>NC_091117.1:142955187-143275187 GCF_040183065.1 Periplaneta americana
AAGAGTAGAAATCTTTGTCTTTGTATCTCTTTGTCATTAAAGATTCTGTGCAAGGTGTTCAGTGTTCACTGCAATAATGAATGATCAGGCCACGATAATCTATTTCACACAAAAAAACAGAAGTTAAACACAGCAATCTAGTTGCAATATCTTAATGCCTTAAAGATGACACAAATACAATATATTTTTTGAACGTTATTTAATCACGTTTCTAAAGGAGGAAGTAGGAACTGTTAATAAAAGTATCTATTTTTCTAATGGCACGAGTGCACAGTGCAAGAACAGAAAGAATTTTGTAAACATATGCTACCATGAAAGGAATTTTGGAGTAGCTAACGGCAGAGTGGGACTTTTTGCCACATCGCACAATAAAGGCCCTTATGATTGCAATGGCTCATTGACGGAAGAACTAAAAGGCTCACTACGGGAGCTAGTCTTCAGCCACTTCAAGATCTCACCACAACATCCAAGAAATTGTTCGAATGGGCTGTGAAGAATATTAGTTGAATTTCCTTCGAATTCTTCAGCAACTAGAATTATGAAATAGAGTGTGAACTTTTAAAGGAACTATATAAGAAAACTAAATCAGTAACTGAAACATTAATATTACTTTCATTTATCCCCTTTTAAACTTAATAATACGTACATTCATTTGAAGGGGTGACAATGATACAATCCTAATGCTAGGTTTACACGGCGACAGTTTAGAGCGAGAGAAGATCAAAAGTATCAGGAGAGCTATCTAACGGAGTGTTTACACGGTGACAGAATACAGCTTCTCTAAACCCATTAGCGAGCTCTCATGAGATTGATATAACTCTAAACTCTAATGTTACTATCCGGACCGTTTACATGGTGCAGACAGTTTAGAGTGAGAGAAAGTGTTGCGAGCATATAGAAAAGAACAGGCTGGTCAGTGGGTTTACAACCATGACAGAAACACAACGTTTTTCGGCCGCTGTAGTGTGCAATTCTTCTGAATTGAAGAAGGCAGAGGAGAAATAGATCTATGTGGGAAAAACCCTGGATATCTCGCCGGAACACGCATAGATCTTACACATCGGACCTGTAATTGGCAAAAAAGACACAACTATGAGAATTGCCATTAGTATAAAGGAAAGGCTGTTGGACACATTACGCTTCCTAGCAACAGGTTTGTATCCTAAACACATTATTTTATTGTTCTTAACAGAATTAATTATGAATAATAATAATAATAATAATAATAATAATAATAATAATAATAATAATAATAATAAAAAATAAACATATGAAAAGAGTAAACTACATTGTTCATGTAAAATGTATTAAGTTTCTTTCATTATGTTCGAAAAGGTATGGTGTATGAATTGAACAACAGGAAGGTAGTGCCTGAGTTTATAATATGTAATATCTTTTCATATCAAACATGACAACCATTTATTTTAATATAATTGAGACGTAGAAGTTTTGAACTTACGTCTATTGACCATAAAATATTGTACGAAGCATTTAATACGCAACAATGAGTCCTTTAAATGCCCGAAATGTCAATGTCAATAAGTGTTCTGCTACAAATATCCAGAACAGAACAGCGCTCTGAGCGGCGGAATTGCGTCTGTACATTTACACGGCGAGAGTTTAGAGAAGAGAGGGCTAGAGATTATAGCTGAGTATAGCTCGTGCGGAACCTGGTGAAACTTGGAGGGAGAGAACAGTATTGTGGTGTGGGATCGACTACCAACCGATGTTATGTGACGAGATGCAAGCGAGACTGAACAAGCCTTACCCCCTCCACTCTTAACCGCCCGTAGAACTGGTTTCTCCATCAAGATCAAGCTTCACCAGGTTCCGTTCGAGCTAACGGTTTTGAGAGTAGGTATCTCGTTGACTCTAATTATATATTAGAGAGACTAAATAGAGCGGCCTTGAAAACTGCTCTCGCCGTGTAAACACCCTGGACAGAGAGCTCGCATATGATCTCAACTCTCATTATAGCTACTCTAAATTATTCAACTCAGTTGAACTTTTTCATAAACTCTCGCGACAGAAGCAGTATAAATGACGGCCGAAAACAATGGAGTGTCGAAGAGACCAAGATTGTTTGAAGCATATTAATTGGAAAGTTGTTTGTGGAATATGTTTAACAATAATTACAAGAATAAGTACCTGAGAAATCAGGAATTGTCAAAATTAGGTGAGACTGTTGAGGCGTCTGAATTTGGCTTTTAGTTTTGTTAATTTATTGTAATTTGGCCTTAATTTTTAGCAGGGTCCATTGTTTTAGTTGTTAATTACTTTGTAGGTTTTATTGTTGCTTATTTATTTGCTGGAGGAGGTACAGCGAAAGCTCCATAACCTCCAGTAAGTGCGAACTGTAATAATAATAATAATAATAATAATAATAATAATAATAATAATAATAATAATAATAATAATAATAATAATGATAATAATAATAATCATAAAATAGTGATGATAATATTATTAGTATTATTATCACTATTTTATTATTATTATCACTATTATTTTATTAATATTATCATTATTATTATCATTATTATCTTTATTATTATTATCACTATTGTTTTATTATTATTATTATTATTATTATTATTATTATTATTATTATTATTATTATTATTATTATTGTTACTGTGCAATTATCACCATTCACTTGATGTGGAATATTTTCTATATTCCTTTAATACTATTGATAATGCATCACATTAATAATAATAACGCTCACCTAGTACATTACAAACAAATCACATAACTGGTACAGTGGGGTTTGTACCGGTATCTGTTAACAAGAATATAGTTATAATTTAACAAAACGAAATAGGCACAACTATTACACTGTATTATTAGAACCATTATAAACACAATATAATGAAAGAAGATGAACAATGTTATGTGAAAAATTATAGTTTTTCTTTCTTTGAACACTCGGTCTCTTTTGAGGAGCTTAAACGCAATCAGTCATTTTCATCGCAAATTCTGCACACTTTTTTTTTTTTAACATTGGCCCTTGTAGCAAGAATACTTTTTTTCCTCTTTAATTTTGGGGAACACAAAGCACATCTTCTTCTTCTTCTTCTTCTTCTTCATCTTCTTCATCTTCTTCTTCTTCTTCTTCTTCTTCTCAAGAACCACTTCTTCAGCTGCATCCGTTGCCTTTCTTTCATCAGGAAGCCTGAAAATTGTCTTTATACAGAGTTCCTACAAAAGACCTTTCCGGTTTCAAACACACGTAATTTACGTGCTATGAATCTGAGGTACATGAAAATAGTACCAATGGAAAGAGAAACTCCAAACGTTTAGTTTATTGACTTAAAGATGTTCAATGTGTCCCCCCCCCCTAGTAACACGGCACAGATCAAGCCTATAGTCAAGTTCCACGTAGGTACGCGGATTTTCCGATCTTCAGATTCTGAGGTTATGTCTGTTCACCTTACCAGAAAGTTGAAAAGTGACGTCGGAAAACACCACGGAACGAATAAATTCATTATCGTTTTCAATATTAAAGTCTACATACTTGTGCAAAAATTTCTTCGTAGCATTTTGTCCTCTGGTATTAGGGCTTGCAGCAACTGTAGTAGGTATGGATGGAGTCGCAACCGCTTGCGAAGAATCGTGCCTTTAAATCTGTGTACCATTTACGGATTTTAGGCCCACTGGGTGGATCTGCACCAAAATTGGTTCCGTAATGCTCTTGCACATTAATAACCGAGTGGTTCATATAAAAATTAAGCTCTTCTGTCGTCTATAGCAGCAATTTCCCCTCAACAATGAACAAATTTGTTTATATGCGCTATTATGAGGCGTGTTATCAAGTAGGGAAACAATGTTAACACAACTAAACTTTTTGAGTTTCTTTTTCCATTGGTACTATTTTCATGCATCTCTGATTCATAGAATGTAAATTACATGTGTGCCGACTTGAGCTATAATTTGCACCTTTTTGATCAAGACTATCAACTTCGTCCTTCGTGCAATTATAGTATTCTATACGAATAAATAAATAATGACTCACCCAACAATATTAGTAACGCAAGTGCTATGCGCGGTCAGGTTACACAACTGCTGACACACTGCTCAGAAGTTAGATGGGTGCTCATGTCATAAAAACGCACTGACCAGCCTATTCTTCTCTAAATACTCTCTCTCAACACTTTCTCTCACTCTAAACTGTCTGCACCATGTAAACGGTCCGGAGAGTAACAATAGACTTTAGAATTATATAAATCTCATGAGAATTCGCTAATGGGTTTAGAGAAGCTATATTCTGTCACCGTGTAAACACTCCCTTAGAGAGCTCTCCTGCTTCTTCAGAACTTCGCTCTGAACTGTCGCCGTGCAAACGTAGCATGATTATCACTTTAGATCTATATTTCAAGAATTATGAGCCAGCTTGTATAATCTCGTACGCAACAGTCGCGAGAGTTAATGAAAAAGTTCAACTTAGCTGACTAATTTAGAGTAGCTATAATGAGAGCTGACAGTATATGCGAGTTCTCTGTTCAGGGTGTTTACACGGCGAGAGCAGTTTTCAAGGTCGCTCTATTTAGACTCTCTATTTAGATATTAGAGTCAACGAGATACCTGCTCTCACAACCGTTTACACGGTGATACTCAGCTATAATCTCCTGCTCTCTTCTCTAAACTGTCACGGTGTAAACGTAGCATAAGATACATAGACAAAATTTCACAGGTGAGCGCATTGAAAGTTTAGAGACTAATGCTATTAGGTGCGGTATGATAAATTCTTCAGCCCACACTTAAGTAATTTGTTGAGTAAATATTACAATATTTTACCAGTAGCTTGCCCACATGTATAAGAAAAAGAATTCACACAAAAAGCTATTTTGTTGAAAGTGTGGATTTGCGAGAAATGGTATATGTTTCTAGGGCAGCGGTGACCAAAGCGAATGTCGTGATTACATCGTGTAATCACAGAAATTCAAACGGGTACGAGGAGTTTCCTGTACATTGCTGTGTGTTTCATTCACGTACTGAAGGCAAGCAGTGGCGGTATCATGTTGCTCCACAAACTCTGTCTCTACAAGCAATAAGAGGTGGTTTCGTAAAGAATAAGGAGAACTTTTTTGTTGTTCTGTCGGACAAATTGTAATATGTTTACTTTGCTCAATGGTTGAATTAGGAGTATATAGAAACATTAATTGCTACGCTGAATAATGTATTATTTTTATTATTATTATTATTATTATTATTATTATTATCATTATCATTATTATCATTATTATTATTATTATTATTATTATTATTATTACTGACCACTAAATATGTGTTTCTATAATTCTTATGTACGTGCATGAATATTGATATTTCTAGAGCTTTTCCCTAGAAGGATGAAATTACGGTATTATTTTTTATCTCAATTTTAATCTTCTTAATCTTTAGATGAGGGTAACTATTTATTAGTTATTCATTTAATAATAATAATAATAATAATAATAATAATAATAATAATAGTACTGTAGAAAAACTGATTCAATATTATGTGTCAACTAACTGTTACACGCCAGGAATTCACATGCCTTAAATCAAAGCCAGGAAGAGAAATATGAAATAAATAAATGTAAGGAAGTCAGCCACCTAGTGGGGTTTGAAATATCTCGTGCTCTAAAGCCTTTTAATAGAACAGAATTTCTCAAGAGCAATGATTAAAATAGCTTAAATAACTTGTCCATAAGAAATTTTTAATCTTGAAAAATACGAATTTCTCGACCAAGTATCGAGAGAAGAATTTAGGAAATTCCTGATTATATTCAAGAGGAAGTTTAAAAAAAAGAAGCAAGAAAAAACGTATATTATTCACTGGCTCTTGATGGTAGCAGTGACTTTACTGATACAGCAGAGCTTGAGATTCTTATCCCCGGGATTGATCAAGAACCACCACTGGTTGTAGTTTTCATGCCAAGTACCTTTCCTCCGTCTCCTTACTTCATAGGCTGTCTGTCGCATGTAATCACTGCAGCTCGAGTTTTGGTCATCGCTGTGCTAGGGACTTGATTACTCTTGCTTAGGATAGGGATCGATGACGGTCTTAAGGTGCGTACACACTTAGCGAACGAACAACGAACGAATAATGAAGCGAAACTTCGTTGTTCGTTCGCTGTTTGGAGCAACGTACAAATCATCAGCAAATGGTCAGAAAACATTCACGTTCGCTGATTATCCGCAATATAGGCAGACGAAAATATAATTATAGCAAGTGCAGCCGTTGTTATTATAGGCAATTTAACAAAAAGAACGTTAATAACCAAAAGGCTATGGTGGCAGACGCCACTCTACGAAAGTCGCAATCAATATAGAGGCACTGACTTGCTTCATGATTTACGTCGAATGGAATCGGGACAGTTTCACAACTTCTGTCGCATTTCAGAAACAGACTTCGAAATATTACTGTGCAAAATAGGGCCCAAAATTTCCAAGAAAGACAGTGAATGATGTCAGTAGGGACTCAATTTAATTTTTATTTCTGCTCCCTACAATAAACAACAAACATGTATCCACTGAAAATAAATAAAAAAAAATAATTTTCAAATTTTGCACGTGTTTGACTCACCTATCTTGCAGCTGAACATCTTTCCAATAGCTTCCCAAACATCAGGCTTTCTTACTTTATTGTGGTAAGTAGGATGCTTGGGATTCCATAAAGTTTCCTGCTCCCTATATGCATTAATATGATTTATTTTTTATTTTATTGGGTTATTTTACGACGCTGTATCAACATCTAGGTTATTTAGCGTCTGAATGACATGAAGGTGATAATGCCGGTGAAATGAGTCCGGGGTCCAGCACCGAAAGTTACCCAGCATTTGCTCGTATTGGGTTGAGGGAAAACCCCGGAAAAAACCTCAACCAGGTAACTTGCCCCGACCAGGATTCGAACCCGGGCCACCTGGTTTCGCAGCCAGACGCGCTGACCGTTACTCCACAGGTGTGGACAATATGATTTATAACAGCGTCTTCCGTCCACTCCAGTTTCGACATCCTGTTGTGAAATTGAACTAAGCGCTGCGTTCTGCTACGCACTACAAACTAGTGGCAAATCCCATCCACAACGAATACCAACTTCCTTTGATGTACCGACAAGCAACGGATCACTTTCGAAGGCAAACCAAACGATCGGTTTGCCTTTGCTGCAACGTACACACATACCGATTTCAATCAGCGAATGCATTCGTTTGTCGTTCGTTCGCTAAGTGTGTACGCGCCTTTACGTGAGGGCGGCAATGAACCTCCGGATTTTTTTAAAAGTCATTTGTAAGTAGACCTAAATGTGGCTTTGGACTGACTCATTCTCACTCTTTCATTTATCCCCATTGCAACGAAGCAGTAATGAAATAATAGGCTTATTTGCCTTAAATGAAGAGAAAGTAGTTGTGTGCAGTTAATTTGCCTGTAAATAACATTAGTTTAATGTAAGAGACGTGTGCTAATGCACTCTCCTGTGATTGATGTTCACTTGCACACTGCTTCGCTACTACAACACGCACGCGGCCCAGCGACTAGGTAACGTCTTGTTGTTTTATTTTTTTGTATTTTAGTAGGTTATTTTACGACGCTTTATCAACATCTTAGGTTATTTAGCGTCTGAATAAGATGAAGGTGATAATGCCGGTGAAATGAGTCCGGGGTCCAGCACCGAAAGTTACCCAGCATTTACTCATATTGGGTTGAGGAGAAACCCCAGAAAAAAAAACCTCAACCAGGTAACTTCCCCGACCGGGAATCGAACTCGGGCCACCTGGTTTCGCGGCCAGACGCGCTAACCGTTACTCCACAATGTTACCATCGGAGGGAAGCAGATATTGAAATTTGACTAAAATTCACATTTTTCTCTTAATGCTTTCCCCTTAAAATAATCTTTTGACAGTAGGGAATATAATACAAAAAATTAAAGCCCTAACTCAATGCTACGACATTTTCTGACGCAAATTTTATATCTCTGGCAGCCGGATATTTAAAGTCTACTCCCACTTCATTTTACAATCTCATTCTTTCAAATTTACAGCGTATTCAATCTGATTTCTGTTGTTTAATATAATTTTATTCTTTGATAGTGTAGTAGCACTGTCTCTAGTATTTTTTTATTTATTCATAAATGGCAGGAAATAGCATTTTGTCAAGTTTGAAAATTGTTTGAAATTTATTCCTTCAGTCGTTTTTCTCAGACGTGCTTTGAAAATTGTTTTGATCTAAAGTATAGAAGCGTGGTTGTTTCATCTTGAAAGAAATAGTTATTGTAGTGTCTAAAGCACGTAGTATATAAGTAGTGTGTGTATATGATATGGGTTGTAATTAGTGTAGTTCTGTTCTGTGTTGCATTTGTACACATAGTTACAAATGATGAGCAGAATCAACAAACAGAAGGCTAGGCTTGAATCCTCTAGATTCAAAACCCCTTTAAGGTCATTTTGTTCATAATGTAGTTATGCCCACATACTACTTGCTAAGAATAAATTCTAATGATTTGTAGGTATAGTTTGAATTAAAAAAGCCACTAAATTTAAAGCAAAAGGTTTTTAAAAGTTACTGCTAGGTTGAAAATTTCCTTTATTTGTCACCAGTTACTATCAAAATCCTTTATTTTGTGAAAGTGGATATAGGGGATTTTAATCTATAGGATTCACTTGTCAATCATATGAAAACTGTGAGGAACTGCTAATAAAAGGCAGAAAAGGTAAAAAAAAAAAGATAAATATAGTAAGCCCACAACTATCATTACCTAGCCCTTCTAGTTAAACTTTGTCAAGTGAATCTTTAGTTGTGTTTTTACGTAAATCGCTTTTTGATCACCGTGTTCAGTACAAACTCATATAACTCAGTAACTATCATAAATAGGAAGCTCAAATTTTGTACAGATCTTAAATGGACTATTTAAAAAGATTTTCCTTCATTAGAATTTTGATATTTGAATAATACATTAAAGTAATTAGGAGTGGGCTTGAAAACTGATATCCATGATATTCTAAAATCAGTTATAATTTTTTTGTAAAGCATATTAAAAATCAAGTGAAGCTCTTTGGAATAAATTTTCTTATGAATGTAATGGTAAAAGAATTTTTCGAATATCTGAAATCTGAATTATATTATTTTTATGAATAATAGTGTTACAAATGGGGAGGGCTATTTGCCCAAATTGTTTTTTTTAATGTAATTCCCAATTTTAGATTTCATACATATGGTTGTTCAGTACACAAAAAAAATGCAGGTTTCAATGAAAAAACACGGAATTTCAAATTTTCAGCGTTCTCATCCTTTAATATAATTTGATATATTAAAGTAAATATGAGGCAATGTGCAGAGTTTTCTGAAAATTTATATATTTTGTAACTATTAAATTAAATGAGTTAGGGTATATTTTTATTCATATAACACCGGTACGTAAAAGACAGTCATAAAATTCGTGGCACGAAGGTCATTTTTCTCTCAAAACATCTGAATTGACATAGAATTACTCCTATGCTCTGATCAGGAAATTTATTTCGCTTTTCTTGTTTATTTTAGGAACATGGCAGTTATACTTTGTGTAACAAATCTAGCAGGGTTGAATTAAATAGTTCAATTTCATGTTGAAGTTTGCCGATAAGCTATTAATGTTTGACTATAATTATATGTGTACAAAACCGCCTTTGCTTATCATAAAATAAATACATTTTCATTAACGTTTTCGATACATGTGTATCATCTTCAGATGTGAAATGTTAGATTAATATGATGAAAACCTTGCCTATTAGATGGAACTTAATGTGGTAATTTTCGGGTCATATTAGTGTGATTGCTTGGACTTAACTTAGGTTGATCTATGATTAACATGCTATGTTAGGTTAAATCACTGCGAGTTATATGATATGATCTAAAATATAAAATAAAACTGTTTAAGAATTGTAACCACTATTAGCGTAGTTATTGAAATGTAAACACTTTGTATAAACACTTTAAAAGTTTAAATCACTTTGAACATGTGTTGGCTGTATTTGCCGATTTAAATCACTGCAAGTCGTGTGATATGATCTAAAATATATAAAAAATTAAAACTGTTGAAGAATTGTAACCACTATTAGCGTAGTCATTGAAATGTGAACACTTTGTAAAATCACTTTAAAAAATTTATAATCACGTTGAACATAATCTATGTTGGCTGTATTTGCCGATTTAAAGTTAGTTGAATAGTGCAGTTTCTGTTGATCTTGATGTTTGACGTTGAACTAAAGCGCAGTGTCGTTTTGTCACTAACATGTTTATATTTTGTTAAAATGCGTGTTGTTAAGACGTTTCATCCAATTGTAGTTGATGAAATTGATGTAAATCATAGATATATTACTGATACAATATGGAGGTTGTCAGGTCCATAAATTTAGTACAGCCTGGCGTGTCTGTAACAATGTGAATAAATATTAATAAATTGATTTGAAAATTTAGCTGGTATTGTATTAATTTTGGTTAAAACTGCTTGGGGTAATGGCTATTACGAAAGAAAATTAACTTACGGTTTGACATGTGTTGGTCTGCTCGTTCTTGATGCTGGGCTGGTACTAAAGTTATGGACTTGGTCACAGTATTTTAAGTTACGTTATTTAGTACCGGAAGTGGAGGGGGGATTGGTGGGACCTGTGTGTACGTTTATTTGGGCGGGAATAATTTGAATAAATTGAAGAGTGGATTGTTTGTGTTAGCTATTTGTTCATTTAGAAGGGGTTTTCCTGAGTTGTATTCTTTTATGATGTGAAATTGTTCAGCAGTTTCTATTGTGGGGTCATTTGTAATTTTTAGTATTTTCAAAGTTTCATTGATGTTTGCTAGTTCATGATTTTCATCTATGAGGTGCTGTGCGAATTTGGATCTGTTTCTATTATAAATGAAATCGGAGGTATGTTCACGAAATCTTATTTAAAAAAAAAACGTAAGTTAATTTTCTTTCGTAATAGCCATTACCCCAAGCAGTTTTAACCAAAATTAATACAATACCAGCTAAATTTTCAAATCAATTTATTAATATTTATTCACATTGTTACAGACACGCCAGGCTGTACTAAATTTATGGACCTGACAACCTCCATATTGTATCAGTAATATATCTATGATTTACATCAATTTCATCAACTACAATTGGATGAAACGTCTTAACAACACGCATTTTAACAAAATATAAACATGTTAGTGACAAAACGACACTGCGCTTTAGTTCAACGTCAAACATCAAGATCAACAGAAACTGCCCTATTCAACGAACTTTAAATCGGCAAATACAGCCAACATATATTATGTTCAACGTGATTATAAATTTTTTTAAGTGATTTTACAAAGTGTTCACATTTCAATGACTACGCTAATAGTGGTTACAATTCTTCAACAGTTTTAATTTTTTATATATTTTAGATCATATCACATGACTTGCAGTGATTTAAATCGGCAAATACAGCCAACACATGTTCAAAGTGATTTAAACTTTTAAAGTGTTTATACAAAGTGTTTACATTTCAATAACTACGCTAATAGTGGTTACAATTCTTAAACAGTTTTATTTTATATTTTAGATCATAACTTATAACTCGCAGTGATTTAACCTAACATAGCATGTTTATCATAGATCAACCTAAGTTAAGTTCAAGCAGTCACACTAATATGACCCGAAAATTACCACATTAAGTTCCATCTAATAGGCAAGGTTTTCATCATATTAATCTAACATTTCACATCTGAGGATGATACACATCTATCGAAAACGTTAATGAAAATGTATTTATTTTATGATAAGCAAAGGCGGTTTTGTACACATATAATTATAGTCAAACATAAATAGTTCAGTTTTTATGCTTTTTTTTACTGTAGTCACGTACTCGGACATGATATGTTGGATATCTTGTCATTCGTCAATATCAGGTTTTCCCGTAATTACTGTAATAGCTACACTTCACACTGTGTCAGAAATAACGTTGCTGTTATTGATGTATTAGCCTACAGGTAAAGGTGAAGGTAAAACTATCGCTATCAGAGGCCACGGAGGTCCATAATTTTTACTCTACCATTTTCTCTAGAGGACTATATTAGTAGCAGTATGAATGCCAGTCCAATGCGCTTGCGGCCCTTATCCACAAAATTAAACATCCCTGATACTCATTTCTGTTAGAAACCTGTAACACAAAATATAAATCCCAAGTCTATTTCTATAGGGATTAACTCCGGAAGGTACATACGGAGGTAAATGAAGTACAGATTTCATGTTCGGTCGATAAGACATATTAGACACCGGAGTAACTCAGTTGACAGGCGCGTTTGTCTGCTGATCCGGAGCTGCGCTAGTACGTGGGTTCAATTCTCGCTTGGGCTGATTACATGATTGGGGGTTTTTCGAGACCTTTTACAACAATAAGACGAAAGTCAGGTAATCTATGGCGAATATTTGGCTTCATCTTGCCAATTGCCATCCCGATATCACTAATTTCATCGAGAACGAATAACATTGCATTTGATAGTGTGTCGTCAAATAACCAACTCAAAACGAATTGATTTGATATTTGTGGTGCCGTGGCTCATTTTGTATAAATAATCTTGTAGAGTTCGAATCAAAATTAAACTCTAGGAAGTGTCATAATAAAAATTAATTACGAAATTTTCGAAAAAATAAAAAGATAGAGAAAGAAACAGGGCAAAAATAAATATGCAGAAAGCTCCTACCATATCGTCGGATTTACGAGCAGTATATCCTACGGTAATAAACATTTACATCGTCCGCAAAATAAAACTCGTTAATATGAACGATGCGAAAATGAATTATTTAAAAGGGAATTTCACGTACAGTAGTGGTAAAAGAAACCGGACCGACCCTTTTAACTGATTTCACAGTCACAGATTCAAATTTTGCTAGTCACAAAACACATCCATCTTGTATAATTAATTTTAACAATGAAATTTATTGCATTTGTTCGATTCTTACCTCTTTTGTTTCCTTCGGGCCTCAAACTTATAGACTAAAAAACTTTGAGAGTTTTATTTTCATCTATTCGGCAAAGATAACTGCGTATTTTTATATTAAATAGCAGTACATACAGTAGCTCTGGCTTCACTATCCATATTGAAATTACTACAGAAATACACAGCACAGGATTCTTGTTTATCAGCTACAAGGGTCGGTCCGGTTTTTTTGCTACTGCTGTACAAACTCTATTACGCACTGAAAATGAGAAGTGATCCGTTAGCAAATCCCGCAGGAAATATTATTAGTCCTATCTTAATTTATTTGTACGTGACAACAAGCACTGTCACCTAGTGTCACTTCATCTTCTTTCTTTTTTCAGAACATTTAATGTGTTTCGTCAGATAGTTTGCTCGGTCTGTCTCTAATGACCGTTGGTGTGTAAATAGTGTGACATTCGATCATCATCACCACGCAATAAGAGAAATCTGTTATGGGGCAAGCTGCTACGTTGAAACCGAAAGTATGAAATTATATTAATGTTCTCCCTTCTAGTTAATGGCTTCATTCTGAAAAAGAATTTTAAAATGTTACATTTTTTCGGATCAAATTTCTGTACCTTTGAAGGACAAAACTAAAATTATTTCAATACTTTATTATCATAATACACTGCTCTTTTAAATTCACTGAGCATATTGAAAATTAACTCAATAGTTCTCCCAAAACACGCTATGAAATGTTTCATATAAAACTTTTTTCTCTCGAAAAGGAAACAAAAACGATCAAAATTGTATTAGACTTTTGTATTTGAAATATCTCGATTAATACTATATAGCATACGTCGGCATTCCGTGACTCGCGAGCCAGCCCCTGGAAAACGAAGCAAGTGAAGGGGAGTAATAGAGGCTATACCCCCACCCACAACGGACTTGCAGTTCGTTGCGCGCAGTGTAGGTACACAACGTAACTAATATCACTAAGAGTCTGGCTTTTTCATGGTATCATGCCATTAACAAGGCTATTGAAAATCCCACGGAAACGTGAATTTCGACCAAAATATCGATCCTTGTAAAAGATATATCAATTATTGTTATACAAGTAATTATGCTAAAACTTATACTTTATTTCCCTGTAATTTCACAATTAAACATTGATAATAATATAACTTTCATCCATTCTATAATTCACCAAGAGGCATTATGGAGGAAAACAATAAATATTAAAAATGTTATGGAGTTAGTTGTTGATGCCATGAACCAAATAAAACCAAAGTCATAAAAAATTTCGACAATTTCGAAATCTTCTACAGGATATGGGGGAAGAATACCAGATTTGTATTATACAGCTGTAAGGTGGCTTGGCCTTGAAGAAATTCTTCGTCGATTTTTTGACAATCGGAAAATAACTTCTGCTTTTATGAAGGAAAAGGTGCAGTAATTATTGTTTTTAAGTACCGGTAATTGTCACATACGTTTGAAATATATTACGCTGCCCTAAAATTTCAAAATGTTAATAAAACAATAATTAACTGTTATAGAACATAGAAATTCCCGAGTTGGAGGACGAAAATTGGCTACTAGATTTGACATTCCTTTCCGAAATTTGTGAACACTTCAACAAATTAAATCGATAGATTCAAGGGAATAATAAAAATATAGTTCATATGTACGACAGCATCAATTCTTTTCTTTTACTTACTACAGATTTATGGAATCAAAATTTGTTACAAAATAAGACATTTAATTTTCCTTCCTTACACTCATTTGGCAATACTTTATATGAAATATCAAATTGCAATATTACATTGACCTCTTGAACGAACTACAAATACACAGAATGTTAAGTATCCAATATTTTAAGAGGTGCTAATATGAATCAAAACAAGAAAATAATGTCTAATAAACATGGGCCCTACAACACATACTTTCTGAGATCTGAACACTTGTTCATAGGAGGTGCTCAATGTCACGTCCATTTATGGCAATGCATTTCTCTGCCCTTTGGCATAAGAAATCACGCATTCTTTCAAATTTGTTGTTAATACATTTGTAAGAAACGAGCCCCAGTTAATCTCTGTGGTAGCATGTATGGCTCTATTAATGTATCTCCAAGAACGCCTGTCCATACGTTGATTGAGAATCGGTGCTGATGCCTTGTTTCTTCAACTGCATTGAGATTTTCATCAGCCCACACATGCTGATTACTTAAATTTACAACACCATCTCTGCTGAACCTCGCTCATATCCGCAACTAAATTTTTGTTTTCAGTATTCCTTGCGACGTATCAGTATTCCATGACAGGAGTGTCAATTACGGTATGATTATCTGGTAGTCTGCTGTATTGTAGGGTAGAGAAATTCATTGCCATAAATGGACGTCGCATTGAGCATCTTCTATGAACAAGTGTTCAGATCTCAGAAAGTATGTCGTAGGATCCATGTTTATTAAACATGATTTTCTTGTTTTGTTGCATATTATCACCTCCTGAAATATCGGATACTTTTTAAACACCCTGTATTTTTAACAAAAGATTCGTTCAATTTAAAACATTGAAACTGATTTTCAATTACATAGAAATAATAATAGTAAGACCTGAATTACAATATGAAGTTGTATATCTCTTAAATGACATGTTTTTTGAAAACACATTATAATGTCATTATATAATATAATATCATTGTCTTCTGTGGCCGAATTAACAAAAATACAGTAGGCTATATTGGTCTGAAGTGACAACACTATTTCCTAAACATAATTATCCCTTCTCAAAATTCAATTTATTCATATACACTACGTTTATGTTGGTCATACAGAAAATGAAATTCATGACCGCAAAAAAATTCTGCTTGAAAGCAACATCATATAAGTAGCAAAATTTGATTTTTATATTGAATTATTTCAACGTTACAATTGCTTGTTTGTTAAATGTGTATATGATAACGTTATGCAATTTGTGTTCTTTCGTTTTGTGTGTTTTTGGAAAATATAGGCTAATTTCAATTAATGTTCCATCATAAATGTTGTAACTAAAACCTTGTGCATCCCTCGTGTTTATCGTACGGTTCGTCCTCCCTCCACACGTTACCTCCACTTTGTTTACGTTTTCACTGTGCCTAAATGAGACGCTCTCGCTCTACTGTACATAAATAGGCATACATACCATACATAACATATATTACATACATAGATCTATACACACACACAACCATAAATTCACATTTCGTAATGTTAAGTTTGTTTTTGTATAGATGGGGAGGCGAGACCTGGCATGTAAGCTATGCAAGAGGGGAAAAATGAACTATTAGAAAGAGAGTTTGATTCATGATGGTTAATTTTATACGAATCTACCGACACCGAAGTTCATCTCAAATTAAAATCCATCTTCCCTCTCCGTAACCATTGGGGATATAGCCACGGCACATGATAAGGTCACAGAACAGGTCTTGCCTCCCCTACTGTACATAAGCCTTCGACTGACCTTCATCACGTTGTGAGTGCAGCAAATAAACACAGGCTGAATCATATTTCATAATGACTTCTCTAGTAACTGTAACAATCGTCTGAAGGGAGAAGGTATTTACTCGTACATTTAAAACTGTCACACTAAATATTAAGAAGAGATATATATCTATAGAACGAGGATCCATGTCATCCAAATCATTGTAAGTACCGGTTCTGAAGATGCAGTAATTATTTCTTCATAGACTCTGACTGCTAACCGACCCCATCCCTTCAGTCTTCATTCGTGACTGCAACTCGGCGGCGACGTACTGTACTCACGTAATGTGTTGCTACAGCAAGACAGCTGGCTCATGATGGAGGATTGTGTCGCCTTCGATTGTTTGTGCCACTCAGTTTGCATGTCTGTCGCTACAGTTTTTATGCGCATTTTACCCACATACACGAAGTCTTTCATTAATGAAAAAAGCACATTAACTTATCACATTCCTTAACGAAATGATACATTATTGACAAATTTGATGGCGTGCTAGATTAATGTTTAGTTTCATACTGCAGAAGCGATAATATAAATCTAGAGGAAGGGAAAAGTGTGGCTTATCAGTGAGGGATAATTTCCCTTGGTAATTTACACGCTCTGTAAATATGTTGTAATAGCATGACAACATTGCATTATGAATGAATGAATGAATGAATGAATGAATGAATGAATGAACGAAAATAAAATAAATGTAACATATGAAAGAAAAAAACACAGTGAATCATATAGGCTATATAAACAATTCAATTAAACTTTTTATTAAAATTGCAATAAATAATCCAAATAATAAATATGAAAATAAGACATAAAACATACACACACTCAATAAAAAAAACAAACAGAAAAAAGCACAAATAAATATAAAAAGAACATTATCTCCTAATTACCTGATTCGCTCAGTGTTAATACTACTCACTGCAACACTAATAAATAACTCTTCCCCTTATTTCCTCGGCCCCCTCCCCCTCGGCCAGTTCCACCCTCAGCTGTCGAATTTTTACCATAAATTTTCCCACATTCTCACAGAATTCATTGCATTAGGATGAAAACGTGAATGAGGGCGAGTAAGAGGAGGATGAATACGAGAAGAAGAGAAATAAAGACTGTGAGAAACAGGAATAAAGAAACATTAAGAAGAGAAAATGGCGTTAGAAAGGAACGAGAAGACGACAAACTTGAGAAAAATGAGAAAAAAAAAAAGGATTAGGGAAAGATATATCGTGGAAAATAAAATACAGGACGCGAATGAAAAAGAAAGGACAAGATTAAAGAGCAGGAAGAAAGAGAGACAGAGTGAGTGAGGAGTAATAAAAGACGGACAAGAGACAAAATCAGAATAAAAGAGAAAGAGGAGGTTATGGAATGGAATGGACTTTCGGGAGGAGGACACGACGATCCAACACTGCGCTCTTTCAAGATCTATTGTGCAAACTTTCAAGCTAGGCGCATTTGCAAATTCACACCATCTGACTAGTACCCGACCACATTAACTTTGAAGTTGGTGAGGGGAGGGAGAGCAGCACTAGTAAGAATACCCCTCCTACAGTATTTCTACACGTAGACTAGTACAAGCAAGCGAAGGGAAATCTCTAACCTTGATGAAGACTCCCTCCCGCCCCAATCCCTAATAGTTTGCATACTTTCTGCATTTAAAGTTAACGTGGTCGGGCAGTACATCTAGGTTTCCAGCAGGCAACCCCACTTGCCGGCATTCGGAGAATGCTATAGAATGATGACGAAATGGAGAAATGTTAACGGATTATGTAGATGCCTAATACTGTATGGGGAGAAAGAGAGGGATGCAATGGAGTTCAAGGGAAGGTTGGAAGATTAGAATTTGCAAATGATATTTGTCTGTTATCATCAAGAATTAGTTATATTAAAGAAAAGTTGATAGATCTCCAAAAAGAAGCAAAGATTGCTTTGCTAAACATAAATGTAAGAAAAACTGAAGAAATGAGGGTAAACGCAAAAGCAAATTACAAATTTGTTTTAGTAAAAGAAGAGACAGAGCAAGTAGAACTGTGACAGAACATTTTATCAAAACTATACATCCCGTGAGGTTGCGTAATATCTCAATCGAAAGCTAATAATATTAATATTGCGGGGAAATCTAAATTACTTGTAGCGAAGTTCATAAAAAACTTAAATTTAAAAATTATATGTGTCCGTAGGCCTATACCAGTGGTCGCCAAAAGCTGTGTCACGACACATGCCCCTGCCTTCATTCAAGCGTAACCATGGCATCATACCCCCACCCTCTGTTTACAGCCTTCACTTCGATATAAGACAAAACATTTATCAGCAGCGGACGTACACATGTAATGTTACAAGTGTGTAGGATAATATGTTTCGATGTTTTTCCAAAACAGAAAACAGATAATATGTAACAACTTAATTTTAAGGAGCATGGGAGCAAAAGTATTTCTTTTGTGCAGATGGTAAAAATACGAGATAATTAATTTGTTGTAAAATTTTAAATGAAGTATAAAATAACAATGTACGTTGTTACAAAGACTACCACGCCCTTACTTGTAAATTGAATATTTCATTAATAAACGAACAATAAAAAGTATCGGCTTCTATGTCTTAATCGGGGTAAAATACTTCGACTTTTTTTTAAGTATGTAGTGTAATTTAGAACTTTATGACCAGTCTGGTACGTTTTCCTAATTTCAAAAATATCTACTGATGTAGGTCTAAAGTACACATTCTTTTTATGGTAAATAAGAAAATATATTTTATTTTATTAATAATACAAAAATAATGAATAGGAAAATAAAATTTAACACGGAAGAAAGTGCTTGTAGTTAATAGTTATTTTTGGTCACAGTCCATCTCTGCACTGTTATTCGCTGCATTACCTAAGGAGATACCCACTCCAACCCTCTCCCTGCGATAGTGGTGTGCGGGTTGCATTTCTATTATGTCACAATTTCGTGGTGTTTGGCAACCACTGGCCTATATCATAGGACATCTTGCAGTTCATTTCGTAGTGCAGAGGGCCGTGGGTTCACGAACTATACGGAGAAATGTTTTGATTCTAGCATAACAATTCTCTGTATAAGTCCTGTACCACTCGTAGTTGATGTAAACAACACAAATTGGATAACGCGCGATAGCCTAGTTAACTTCATAGGTTCGGTGTCTGAACTTCCATCCTTAGTAATCACGTGTATTTTTCTACAATTTACACTTCTCATATTACACTGCAAGCCTATATACGTTGAATTTTAACTATTAAATTCTATATAAATAAATGAGCCGTTGAGAGTAGAAGTGGTGTAAGTCAAAAATGGGTAATGAGGGTTAAAGTAAACATTCTGTAAAATACAGCACAAAGTAGCAATTAATATTGAATTTATTTAAACTATTAGTAGTTAGTGGATAGTAAGAAGCACTTATTAATTGCTACTTTGCGCTGTATTTTACAGAATTTTTACTTTAAACCACATTACCCAATTTTCACTTCCACCACTTCTGCTCTGAACGGCTCAAATAAGAAAGTTCATTGAGTTCGAGAAAAATTTCTTGTGCTAAGAGAAAGACGGGTCGGATACAAGAGTGATTCATTTCTTATTATTAATTTTGCATGCTTAGATTAAAATAACCGTTTTTAAATGCTTTGTGAAATGTACAGTAGTGGCAAAAAAAACCGGATTGACCCTTGTAGCTGATTTCAGAGTCACAGATTAAAATTTTGCTAGTCACAAAACACATCTATCTTGTATAATTAATTGTAACAATGAAATTTATTGCCTTTGTTCGATTTTTACCGTCTTTTGTTTCCTTGAGTGCCTCAAACTTACAGACAAAAAAACTTCGAGAGTTTTATTTTCATCTGACATCAATATTACATTTCAACCTCTATTCGGCAAAGATAACTACGTATTTTTACATTAAATAGCAGTACATACTTCTGGGCGGCCGGGTAGCTCAGTTGGTAAAGCCACACCACCTCATTCTAGTGCCGAGGTTATGGAAAGCATGGGGCTCTACCTCCATACCCCCCCAAGTGCCTTCATGGCATGTTACGGGGATACCTTTACCTTTACCTTTACATACCTCTGGCTTCACTATCTATATTGAAATTACCACAGTTTGATACAATACACAGCACAGGATTCTTTTGTATCAGCTACAAGAGTCGGTCCTGCTTTTTTGCCACTACTGTACAACGAGTGTGTATTACTTAATACGGGGCTTTCCCTTCCTTTATTTTTTATTGCATGTACAGTCACTGATTGCAGCTTATAACAACAGAATATTTGACTAAGAATGAATGGTATTAAAGATTAAAGATAATATGCATATTGCTGGAGAATAAAATGCTATTAGCAAAGTGTAGACACTATTTAATTTATCTTGCGCATAAAGTTAGGTCGTAAACTACTTCAAGTTGTATGATCGCAATAAAAGCAGTATTCACATGTTAATCAGAGCTTAGGACATTAAGAAATATAACGTACTATACATGTATATGATTAAAATTACAATTATCCTTTAGGGCGGAAGTATTCACAGATAACGAGACACTTTGGCAAAGGCAAGAGATATGACTAGAGACATAAACTCATTTCCCATAGTGGTGATAAAACTGCACTTTGATGATGGGATAGAACACAGTTTTGTATTTATAGCTGGAAACGTATTTCGTGCCTTCTTTGTTAAATTATCTAACTCTAAGTCTTATGCGGGACTTGGATTTAGTTTATTGGACTTTATTACTTCACGTAACACTAGCCGTGGCTAACGAGAAAGACTACGGCGGGAATTTGAGTCACATGGTTATCAGAGACTAGTCATGACCATCGTAAAAATCGCATAATAATCGTTCTCTAAGCATTGTTCTATAGCGGCACGAGCAACATCGGTACGAACAGTCCTAGGGCGTCCCGCACGAGGTTTGTAGGTACTTCTTACTCTCTACTTTGGAAAGCTGCTACCCATCTTGCAACAGTTCTGTACGGCAGAGCACGACCTCCAACAGCTTCTACGAGTTGTGCGTGACATTTTCTCCCGTTTTGACCGCGAAACACTGCTATTTTTACGTATGCACGTTGTTCTAACCGACTCACACCCATACTTGACAAACTACAAACATCAACAATGAACCGACTGACTTGCGCGCACTTCACTTCTTCCGTTCTTGAATATCTAGCGGCATCTATAAGTACTATACAACCTAAATGTTGCATATCAAACAATGTGGTTTGCGTTCCGGGATTCCGCGGAAAAATATAGTTGCCATGACTTAGTAAGTGGCCCTCGTATAAATACATTTTCAAGTTCTGTGGAAGAAAGTAACTCATGTTAAACGTACATTCATATAATATAAACTTGTTCAATGTTGGCCATTATATGACTAAGAATGTGACGTCGCGCTGTAGCCTGTCTTTCTTGTTAGCCACGACACTAACCCAGCGAATTGTTGCGATCGTGTGATGTGGAGTCGAGAAGATGCAGATCTCTACACAATACAAAACAGGACAACACATTGATAATGATGAAAAAAGCGCACACGCGCGCACACACACACACACAAGGAAGGATTCAAACGCATGATCATGGCTTCAATTTTTGCGTACATCGTAACCTACCAAATTGTTTTTATGTTAATGTCAATTCATCGTTAACATTTTCGGGGGAAAAAAAAAACATTCCTAAGAATTTCCTACACCTTATTTAAGGTTATAATGTCTCACAATGACTTTTTAGATTTCCAAGCAAATTCACATTTAACGCCTCTGTTAATCAAGAAAACAGTTCGGAGATATCTGACTCCATGTTGACAACGACTTATTCTAAACGAATTGGACATTTTATTCTTGTTAAGTATCATCAAGAAATTGAACCTAGAATAACGGGCATCAAGTATAATTATTTTTACTCTGGACTTCAGGGTTCACTCATTTCCCCGTGTAAGGCATCTACATCATTCCACTACCAACCATTTCGTAGTATTCTCCGATCGTCGGCTGGCAAAGCGCAGCGGAGCCTGGTTGGGACACGAGTGGGGTTTTCTGCACTCAGCTCGAATAGACAGAGAACCTTAGCGCAGTTAGTTGGTGTGGGATTTGAATGAGCCTAGCTGGGGATTGGCACGCTGTCGTTCCAAGATATCTGACATACAATTTTCTGATCGTGGGAACGAACTTTCTAATCACGGGATAAGTCAGAACCGAAACTTGCATTACTAATATACAGATAGATGATAACAATATTTACGAGTTTCCTCATGTACTTATACAGAACTGAAGCAAATAATAATAATAATAATAATAATAATAATAATAATAATAATAATAATAATAGTCCGTGGTGCCACAGCCCATGACGAGCCCAGACCGACCAGCCGCCTTCTGGCATCACGTTCACATGCCGAAGCAGAGATAGACAATGATCCCTCCAGCCGTTATAGCTGGCTTTCGCAACCGGATTTTGCTACCTATCAGCTGAGCTGAGAGTTCGATTGCTCGAAAGTTAGTTGCTAGTCTCTTTTCATAGTAAACATACTAAAAGCATTGGTTGTAGTCCGTTTCAGAAGAAATAAAGTTTTTTTTTTTTTGTTTTACTGTTGATTGAGTCTACTTTTTTTTTTTAAGTGCATCATTATTGCAGTACTATAATACATTTTTCTAGTGCAACCAATAAGTAAAACATTGATAACCTGTAAATATCGTGTTTTTTTCAAGTAGGCCTACAATACTTACAACCGAAGCTGATATTTTCTTGTGCAATATTAGAAGTGTGAGATAACGTAATTTGTGGAGTAACTATCAGCGCGTCTGACTACGAAACCAGGTGGCCCGGGTTCGAATCCCGGTCGGGCCAAGTTACCTGGTTGAGGTTTTTTCCGGGGTTTTCCCTCAGTCCAATACGAGGAAATGCTGAGTAACTTTCGGTGCTGGACCCCGGACTCATTTCACCGGCATTATCACCTTCATTTCGTTCACACGCTAAATAACCTAGATGTTATACAGCGCCGTAAAATAAACCAATAAAATAAAAAATAACGTAATTTCAGTGACTTTAAAAATCGAATGTTTATAAACCTGTTTTCCATACTTCAAAATATTGAAAATATCAGTAGTTTACTTACTGGACCCCGGACTCATTTCACCGGCATTATCACCTTCATTTCGTTCACACGCTAAATAACCTAGATGTTATACAGCGCCGTAAAATAAACCAATAAAATAAAAAATAACGTAATTTCAGTGACTTTAAAAATCGAATGTTTATAAACCTGTTTTCCATACTTCAAAATATTGAAAATATCAGTAGTTTACTTACTTACAAATGGCTTTTAAGGAACCCGAAGGTTCATTGCCGCCCTCACATAAGCCCGCCATCGGTCCCTATCCTGTGCAAGATTAATCCAGTCTCTATCATCATACCCCACCTCCCTCAAATCCATTTTAATATTATCCTCCCATCTACGTCTCGGCCTCCCTAAAGGTCTTTTCCCCTCCGGTCTCCCAACTAACACTCTATATGCATTTTTGGATTCACCCATACGTGCTACATGCCCTGCCCATCTCAAACGTCTGGATTTTAAGTTCCTAATTATGTTAGGTGAAGAATACAATGCGTGCAGTTCTGTGTTGTGTAACTTTCTCCATTCTCCTGTAACTTCATCCCGCTTAGCCCCAAATATTTTCCTAAGCACCTTATTCTCAAACACCCTTAACCTATGTTCCTCTCTCAGAGTGAGAGTCCAAGTTTCACAACCATACAGAAGAACCGGTAATATAACTGTTTTATAAATTCTAACTTTCAGATTTTTGGACAGCAGACTGGATAAGAGCTTCTCAACCGAATAATAACACGCATTTCCCATATTTATTCTGCGTTTAATTTCCTCCCGAGTGTCATTTATATTTGTTACTGTTGCTCCAAGATATTTGAATTTTTCCACCTCTTCGAAGGATAAATCTCCAATTTTTATATTTCTATTTCGTACAATATTCTAGTCACGAGACATAATGATATCAGTAGTTTAGAATGCATTATTCATTACGTGAGAAGGGGGAGGGAAATAATGTAATATGTAATTAGCCAATGATATATTTTACAATAAGCATGTTTAATATTACAGTTTCGGAGTAAACCGCTTTATGAATCTATTTCAATACGAACATAATGTACACAAAGTTCTGGATTTTACGTATAGTATCTTAAATTTGACATTTACCATAAGAACGTTGTACCATATGCATATGTAATTATTCCAATGTTGTAGTCCGCAGCAGATTATTTTATAGGAGACAGCTGCTACGACTGCCACGCAAGTCACAACCTTCTCGTATTACTGACCTTGAAAAGACAGCTCTGTCTCTATGACTGCAGTGTTGCAATTGTTCGCAACGTTCAGTGCCTTGAAATTAGTAGGTTTTAAATTAAACTTACACGAAAACCGTCCACTCTATGGAAATATGCCAGAGGAATAAATTATTCTTTATTAGATTTTCTATCGATATAGACAAAAATCACGATCCTATTCGCAATAACAGTGTTAAATATTTGGGGGGGGGGAAACATATTTTCTGAGAAAACTATTAACTTTTCACCAATATGGTATTACACCTTTTTGTTACATACAACATGAGCTATTCGCTCTGAAAAGTGCAGATTTATATCACTTCCACCCTGTGTGCATGCGATATATACGAGTTATCTAATGAATATGACGTCATTTGCTATGACGCAACACCATAAATTAATCTGATACAAAAACTATATTAACAAAATAAGTATCTTACATGCGGGTATATAGAAAATGTAAACTAGGAGAGTTGAATCTTGATACTAGAAATGTTAATTTAGGCTGTAGTTTTATTCACATTAAGGCTCTTTTGGAATAGTGGTTCTACTAGTATATATTTTTCTCTAAAATGTGCAATTCCTTGTACAATAAAAAGCACTAAACTTGTCGATCATCATTTAATAGTGGTATAATATCTACTTCGCATGTGTGTCAGTTTATTACATGTTGCATGCAATTTACCTAAGTCAGGTTTCTAATTAACCGCCTAAAAAAATTAATGCACTTTACATGTACGATTTCGAATAATTATTAAAGCTCTGTGCCTACTTCCATTAGGATTTAAACAAACTCGTGATAGAATACTATTTCAAGTTAGGCCTAACGGAAATTTAAGTGCATGCCAATAGTTAAAAGTCATGTTGTTATTTGATCGTTATTTTCAAACAATGTATTATTTTTTTTTGTCAGACAGGGTGGTGTTCCACGAAATTGTACTCCAAGTAAAAGCAGCACGAATTTAATAGTATAGTTGTACACACATTCATAAAAAGAACAATCAATAAAATGAAGGAGAAAGAAAGAGACCTTGTAAGCTAGAAGGTGCAGAATTTCAAGTACTTGCAAGGGCGCATTTCTAACCCACAGCAGCCGATTACATCAAGGTTCACTGGGTACCCAAGTTTCGAGCAGATAGCTATACATGTAACTCGTTCTCGAGCTATACCTTCCTCCATGCGTCGCTAGGCAGCGATCGGGGAATGCTACGGAATGAGTATCAAATAGAGTTGACACATTGTACGTTTTCTCCGTATTATTAAGTTTTTTACCTTAAAATATGCCTTCCGTAATTTGTGGGTTATCTTCGTCTTTTCCCCTGTAACATTATTTTCAATATGGAGTCTATTTGACCTATGCAGAAATAAAATCCAATATTGTGGTTTTGAAGTTGCGCAGTTCTAGCGCAATAATTAACAATAGATCCCTATTAGAAACAAAACAACCAAATTTCTTGGCTTAAAAATCGATAATGTGTTAAATTGGAAAAATCATGTTAAAGAAATTACCCCAAACTAAATTCAGCACGTTTTGCTATTAGATCTATGCAAAAGATAGTAAATATCAATACCTTAAAAACAATATACTATGCATACTTTCACTCGGTAATGAGTTTTGGAATAATATTCTGGGGAAATTCCACAGATAGTAACAGTATATATCTATTACAAAAAAGAGCAATTAGAATAATAGTAGGTGCCAAATCTAGGGAATCGTGGAGGACCATTTTGAAAAAACCACAAATAATGCCCAAGGCTTGTCAGTATTTTTTTTATTAATAATCTTCCTCTTATGTAATCGTCAAAACTTTGTAACTAATTCAACAGTTCATAGCATAAATACACGTAAAAAAAATGACTTTCATACTCCATCGACAAGGCTATCGTGCTATCAAAAAGGAGTGCGTTATATAGCAGTAAAAATTTTGAATAGCCTCCCTATCGATATAAAAAATTAAACTCAAAACGTAAGATTATTTAGGGTCAAATTAAAGAAGTACCTAATTTCTCACGCCTTCTATTCTGTAGGTGAATTCATGTCATTCAATAACGCTTCATGAAATTGATTGTAAAACTTTGTGTTGTACTAGTAGACTATATTGCAAATCTCTTCTGTATATATTTCATCTAGACTATGAATATAAATTAAGACTTTATAATAGTATTAAGTTTTTTAACTTGTTCCATATTCTTGCTGTGAAGCAATGTATGAATACCACGGCATGTTAATAAATAAAACACAATACAATACAATACAATGCTATAGGTCTCTCTTATTTGCAGAATTCTGTTAACTCTGGTGAATTGCATGAAGAGTTTTGTGACTCAATAGAGCAAATATATAGCTACATAGAGAACAACGTCAGCGTTGTTGAAAAGTATATTGACTTTTTTTTCTAAAGTGAAAGTACCAGAAGTTCCAAATATTGAAAATATAATTTATTGGTTTTTTCTGTTCAATAAATCAAGCTTTAATGGCTATATTGAAAGACCTTTCTCTTTTATAGTTTAGTATTATTGGATAACAAGAAATTGAGTTCATGCTACACAGTGACTGAAAATGTCTGTTACCCAAAATACACGGTGACCGAAATGTCTGTTACCTACATGTCCTCCATAAATTTAAGTTCACACGCAGTATGTCCAGCGTCAACCAGGATCTTTGAATATAATGGTCAGAGATCCTTATACTTCCAATATTGTGAATATACTTTGTTTCGGAATTATTTTTTCGTAATTTGTAAATTGTGTGGCCCTAGAATTGAGCTGATCCCTCATCCGGGGCGATCCTCCATGTCTTTTTGTGGTGAAAAAAAGAATGTACTGTATTTGATCCAATAGACGAATTCCTCTCTCGACAGGTCGCGGCACTGTAAAGGCTCATTCACAATGAAAATTAAACATAACGTAAGCGTTAACGTAACGTTACAGTAAAATCAAGAAGTTATACCATCATTCACGATGGGAACATAAACATAACAGCAAACATACTTGGTAACCATGGAAACATAAAAACGACGCCATTTCCTCATATTCTGTCGTATACTTCAGCCCTCCACGATTGTGTTCTGTTTGCAAATCACGTAAGCATAAGCATGAAAGTTTGGAGTTTGCAAACTTTCATGTTAACGTCTTACGGTAATGTTTATGTCAATGCTTATGTGAATCATTGTGAATGACCCCATTTGGTAGCCTGGGCGCAAACTTCTGTGTTTATGTTACGGTTATGTTTAATTTTCATTGTGAATGGGCCTTAAGACCCGTGTAGCGTGAGTCGTATAAATGAGCCTAAAAGGGAGAAGTTAAACTAAAGAAAGAAAGAAAGAAAGAAAGAAAGAAAGAAAGAAAGAAAGAAAGAAAGAAAGAAAGAAAGGGAATTAACGATCATGGAGAAGGCAGAACCCAATGAAGTGCATGGTTCGTGCTACGGTTGACGATGGACGGTTTTGGGGTTTTCAAAGGGGCTATTGTTAAATATTGAAGAACTACGACCTTTTTTGTTACGACAACGCGCATTATCTGATAAATGTCTTTGAACAAGTTGTGGAACTGAGTAAGCGAGTTTTCTTAAGGTCGAGGATCAGTGACAGATTAGGTTTGGTTTGTTCAGGCTTTTGTTATGCCTTGTGTATAGGCTTCTTTATACACAAGCAAATAGAAAGCGAGTTTTCGTCAGATCGTATGATCAGTGACAGGTTCGTTTGGTTTGTTCAGGCTTGTGGTATACCTTGCATAGACTTATTTTTGGTGCGAAAATTATATATAAAAAAGAAAGTATAATTGTGTAATGTTTGTGAAATGGAAGTTATTTTGTTTCTTTTTTCGCAGAAATATCAAATTTTACCGATTTTTTAAATTTGAAATTTTGGTTTTAGAAATTCAAACTGTTCTTTCCGCCATTTTTCAGTAATTTTCTTTTCTACAAAAACAAAGATTATGGAAATTTTCGAAAGAAAAAGGACGTCATGAAGGACTACAATTGTACCAAACAGTTAAGAATGATAATCCTTATACCGTAAATGATATGCTACTAAATACCTTGGAAGTTCACAAACATCTTCCTTTTTTCTGAAAAGCTTTCTTTCTACTCCTAAAACAAATATGGCAATCCTAGTATGGAATGAAGATCGGCCGGAATAATATCCACGTCTGACATTGAGAAATGGAACAACTCCGAGAACAACCTGAACTGCTATCATGTCCGCCACAAATGTAAGTATAGACTAGGCCTATAGAGTTTTGAATGAACAATCTCGGGTCTGATTGGGAATGCAACTCGAGCAGCCTTGAAGGTCTAGACTAGATCACAAAGCCGTTGCAGAGACGTTTTGATAAACTACTTCAGCCGTGGCGAGAACGTGACTCGCGAGACATTGTGGCTCGCAGTGATAGCTGTGCATTCGCTTGCTTCTAAACTCCGCCAACCCCCACCCTCTCACACACTGGAGTCAAACTCCGTTCCATTTGTATTTGTCTCTGACCTGCGAGTGGCATATGTCTCTCTCGAAACCATGTACGAAAGTTCCAAGTAGGATGGGAGGACGCATTTTTTTGCTATCAATATGATGAGAATATTAAATGTATGATTTGTTCATAAGTATTACGAGGAAAAACGGTTGTATAAAATAAAACGGTATTATACTATATGTTACTGATGAAACATTAAAAGGTTCAGTGTTATTGTTGTTGTTATCATCATCATCATCATCATCATCTATGTACGTCGACCCTTTTTCAGCAGATGTACGAATAATGCGGTTAGATCTTCAATTTAAACTCACTGATTTACTATGTGATGTTAAATGAAAGCTAGATGTAAGGACTTGACAAATGTTGAACTTTCAAATCTTTGCCAAAAAATTAATATCCGAAGCTTCGTTCTTTCGCTTGCTCTGTTCGCTACACCTTACGTTTGTGAAAAATTATTTTCAACAATTAAAATAGTAAAAACCAAATTTAGATCACGACTGAAAGACAAATACCTTCGTGATCAACTACGACTGGCAGTAAGTGACGTAATTCCTGATTTTGAAACTTTGTCGCAGAGGCATTCTGAAGACAGTTAATTTTAGGTTGTGATATTGTTCATTTATTGTTTATTTCTTTCTTCGTTACACGTACTAAACATTAGTTGTAGCCTTGTACTGTACAAACTTATATTTAAGTGCTTGACTTAAGGAAAATGAAAATCCGTTAATTAGTCAGACAGTTGCTTCACTTCCCCTTCGGGTGTCCGCCTCCCTCCATAGGTGCTATGCACGTTGCAGGTTACACAGTGGCTCGGCGCACGATTACATTTTCGCTACCGCTGAACTACTCGGATACATAAAGGGCAACAAGAAAATAAATATAGCATGTTACGCAGGTATTTTAATACAGTAACAACTGCAACAGATGGATTTTTTGTGTTATCTCAATTGCCCTCGTGACATTTGTTTTTTTTTTTTTTTCGATTTGAAATTGAAAAAAAAAATAGGTTCTTTTAGTTTCCTTGTTTTCTCGTTTAAATCAGCTTTGTTCATATTAACACTATCACCACTCAACACACGTCACACACGAAATTATATGTACCGTACATATTGTGTCCGTGTGCGACTGAAATCAATAGGCCTACTGACGCTGTAGTCCAATCTGGGCCACGGCAAGCTGGCTGAAACAATATATCTTCTGCATGCAGCACAGATCAATGTTCTTCTCTGAAATGTAATATGCAACACGTCGAAAGATTAGCGTTGAATTGACTCAAGTTATAGGGCCACTAGATTAGGGACCCCTAGCTCAGTCGTCAGCACTCGCTGAAATGGGTAGAGTGCATGGAGGGTAAGGAACTCTGCTCCGTCGTGCACAAGGGATAGAGAGACAGCATACCCGCCAGCAGCGACGATTGCACGCTAGGGCTGTGTCTTGTCCGCGTGTAACTGACGCTAGCCCGAGCGTGCAGTGTTTTGATGACCGCTGCCCTTGCTTATACGGAAAGCCTCTCATACTTTGTAATTTGCGTGCTCTTTGAAGATTTTATCGACAGATGTCGCTGTTATGTCTCAGTTAACTCAAATGAGCCCAGGGCACTGTCTTAAAAAGTAGGCTATGCATTTTTAAATTTAACGAAGTATTCCTGGGGCACTTGGCCTGTGGCCCCTAAGGACCGGCCTATGTTTGCTAGGCATTGAACATAAGTAATTTTTTATTGATATCAATAGAGAATAAATAAAAAATCTGCAGTATTATTAACTATATAGCAAGATTTTTCGAAGCGTGCTTAAATGCGATAGGCTCATGTCAGTAGATTTCCTGGCATGTAAAAGAACTCCTGCGGAACAAAATTCGGCACATCCGGCGACGCTGATATAACTTTTGCAGTTGCGAGCGTCGTTAAATAAAACATAACATTTAACATTAACATGCACATAGGCTCTATCAACATAAAAAAGAGAAGAGGAACCTACCTATTCTGACACTTTATGAAGAATAACTCCAGGAAAGAATAATACATCTTGGAAACTATTTCACCAGTTGTCTCAAAAAAGATCTACAGGAGCATAGCTTTGTTATACTTCATATACGTAAAGTAATTGAGGGTGCACTCATACAAGGGTAATATTAGAAGAATAACAAAACAATAATGACAAAAATCTTAATCACATTTCAAAGTCACCTATAGTCCACGTTAGCTTACTTACAGTAATATCCTAAGGTTCAAACCTAACCATTTTTCCCCTATTACTACATTATGCTAGTGGATTAAAGTGCTTTTCTAGCTCTCAGGTTGAATTTTCTTTTACCAACTTCGTTTCGAATTTCGGGTACTGACAAATATTACAACTGGCAATTATTTTCTAACTGTTATGTTGGCGTCAATAACTTCGGTTTGCAGTAAAATAAACCGATGAAAATACAAGTACCTAGGCTTGTGAATTAGTAATTAATTAGTAATACACAATTCAGATCTGTTACGTTGTGATTCCAATTCAACTCTATATTCAGATAAGTGTAATTAAATAAAAAACAACTTACTGTATATACCTATTTTGTATGAAACATGCACGTAAATATTACATTTTAATGAAATTCTTTCGTGTTAGATTTTTATTAAAATGTCCAAGAGAGGAAATAGTACGATAGCGATTTCTCCAAGAAAGGAAGTGCTTCTGCCATAGCAACGCCCAATCACAGTCCATTCCCCTCTCACCCTGCAGCCACCAATCTTCAACAAGCATGCGAAGCGTTGCCAGTTCAATGTGTATTTCCGTGAACTTTTACTACTTTTAATGTTGTGACAATTTCTTTTAGTCAAACAGCTCTAAAAACAATTTTGAATTCAAGATACCTGCATTAGAAATAAAATTATAATTCGAGTCTAATTTAATGCAACGTGGGATGAGATGTAGTTCTGAATTTGAAATCCGCTGTCCCGTCCGTCTCTCACTGCAATGCGGCAACAGCGCACTCCCCCCCCTGCGACTCCACACACAACTGTCAGAAGCATAACCATTCGTTAATTCTAGTATAGTCTACAACCATGTAGCGGATTTACAACTAACTCGTGCTCACGGAAAAAATGACGAAAGTATTTCCGACCATAATAATTATAACTGTAAACTGTTCACAAATGAGACAACGTGCTTTGTGATTATTTTGAATACAGAAGTATTCATTTTCCACATTGCTTTTAAACGAGTATTTTCCGACCGATATCGCTTCGAATTCCACCTCTAGACAGTGAATACAAATCTTCTGTACCTTGTAATGTGGATGACGTAATCCGGCTTGTGACGTATGCTACAATTGCAGCGCAGTATACAAGAAAAACAAGACATTCAAAGACACTTTGTATTACTTTAGGCTAACTTAGTCTTAAGTTCCTGTCAAAAAGTCATTTCAAATATTCCGAACGGAGCTTTCTACTCATTATCGAAATGATTCCGTGATGTTTGAAATATTTAGAAGCTGCATAAATACGGCGGCACATTGTGGCTGGCACAGCTCGTATTAGTAACCGACAGAGCACAAGAAAAAGATGCATCATATTTATTTCAATACAAGACAACATTAACACAGATAAGTGGAAAATTTTTCACTGAATGGCAAATTTTATGTGCAAATGCAAGAATAATGTGACATAACTCCCCAATGAGTTGACCGATTATTATGAAACAAGTTCTGGCTATATTATCACAATTAAATGCGTAATTTTGTGCAAAATGCAAAATTAATGAGTATAGTAATACATGTACAAAATTAATAAAATTAGTTCCACACTGCATCTGACCCGTCAACATCCAGGCGTACCGTACCACCGTTTATTTTACCTGGGTCCTCCCCGCCCTAACCCACACGCAGTAGTGCACTGCAGCGGGCCTCACTTGCTTCACGAGTGCCCGGCCGTGGGAGAAGATGTTATCCTGGTGTAGAGAGTAGCTTAGCTCGGACCGATCTTCAAGTGGGTGATATACTGATGGTTAGACACCAAGTGCCACATGCAGGAAATAAGCATGCAGCACAGATACCAAATTCATTTACAAGAATAATGGAGAGATAGAGGTAATTCTGAAATTTAAGCAATCATGAAACGAAAGTTTCGTATCTCCTATATAGGGCATTAGGCTAATCTGGGTTAAGAATAATCACAGGATGAACATTGCAAATACATAGTTGAAACGTTGTCCAAGTAACAGATTTTCATCTATTACTTAATGACACTGTATCATAAAGACACCTAATGTCGGTGGAATTGGGATAACAAGATGGCATTTGGTAATATAATCCGCGTTACAGTTTTGGGAAGTCTCGGAAAATAAACCTGCTACATAATAGTGCAAATTTCATTCCAACCCAAGTACGCACTGAGGTCGAATTGACATCACGTTACTCTGGTGGAAACTAGTATGCCTAATAACGAAATATTTGCGATTTTAATTTAAAGAAGTTCGTGCAAAGGTTATTAGCATGGATACATCGATAAGGATTATCATCCATTCATCCGTCCATACATCCAGCAATTAGTCCATCAACCCTTCCATCTGTCCGTCCACTCATCCATCCATCCATCCATCCAGCTATTCGTCCGTCCGCCCGTCCATTCATCTATCCATCAATTCATCCATCCGTAACGAATGATTTTGGATTTTTGGTTCATATTGTATTTAATTTCAAACACTATGTTTTCTATCTTTCAGTGCTTTCTGGACGTCTTTTTCCGAATAAATCTGTATTATACAGGGTGTTTTCGGGCTGGTGTTACTAACTTTCAGGGGTGATGGGGAAGGACACATGTATCAATTAGAGATAAGGAACCCTGGTCCGGAAATTACAGAGTCGAAAGTAGTAAGGAAAAATAGTTGTGTGGAAGTTCAATAATTTTATTTCTCTGTGCACCTTATTTACGTGTATTTTCGTAGACATACCTGTACTGTAATCACAATAGGTGTTTCAAGTTGCGTCCCCCAGCTTCGATGCCGGAATGACATCGTCGCACAAGGTTCTGACGTATCCTTTGGAACAACCCCGGTTTTGTTCGAACATTGTCACAGGCAGGAGAATTCGTGCTCGGGAACCCTCTTCCGTGTCGACTGGTGTCTCATACACAAGACTTTTCACATAACCCCACAAGAAGAAATCAAGTGCGATCAGATCAGGTGAACAAGCAGGCCACTAAACAGGGCCTCCTCTTCCTATCCACCTTTCAAGGAACGTCGCACACAGGTGGTCACGAACAGTATGTACAAAGTGGGATGGGGCTCCATCATGTTGGAACCACATACGTTGACGAACATCCAGTGAGATATGTTCCAACAACTCGGGGAGTACGTTTCTCAAAAACGGAATACTGTAGGTAGACAACGTAAACAACGTCAGATGAATACAGTATGTGTAAGATGTACAGGTAAATACACATAAATAAGATCTACAGAAGAATAAAATTATTTCATTTGCACACAAATATTTTTGCTTATAACTTTCGACTCAGTCATTTCCGGACTAGGGTTCCTTATCTCAAATTGATACATGTTCCCTTCCCTATCATCCCTGAAAGTTAGTAACAACAGCCTGAAAACACCCTGTATAAACATCAATAAATTCAGAAATAAATAGGCCTACTGAAATCAGACGTGTAATGTTAAAAAAAATAATAATTTATTTTATTATCCTATAAAGCAGCGTTTTTCAACCTTTTTCAACATGTGGCACACTAAAAGTGTAATTTAAAATCCCGTGGCAAATTCATATAATACAGTATAAACTAGTGGTTCCCAACCAGGGAGAATTTTGAAGGGTTTAGGAGGAAATGTGATTACTCAATGTTGACATATGCCGCGTTCACTGAAAGTTGACCGTTGTGGACTTACTTTTTTACTATTCTTTTCACTTTTATTTTTCTAATTTTTGCTATGACAACCTTTACTATTTTCATTTTCACGCTGCACACCAGCGGATCTTTCGTGGTACACTAGTGTGGCGTGACACATCGGTTGAAAAAGGCTGCTATGAAGGGATGTCATACGAAATCTATATCGTGATATTGTAATTACGCTATTAATATGATTTTATTCGAAATCACAATTTGGTACAAATCATTGTATTTCTATTTTCTCGGTGCCAAATTTGTATAATCCTTTTTATAATGCCTTTTTGAAGTAGAGATTCTTTGTTCTTGAAACCTGTTGATTGCGATCTCTAGAAATAGAAGTAATATTGATATGACTGCACCAGCAGCCAAGATTACATAGAATATGCCCACAGTGTTTAAGGACACGCTTAGTATGTTATTGAGGTTATCTTGATTTTTCCGCCAAATTTTCATATTTATTCTTTTCAGCATTCCAGTGCGTTTTATTTCTTGAAGACTGAAAAAGATACAAAAGTTGACAGATTAGTTAACGTACATACTTGTAGAAGAAATAAAGCAAATGAATTTAAATACTATTATAGTCACAATCATGCCATGGTATGAAAGAAAAATTTCACAACTTCGAGCGGGAATTGTCATATCAACGGACGTGCATACGTCACCATACATCGTAAGATGAAGATTACAGTTGTGATATATTCTTAATTTATTTTAGCTGTGAATGGCTTTATGTCTAAAACTGTGAAATGCGTATTTACAGCAGTACCATCTCTAGAGACAAGTTTAATCGTCAGTTCCATTATATCCAATTACCCTTGATGACACAACCTTCACATGTGTCACTTTCTAAAGTTTTCTTCCGCTATTCAGTACAGAATACACTGCAACCTATTCAAATTTTCTACTTTCCTTCTCTTGTCATCCGCTGGATATCTCTTTGGTCTAACGAGATGTTAATCTATAGACATCTGTTATTTCAAGTGCCCTTGGTTCCCTCTAATGTTCCCCATTGATATAAAAATCATATGGATCATAATCAGGAGATCTTACAGGCCACAATTTTCTGCTAACTATGTTATCACCGAACATTAACTTTATTATACGGGGTAAATCACGAGGATTTGTCGTCCTTTACAGAACTTATTTCTGAAGACATTTTGAGCAAAAAATGTTATATAAATATAGTTCCTATTCTTAATATTTTGAGAGTTACACTAATTTAAAGTTGTTTGTAAAATGCGTTTTTTCTTTAGTTTGAAGGTAAAAGAATAATACAAATAGAGAATGAACCATTCAGAAGTATCACTTCTTTAATTGGCAAGTATTATGAAGCTAAAAATGTGCTGTAAACTCCTTAGTTACTCCGTACAGACATCTTATTCTATTTTTAACTACAAAATTACATTACTCTTGCACACTTAACACAACAATTATTACAAATCACACCACTTCCACAGACTTAACTATTTGCAGTTCAATTTTTCATCTTAATTTACAGTCTTGGAGACTTTACAATACATTAAAAAAAATGACTCCTTCCGCTTGAGTAGCCTACACTTGGCCGCACGCTTGTGAACGGCACTCATCGCTCTACGTACCTGCATACGGCTATCTTTGATTTCCGTAGCACTCTCACTGGCTGCTGACTGCACGCTGATCAAGATCACGCGTTCACAGCAATGCGTTTCAATAACGAAACGTAACTCTGTAAACATTGAGAATAGGACGCATGTTTGTATGAAATCTTTTGCTCAGATTGTCTTCGGAAATAAGCTCCGTAAAGGACGATAAATCCTCGTGAATCACCCTGTATTCAATGAACGTTTCTTCCGTTGGAACTTCCGATTTTACTTTTCAAAATTTTTGTATTTCACAAAACGGCCATAAATTATTCATTATGCTCTGATTCGAAGTATAGCGAATAAACACTGCATCGCACGACATTACAAAACTACAGAGACTGACGAGACGTCTCTCTGGAGTTAAGTTTATGGTGTCACACACTAGTGGTTCATAATTCACCTCTTATAATAATCGCCTGCAAATCGCCAACAGAAACAAGCAGCAGACAGCAGAGAAATCGGGGTGAATGTATAAATAGGGAACACTGCTTTACCAAGATACTCACTGATAAGTGAAAAATCGTTTGTAAGGACTAGACCTCTGCATGATCATGGTTACAGTTGTGTAGAAGTAGGCATGAGGAATCTCTATGATGACGCAAGGTAAAGTCCTCTCTAGACCACGTCGAGTGACTTGCGTGCAAAAGTAGCTGTATTTGTTATCGAAACAGACCTGCCGTAAACCATCCTTGTCTTTTTTCGGAGTTTTGTAACTATATGGTTCAATTAATTTCTTGTATATTTTCTTTAAAAGTTCTTCGTTGGAGTTCTGAAAAAGAAAAAGAATGAATCGCCAGTTTTCTGTAAGCGCTTAGATAAAATTCACTCCCAAAAATCCTAAACGGCTTTAACCTTAAATTAAACATTATTAAAATGCATAGATTATTGTATAACAGTAGCGAATTAAAGTAGTACGTGTTATCTTCCCGTTCACCTGCCATGGTTTCATTATTGAGGCAGACGAGCAGTGTTGAATTAGTGAAATAATTGCATGGTGATCACTGATCAGTAGGCCTGAGAAATATATGCCGTTATACTACCAGTGCGCTTCGTGCGCCTCTTTGAGTAGGCCTACGTCTCAGAGTTGGAGTGAGTTAACGCAGTGTCTTTCGTTCGTTTGAACTCATGCTTATCATCACGGTAAGTTAGTCCTCAGCATTTGGGTGGTTGAAAGCCACTCCTTTGACTTCGAAACACAACTATCTGCTAAAGAAAATTTTAAAGACATCATTTTCTTTGTTAAAGAAAAATTTCGCTATTTTAAAAACATTTTTTATTTTCTGTCTGTAGAAAATACACCTAATATAACATTGACAAGTATCAGCCTTATTATTTCACTATGTTAATATGATGGTGCATTACGTTTTTGTTTTACATAATTTTCATTCATTTATTGTTGCAGTGAATAACAAACCACATTTTCAAATTATCAAAGGAGAATGATTGCCTGTTGCTAGAAAACACAGCCATATGTCTACAAAAACTTCGTTCTACTTCTGCAGAAACAATGGGGGAATATTTGAAATATTTTACACAAGCATTATTTATCTCAAAATCTGTATCATTATTACAAATTTCCTCATTTGAAATTAAGTCACAAATTTCGTCCTCGACATCTTGCTATTATTCTTCTTTACAGGACGTTGAATGTTTCCTGTTATAAATAGCAGTAGACCGCATTAATGTAACCGATCACCTGAAATTCAGTGCTGAAAGAAACACACTGAAATCCCCCACCCCAACGCAATTACATACTGGTACCTGAAGTGAGAGGCGCATGAAGCACAGTGTAATGGCATACAATTCTTAGTCATACTGATCAGTAATGACTGATCACATGCGATTAGAATTACAAAATGTATAAGCAGAGTACCAAAGATGTAAGATATTCGAATACTCGCCATGATGCTCGAAAGGGCACAGTATTTTAACATTGGGTCCAGAATGCTGGTGACGTTTTCATGTATTTTCCGCGTTCGAACTTACAAATCATGACACTGAGAAATGTTATAAAATCACACGTACGTATCCACAGGTTCAAAACAAAATTTGAAACAAACTTAAATATGTTATTAGGTTATTACTAAAAGTGAGACTCTGAACTAACACTGCCTTTCGCAAGAAGTGTAAAATCGATTCTTACAATTGAAGACTCCACTGCAAGATTGATGGATGTCACTTTCTTGTCGAAAATGAACCAAGAGTGTCAATGCATAGCTCAAGACATATAGAATGTACATAGAGAGTGTCATGGCATTAACACTGATAGTCATTGTCCAGTAATGATCGGAAAATCACAGTTAAGCTTTGAGCGCTAAGCACTTCAAACTTTCAATTGCTTCTCCTGCAAACTGTATTCCAAATGACATCCATCATTCTTGCAGTGGACTCTTCAATTGTTTTAACTTAGAAGATATATTATTTTTATTAGCTTATTCCTGAATATTAACAGAAAATATAACTAGAATGACACAGATCAAAAAACTATTTTCCTGTTCTTCTCAATTTCACCTCAAAGTATTGGAAAAACTGCCTCCTCCTGTATCTTCCAATATGTACACCAGAAAAAAATTAACACCGTCCTATGATATACTACATTGCTATGATTCGGAAAAAGGACATTTTAATATAGGGTGCCATTTAAAGAAATAAAGTTTACTGTCTCACTCTGAATGCCTGAATAACTAACACTGGTGTCGTATTGTTTACCTCCAACAGTTTTTGCATAAAGCTTTTTCTTTCGTAAAATTAAAATTCAATTAGTTATCAGTAATATCCATACACTCTGTACATGTATATATATATATATATATATATATATATATATATATATATATATATATACCGTGCGTTCGCGTCACGCTTGATCCGAAGAACGCGGGCGGGAGCGAGCCTTTAGAGCGCGAGGTAAAACTCGACATTTTAGATCCGTAATCTCAGGCATATTGCACTCATGCAACTTTCATTAATTAATGGCATGCACACAATCATCATTTTATTTCACAAGCCTGTATTACAGTGTGGTGTTTATTAGCATTCAGATATTCCCTACATCTTTTGATGAAATTTGAATTCATACGCAAAAGTCCTTCTTTAGTTATCCTTCTAATTTCTGTTCTTATTGTGTTTCAGTTCATTGATGATGTGTGGCTTATTTGTATAGACTATTTTTAGGGTTCCCCATAAATAATAATAATAGCATGCGGTAAGATCTGGGGAACGTGCGGGCCATAAAGCTGTAGAAATAATTCTGTCTTCAAAAACCTTCCTTACAGCCTCCAAAGAAGCACCTGCAGTATTGGCAGTGACAGAATCTTGTTGAAAATATGCATGTTGTCTCTCATTATTAGATAACCGTTCAAAGAACTGCGAGTATTTGCGTATAATACCTCTCTGAATTTACAGTGTCTTAAAAAAATATCGGTCCTATTATTCGATTTGCAGTTACAGCACACCAGTCTTTTCATCATGCAGGGGAACTTCGTGAATTAATCCCGGATTTTCTGTGCGCCAGAATCTATTGTTCCATGAACACACAAAACTACGTAAATGAAACCATGCCTCATCAAAGAAAATGATTAAATATGGGACAATACAATACAGTCAAAAATGTTTTGTAAAATCCAATTACAGAAATTCATTCGACTTTCGGTGTCATGCAGCCGTAATTCTTGGACTACAGCAATTCTGTAAGGTTTCAATTTTAAAAGTTTAGTAGCCGTATGGACTGGAGTTTTTGACACGGCTATTTCTTGTGCAACACTACTCAAAGATTTATTAGGAGAACGTTAAAGTGATGCACCAATATCAAAGTTTTGCTTCTGTTCTGTCGTTTTGGCCTACGAATTTTACAGTTTAGCGATCCCGTTTCTCTTAATCTAATGACAAGGTTCCGAACTGTATACCTCTATTTGGAGGTCAAATATCGGGGCATTTCTCTACAAATTGTCTGTTAAACTTATCGGCATGAATCTTTTTTTGACGTAAGTTTCGCAGTTGTAGAGTAAACTTTTCAGCCGGCATTTCAATTATCTAAACAACTAATTTAATGCAGAACGGACACACTTCAAACGTATTTAAAAGTAGTAAACAAGCACACACGTTTTCTATTACTAACATCTCAGACTGTACTAAGCTGTGGCAACGACTGGTAACATACAGGCCCGTGCAGCACTGAAGCATGAAGCAATCAGCGGTTACGATCTTTCCGCGTTCTTCGGATCAAGAGTGACGCGAACGCTCTGTATATATAGTTTTAAATAGCATATTTTGTACAGCTGTCAAAAAAAAATGGCCGCACTCGTGAACAGCGAATATTTTCAAAGTCCACTTCGACTCGCGGCGATGTTACACGATGCATGTGCTTGTACAAGCAGTTCCGGAACTATGAAAGTGTTCCATATCTGCGCCTCGTAGACCAGCGGTAGAGTGCTTGTTTAATGATTCAAAGGTCGTGGGTTCGGGCCTTCTTCAAGTTTTCATTTTTTTAATCGTTCTTTAGCGATGTAAATGATATTCAAATTATCATTTATATCCAGTTATCGTTCTTTATGGATATCACGTTATTTATATTTTGTTATCGTTCTTTAGAGATATGAATAAAATTCAGGTCATCATTTGTATTCTGTTATCGTATTATAACAATATGAATAACAATTTTTATTATTGTATCTCCAATGGGGGTTAGCCCTATTTTACATATGTATGTTAGGGCTATAGTTTTATACACAAAAAAGATAAGCATAAAGAGAAATGGAAAAGAAAATTAAATTAGCTTACGCGATGTAAACAAAACATAAACAGTCCGTAAATTAGGCATTGCGATTGCAAAACAAATATCAGGTATCAATTTGAAACATACAAAAACATTAACAACACACATACGTAACACTTCTATAACACAAATATGCAGCTTTCCGTACCATACATCATAAATTAATACACAATAGTCACACAAACACAATCAAACTATAATTACGACATTTCGACGACATCTAGCATCCCATAACTGACTCACATACATAACAAATCAAGCATCCGTTACAACACATACACTTCAACATAGTAACCACACTTTTAAAAGTTACAAATTTGGCTCTAAGAAGAATAAATAGGACACTGTTACTAATTACTATTCTTCTACAATTTCTTAAATACATCTGTAATAAATCTGTGAAATTCCGATATGAATAATATTCACGTTTTTTATATTGTTATCGTTCTTAGCGATTTAAATAATATTCAAGTTATCATTTATATTCTGTTTTCCTTCATTAGCATTATAAAATAATATTCAAGTTATTTATATTGTTATTGTTCTTTCGCAATATATTAATTAAACAAACCGATATTTATCATTTATATTCTGTTATCGTTCTTTAGTGATACTGTATAAATAATATTCAAGTTATTTATATTGTAATCGTTCTTTAGCGATATAAATAACATAAATTTAATATTAGGTTTGGAAAAATCCAGTTGCATAATACTGGTATTAGTTTTTCTTTTTGTATTATTACATTATACTATCTTGAACCACAATAAAATGAAAAGAAGTAACGAGGAATTGAACCTGAGACGTTGACATCTAAATTCCGACGTTCGTCCGCTGAGCTACGAGAGCAAATGTGAGGAAATGTGAGGAAACATTTTCGGAAAAATTGGCCCAATCACACTCTAAGATTTTCTGATGCTTCGTAGAAGCTAGTCCAGGATGCGGGGGGCAAAGGCTAATTGAGATTTCCCGGTCTCTGACCGGGTCAAACATCCTGATAGAATTAATATTTAACCCTTGCCGTGACTTTCGGTGAAGACCGGAGGGCCCAATTAATCAAATCCACTCTCCTCATCTCCACGCTTGGGCCCCCTGGAATTTAATAAGATGCGAAAGAGATAGTGGTGTGCGGAAAGCAACGGGATGTTACCGCATTTAGGCCTATCCTTCCCAAGAAAAACTGCAAACATGAACAAAGGAAGCGGATCTTCTGCGGACCTCTGGAAAAAGAACTAAGGAAGAGACTAGTGAAGTGCCTTGTATGGAGTGTGGCATTATACGGGGAAGGAACATGGACATTACGACGAAATGAAGAGAAACGAATTGAAGCATTTGAAATGTGGATGTGGAGAAGAACGGTGCGTGTGAAGTGGACAGATAGAATAAGAAATAAAATTGTGTTTCAAAAGTGAGTGAAGAAAGAATGATGCTGAAACTGATTAGAAAGATAAAAAGTAACTGGTTGGGTCTCTGGTTGAAGAGAATAATAGACGACATTAGGATATGTGGATCATATGCGGAGATTAAGAGGAAGGCAGAAAATAGGAAAGATTAGAGATTGCTGGGTTTGCAATGAAAGACCTGCCCATGGACAGAACACTTATGTATGTATGTTCAGAATGCCTGGAATATCGTGTCTAAAAACAGTCGCTATTTGCAAAGACTAGTCAATTCCATGCCCACTCGACTGCAAGATGATCGAGATAAGAGGAAGATAGACTAAATATTGAATTGTGGCTTTTTGTTTTGTTTTTTGAACGCTTAATTGTTTGAATGTTTTAAGGCCGACGCCAGTAAATGTGTTATGTTTATGCCACGAAAGATATTTTATTGAGAATAAAATCTATTTCTTTCCATTTGCAGCCACAATATCATAATGATAATGATAAAGTCATGGCATAATATATTAATGAACCTGATGTTAATTACTAAAATAATCATAAAAGAGAAAGGAGCCATTATATCTAGTTTGTCTCTCTCAAAAACAGAACAAAAAAGGACATAAAAAGCACGAGGTTATAGTCGAACGCAGGACCTCATGAATAAGAGGCCTGAACGCTACCATTATGCTACCGAATAACACACAGTATACTTCAATTATAACTGTAGATATCAGGCAACGTGGTCCAACAACATGTAACATCGCCTGTCTCCGAATTGTAGCGAAGATACCCGAAGGGATCTTTGTTTCAGGAGAGCGGACACTTTTTCTTTTGACAGCTGTACATTTTTTTAACACGAAATAAAAAATCGGATTTTTTTTATCCCTAATCACTACTCAGACTCCTTAAGTAATAAAAGAGGAGTTCTCATGACAATTAGTGAGATTTTGCGGATAAGTGAAACTGTAATGCTGAGGGCTATGACAGGAATATGGCTATCGCTACAAGCACCGGTAACAAGATAATCACTTGGTATGGTTAGTGGAACATAAAAATTTCATACCTTAAAATAAGCTTCTCTTTCAGAATTCCTGACTACTCCCAGGGCATATGTTCCATCTCGAAGGAAACCTTCGAAGTCGGTGAATGGAATGTTAAATGGACTTATAGTTAAGAATGATATCAAGATAGCCCCATATGCTACGAAGAGCACCAAGGCTAGCAGGTATCCCATCAAGTAGATTATACCGCAGGACAGAGACACGGGTGACATTTCAATAGCTGTAAACATAAATCTGTATAATTTCTTTCTCTCTCTTCCACATATATACACGCAAACACATGAGTTTCGTAATTTGTAAGTCCATACATAACATTGATTACTAGATAAAACATTTATTGTACGTATTTGTATATGTATATGTATGTACATGTTTGTGTATGTGCGTGCGTGAGTGTATGTATGTATGTATGTATGTATGTATGTATGTATGTATGTATGTATGTATGTATGTATGTATGTATGTATGTATGTATGTATGTATGTATGTATGTATGTATGTATGTACAGTTACCCTTAAAAGGAATGAGACGACTCTTGGTCGTCGGAAGTTAAAGTTCTACAGCGCGGTTCACTCGATATCGACGTAGGCCTAACAATAAATACCATGACATATACAACAAGAATTGTTACAAGGACCACAACAAGGACAAGGACCACAATAAGAATCACGAAGAAGATAGCCATTTAAGGCCACGATTTCACAACATTGCTCGAGTCACAAAATATCATTGCTTCTCTGTACCGAATGGCAAATGCCTGCTGTGGGATCTACATTCTGGACTGCTGCCGTCGCTGTCTTATCTCTGTAGCTCATATAGTAGCGTGTCGGTTCCACTGTATAACCGAAACGTCGCGTGTTCGATCCCAGGTAAAACTTTTTTTTTTATTGAGGTGTAATTAATTTCTTCAGATTCCTTCGACTGTCTAATTTGTCGAAAAATATGGAATAATTTATGCCCAATTTCTGGGTTTTACAAGTGGGATGAACCTCGTCAAAAAATATCTTATTTGGAAGTTAAAAGTATTCTTCCTCAAACAATAATCATAAGAAACAAAAAGAGATCTGTTAACTTAAAATCTTGTCCACATTCCATCAGCTTCTATTACAGCTCTAAGTCAATCCGGCATGGATGTCACGAGATTGTGGAATAGGTTCTGATCCCCGGCGAGATCTTCCCAGGTGTCGACAACGTGATTCCAAAATTCGTCTCGCTTTCGAGGGCGTCGGTGGGCATAGGTGGCTATTCTGTAGTGACATAAACATAGATTATCTCTCGAAACTTTTCCGTAAAAGTAAATTAAATTCACTCCTTGAAACTGACAACCTTAGTCGTAGCGTAATTTTTCCACCAGCATAGAAGCTTAAGTAGCACAGTCATTGATAAAATTTTTGTACACAGAATTAGACTGAATTTCTATTCGACAGAATCTATAATTCATGGCCTGTCTGAACATGATAAACAAATCCTAAGTGTTTCCAATGTCACTAAATAATTTCAAAATATTAATTTAAAAACTAAAAAATGGTCGTAAATGCTGTATCTAGTGATTATTTACATTTATGTCTACAAAATGAATCATGGAAAAACGTATATGATACTGGTACTACTGATATTAAGAGTAAATGTATTGTATCTTTCACTTAATTTCAGAATCACTTCAGTGGATGTTCTCCACTCAATGTTGTGAAAAAATTCAAAAGTAAAAAAATGTAGATAACGCAGGGACTTAAAAATCTCATGTATTAAAAAGAAGAATCTCTATGTAATGAGCTGCAATGTAATGATCCTCATGTTCTTAAATACTACAAGAAGTACAGTGTAATTTATCAAAAATTATGAAAGAGGGAAATAGAATACATTTGAATAGAAAAGTACAACATTCAGATAATGCAATTAAAGCTATTCGGAATGTTATTAAAGTTAAACTTGTAGATATTCTAAGAAATAAAATATTTTTTTCATTAAAACAAGTGATTATAAAGTAGAGGATTCCAAATCTATTGCAAATTCTTTTAACGTCTTATAGTATATGGAACAGAAATATTATTGACAACTTAAACATGAAATATTTTGCAAAAGATACTACAATTGGTTACTTAACAGTTGCATTTCATAATTAGTATTAATACTGTATATGTAATTAGTCAATAACTGCAACATTGCTTTTTCATTCAATCATAACATGAATAAAATTGAATGCACATTAAATTAAACACTATTGGAAACACGTAGATAAAATAGTTAAAATCAACTGAAGGGGTGAGAATGAAATAATCCAAGGCCACACTTTTAACAAGAAGTGTTTTGTGCGAGTGCACTTCTTACACATACGGGAAAGCTACTAATAAAATGTTGTAATAATTACTCAGCAAATGACATAGCCTAAGGACTCTAAACCTTTGTAAAAGTTTGTCTGTGTGGCTTAGGAATATTTTTAAATTTCATTTTAATTGTTAATTTTTAATATATATGCATTTACATTGTATATGTGTGTGTATATAAATGCATTCACTAGATTAACGTTTATAATATTATAACTTGTAATTTTGCATTGTCTGTGATCATTAACACTTAATCTCAGGACTTTGTAAAACTCTATTTCAACGTTACTTAGCAATTGAACATTATTTAGACAAAAAAAAATCGTTGATGTAGACTGAGAATCGAACTCGCTCTCTTCTACACAACAGGCAGAAGTCTTAGCGTCTGAGCTATTGAAACGACAGGAAAGCTTTCCTTTCTGTGCGGAGTGTCGATCTAGCCATGAAAGTCCATTGTCGATTTAACTACACGATTTACGTATATATTTATATTTTATTTACGTAATATTACCATATTTTTTGCAGTATTTGAAGTGAATTTCGGAACGATGGTAGTAACAAACCAAATAGCCTGCATTTAAGTAACTCAATATTCGTTATCTTGTGTATCAGTACTCTGGTCTCCGATCATGCGCAGTGTCTTACATCTGAGACTTAGGAATATTCAATCGTCTCATCATTTTCCAGGGAAAATGTACATATGTACGTATGTATGTATGTATTTTTTTAATATTAGTTGAACGGCATGTCCCATTACAATAAAGGTAATACTACATGCCTTGCTACCTGTATGTTTACAATATAACACATTATATCTCGTTTCTGTCACTCTCTAGGCGTATGTAGGTCTGTTAATGTATGTATGTATGTATGTATGTATGTATGTATGTATGTATGTATGTATGTATGTATGTATGTATGTATGTATGTATGTATGTATGTATGTATGTATGTATGTATGTATGTATGCATGCATGTATGCACGTACGTATTATAGGCGTCTCCAAAATGTTCCTTAGCCTTTAAAATGTGGTTCTACCTACAAAAGTAATTAAACACCTGAACAATTGAACATATTATCAAATACCGAAGGGATTCTGAATTGAAGTTGATTACTGAACATGCATGCATTATGTAAGATGGTGCAGAGATGATATTCGAAATGCTCTGAGCAAAGACAACTTCATTTTCTGGTTAGTTTTGTACCTATCTGCATGCTTTTTCGTTTTTTATTGATTACTAGCCGTACCCGTGCGCTCCGCTGGACTTGTTACAAATAAGTATAAAGTAATTACATAATTAAAATAGGACATCTGGTCCAGAGAACATTCGTGTTTGATAGAAGAATAAATCGTTTAATATGCTACTTAATTTAAATTGTATTTAAATAATTAAAATGCGATCATTTTGGTCCAGAGACCACTCATTTGGTTCAATGATAATTCCTTTAACATGTTTCTTAATTGTTATTACATGCAAATAATTAAAATATGGTCATTTGGTTCAGAGAACATCCGTTTTTAGTGCAAGGATTTTTCGTTTAACATTTTTATAAATTAGTCTTGAATGCATCCTTCAATAAATCACTCCAAATTAATAGAGTTGATTGTGTACGAAGATCATTTTTATGTTAACCTTACTGTGCATCTTTTTTTCTTTTAAGTTTATTTTATTCACGCCTTAACATCTGTGATCATGTCGCGTGTTTAGAATGTCTGGGCATATGAGTAGGCCACTTTTACTCTTGTTGAGTTCCTGTTTCTGTTGTGTGTTGTAGATGGCTTGTGTTCATGTAACTGATTATAGACTTTGATTAATGTTTTTGGTATTGGTAAGTGAGGCGGTGATAAATCATAGCATGTATCTTTCCAATCCGGCATTTTCCTTTATGACTGAGGGATATCATGAAAAACACCAGTCAGATTGGTCGGAAACGGGTTTTGTACCCGGGACCTCATGAATGCGTGTCTCAAACGCTACCGTCTGAGCCAACTCGCTTGGATGTATATCATTGTTTATGCAAATAAAAAAATGAGGTACCCTACATAAATATTATTTTAAGAAACACAGGAAAAGAATATGGGTAAATTATGAGCGCAGGAACGCTGTTTCGTGATACCTTTTAAAATAACTCAGTTCCAGTGAGCTCTATGGTAAAATGCTTATTTATGATCCTGCAAAAATACTCATCTTTACGACAGAACTCTTAACTATTATGTTGTGTGAACAAAAAGAAATTTAAGGGTATAAAATTAGAGTATTTTATGTGTACCAAATAAAGTTACAATAATCAAGTTATACAATATTTCGACAGAATATCAAGTTTTCTGTGCGTAAAGATCTATTTTCATCTTATCTCAGTCCTCATATATGTAGTATTACCACAGTCTTCTATATACAGTAGCGAAGCTCAATACGTAGTAAATATGCAAACATTAGATAGTTGCTCACCACTAGGATCGCTAATATCGCCTCATTACAGGCAATGCAAAATAGTACCGTCACAGTCTATTGTTTCTAGCATCCTCAAAACTCAAGCTTCGTGACTGTATATAGTAGACTGTGGTAATACATCCATCTAGAGGAACTACAAATTTCAAATAGTAAAGGAATTATCCAAATTAGCTTCTGAGATTACTTCATAGAAACACACAAATATTCTCTTTATATTAATATTGATAAACGTCAAGGCCGCCTTAAATAGACGGAGTCATTTGTTTCTATTTCATTATAACCATCGATGTCGTTCCTGCAATAACTCCTATGTGACATATTATCGATTTTCAGAATTTTGCTCTATTAAATAACTTAAATAGCTCTACAGTAAATAATACAATCTCCTATATGTAATTATATTTCTTTCTTTCGAAAATGTAAGAATTCACGATCTCCTATGTGCCACTGCCACAGAAAGAACAAATCTGTTTTTTTTTTCGTACTGAAAAATGTTATATTTTGCACATCCTAGAAGTTACGGAACAACGACGCTATAATCTAAGGCGGCGGTGAAAATATATTGTATTGTTAATTTAAAAGTCTTGTATATCCTTAAATATCAGTCCTATCAAAATGTCGCCTGGAATAAAACTGATCGGAAATCATTTTTAAAGAAACCTTTGTTATGTAACATTTTTCACAAAAATCAATAATAAGTGAGACAATTCGATTTACTTAATTCAGGCCCTCTTATAATACCCCTTTTCAATAAAGTATTTTGAATGTCATATAGCCTAAAATCAAAGTTACAACGAACTTAATTTATATTCCAATTTTAATCGAAATCCGTTCAGCCATTATCGCGTGAAAAGGTAAGAGACAGACAGACAGACAGACAGACATACAAACAAAAATTTCAAAAAAGCGCCGAAAGTTACCCAGCTTTTGCTCTTATTGAGTTGAGGGAAAACCCTGGAAAAAAAAAACCTGGAGCAGGTAACAAGTCCGAACCAGGATTTGAACCCGGGCCCGCACGTGCACGGTCAGGCGTACTAACCATGGACAGCGGTGAACTCCTTCAAATCTTAATACATTAAACTTCTTCTTGTGGTGAGCACGTGAATTATATAGCTAATTGGGATAGTTTATGCTTACTTAATGAATAATGTGCAGGTTTTGCAACAACGGAATGGTGAACTGTTTGCCGAACGTCGGTACCAATGTCCTACATATCAAGTTGAGCATGTAAAACTGAAGTGCCCTTACACCGTGACAGTTTGTAGGCATTTTTATATGAAAATTTTGACTTTCCTGGTTATTTTTATGTGTGGAACCATGTTTCAAAATTTCTTGTGGTAGGCCTATTTTGGGGACCCACTGCGCCTATATGCATTATGTGTATATTTTACAGAAGGACTCTGAAACTGATGGTAATATTTCAGGCACGTATTCTATGAGAAATATTATATAAGCGTATGGATGATAAAATAGTTATATTTTCTGCTATTAGGTCTTTCTAATGTAATCATATAGTTTAAGTCAGAAGGGCACAAAAATACATGATTACTAAGAAAAGGATTTGTATGCAAATGGATACTTTTACAGGCTTATTGACCGTCATGCAAAAATAATTTTATACGAGTTTTTATCATCTGTGATAACAAATATGCCTCGTTACTTTGGCATATTTTTGCATACACCTGGTGTTTCTGCACATAATGCATTATTGTGCATATGGCACTGCATATTATCAGGTTTTTGTACCATAAACTGGTAAAGTTCAAGTATTTTGTAATTTTCAGTCATAAAGTTGAACAATCTGGATTGTTTGACCGTCAGTGTACAATGTTCTCCGGTTGACTGGACTTGATAGCGGGAAATTCCTTGTGTTTCAAGTTTGAGTTGAGGGGGTAAACACAATCACCCTCTTTTCTGAGTATTCTCTCTTGTTAATATAAAACATCAATATTAATTAAAATAAAAATATTCAACGCTGAGTTAGAAATAGTGTTTTATTACGTGCTGAATTACTTCAGATATGTCCTAAGCAATAATATGTTTGCTGTTTATTGTGACATGAGTTAATTGTATTTTTATTCTTTTGGATGTATCATTGAAATAATAAATGAACACTATATTCATTCTCAAACCTCAAGAGCAACAGATATTATGGTTTTAAAAACTGTGGAATTTTATAATGTTTCACAACGAAAATAACTTCACTAAAATATTTAATTTGCAGGTATGTGTGCTTAACGGCAAAAAGAATGGGCCGCCGACAATTTCTAAGCTCCGGATACATGACATTGCGCATGCTCGTCTCGTCAAAGCCTTAGTTCACCAGGTAACACATAATTAAACCATTTCAATTTGCTATACAGTATTTTGTTTAAGAGTCTAAAATATAACTTATTATAAAATCGAATGGAGGGTTGATTCTAGATACATCAGGGCCTATGAAGAGTGAAAGAATAAAAAATTAATAAATACAAAATCAAGCGAAGCGAGTATGAACAGGAAAACCACGTATTACGCCAACATCACATAATGGTATTTTAAATACTGTAGCAACTTGAAAAAATGAAAATGGAAGAACACAATATTTGCATTTCTTGTAGGAAATTACCAGTCTTCATATCTACTAGCGTATTGACAAAATCTCATAAATTTAATCACCATGTAAATGAGTGTATGCACGTACGAAACGTATTATTTTAAAATCTTCAAAATAATCTTACATTTCTGAGTGATGAAGCCCACTGTATGAAGCCAAGTATATCTCAGTTCAAGGCTTTCCGTTTCCTGGCTTATGTTGAATTTCACTCCTATCCACCACGATGCTGTTAGTAACAGTGTGATCAATACAAACGTCACCATGGACGCCACCCAAAGGTCGGGTGTGAATTCTGATACCAAATCATTCATATCACTGTCCTCTAAACCCGGTAGTTTGATGTGCAAGATCATCCTGTCAAGAAGTAAAATTTACATGTTATGATTTATATAGTTATAAATATATACAGAGTGTAAGAACACCTCAACGACAAATTTTGAAGAATGATAGGTCAATCTAGATCAAATTATTGGGAATCATCAATGTGATTTTAGGCGTAATAGATCTATTGATCAGATTTTTTATACACGACAGATATTGAAGGAAAAAATGGGAGTGTAAGGGCACAGAATATATCAGTTATTCATAGAATTAAAAAAAGGCATATGACTCTATTAAAACAGAAGATTTATATAATATTCTTACTGAATTTGATATTCCCAAGAAAGTAGTTCGATTATTTAAAATGTGTCTCAGTGAAACGTACAGCAGAGTCCGTATAGGCTAGTTTCTGTCTGACGCTTTTCTAATTCACTGCGGGCTAAAGGGAGGAGATGCACTATCGCCTTTACTTTTCAACTTTGCTCTAGAATATGCCATTAGGAAAGTCCAGGATAACACAGGAGGTATGGAATTTAACAGGTTACATCGATTGCTTGTTTATGCGGATGATGTGAATATGTTAGGAGAAAATTCACAAACGATTAGGGAAAACACGGTAATTTTACTTGAAGCAAGTAAAGAAATAGGTTTGCAAATAAATCCCGAAAAGACAAAGTGTATCATTATGTCTCCTGACCAGAACATAGTACGAATTGGAAATATAAAAATTGGAAATTTATTCTTTGAAGAGATAGAAAAACTGAAATATCTTGGAACAAAAGTCACAAATATAAATGACAGTCGGGAGCAAATTAAACGCAGAATAAATGTGGGAAATGTCTGTTCTTATTCGGTTGAGTAGCTTTTATCATCCAGTCCGCTCTCACAACTTCTGAAAGTTAGAATTTATAAAACAGATATATTACTGGTTGTTCTGTATGGTTGTGACACTTAGACCCTCACTTGAAAAAAGGAAAAGAGGGTAAAGGATTCAAGAATAATGTACCTAGAAAAATATTTGTGGCTAAGAGAGATGAAGTTACAGGAGAATGGAGAAAGTTAAACATCGCAGAACTGCACGTATTGTATTCTTCACCTGATATAATTAGGAACATTGAATCCAGACGTTTGAGATGGGCACGGCATGTAGCACGTATGGGTGAATCCAGAAATGCATAAAGAGTGTTTGTGAGACCTGAGAGAAAAATACCTTTTGGTGTCGCTAAGACGTAGATGGAAGCATAATATTAAAACATATTTGAGGGAGTGGGATGTGATGCTAGGGACTGGATTAATCTTGCTCAGGATAGGAACCGATGGCGGGCTTATGTGAGGGCGGCAATGAACTCCGGGTTCTCTAAAAGCCATTTTTAAGTATTTATTAATTAAACATTTTATTTTTATTGCAACTTTTGTACTGGTGTTGTATTGTCATTTTAAATGCGGTGGCTTGTTGTTACGAAGGCAGCAAGCATCTTTGGGTTATGTGAACGATTTTAACTTTTATAATACATTATTTTTATTGAATTCCGGTATTTATTTTTGTGGTACAGCCTGTTATTTACAAAAAGAGCGAATGTGGTGCCTAATTGTGCATCTAATTACCGCTCAAGAAAGAAAATACTCTTTTCCAACATTGGCTTTTCCTTGTGACAAAGAAAAGCGAAAAAAGTGGATTCGTCCTGTACATCGTGCAGATTTTTAACTCAGTGAATATACTTATATTTGCATTTTATAAACCTTTTCGAAATGAAAGTCAAAGAAATAGGCATTAATTTATATGAGAAATGTACTAATCTATGCTTTTATAGAGTTAATAACTGTTGTTAGAAAGGTTTGCCATAATATAGTAAATATTTTTGGGGACCACACATTTTGGGAAATAATTGTTCAAATATAATTAATAACACTGTGTGTTCAAAAGAACGCAAACTAGCACATACAAGACAAAATGATTTTCCCGCCGAAAAACCTAGGAGTGTAGGTCTAATTCATTTGAGTTTTTTATTATATTTGAAGGATATAATATGTTGTATTAAAATTAGTTTTTAAAGTATTTTTAAAGTTCTCCTCCCATTTCCCTCTCTTCATTCATTCATTCATATTGTAGCACCTGTTGTCCCTGGCACGCTGAAGAGATCACTGCGCCCCAGAGTGCCTCGCCACTGATGTCTGCCCCAGTTGTAGAAGAAACGTCTGGTGTGAATTTCTTTTGGATAAATTCAAGTTCAAATTCACTAAGTTTGCAAAACTGCTCAAATCAAACTGGAAACATGTATCACCATCTATGGGCCAAATTAAAGCTTGCTATTGAGTACATACCTATTGGATAGATAGATTTTCTTTCAGAAACGGGTACAGACTTATCTATTTTTTACAAAGTTATGGAACAGATAACTATGGAATAGATATTACAGTTTTATACAACAGGACATTACTCTGTGAAGTGACATGCACAGAAAGAAATATTACTTTGTATTGAAGATTGGAGGAAAGTACTCGATGGCAGCCGCTCGCTTAGCAGTTACCATGAAGAGGTTGAGTCCAATATCTGCACGACCTGATGTTACTTCTCCCATCAATCCACTCCACGTCCCGTCTTCGCGCCTGGTACCGAAAGTGGGCTCTTCTGGGACATAATACTTCATCCTGCATGTTAATACACTATTACAATATCTTACTCACAGTTAGACCAGTCTTTAAGTATTTCTTAGAATATGCATTGTGGTCAGTGATGTAGTTGGAAAAGATATTCACAGAAACTTACCTCTTCAATTTAGAAATTTCCAAATGGACTCCAATTGAACGTCCTCATGCTCTGGCAATAAACATTTTTATTTCTTAATTCTTTCGGTGCACTCTTTAACACTTGTATAATCACTGTTTAACGTTATTGAACAAGTAATAACTACTTTATTGTGTTAATATTATATAAATCCTCATGGTAAAATTATCTGGCGTCATTCTCCAAACCACGTCAATAAGTTAATCAGTGATTTTATTTCCTCGAGCGGCGTTCTGGTACGTTTCGGTCCAACTAAACCACTGACGATGATAATGATGATGATGATGATAAATAACAATAATAAATATTATTACTGATTATTTTCAACAAATATTACAAGAGGGTAAGGTAAGCCTAGGCGAATGTAGGCCACTTATTCAAACCCATTATGCTATTTCTTCAACAGCGCATCGTCTGCTCTGACGTCACGCAAGCCAGTTAAGACTTTGAACGAATTTTAGGACGCACGAGATCTGATTGGTCCTGATGAAGGTCATATCATGCTGGAAGTTACCCCAGCGAATAGGGATTATATAGAATGGACACAGAGAGAATTTTCTCTGGTGCGCCGGCGTTTAGTTCCACTTTCAAGCGCTAGAGGTTAGTGTAATCGAGCACACGCTAAGATAATAATTGAGAATAGAGTTGAGACACAGGATCCAAACATCGCCTACCTTATTGTATAATCCAGTAATGCTTTGCAAATAAATTCAAGTTAACAGCTTTTCCTTATTTTCCAGTGACAGACTAGTTCTAATACTCATTTTCATATTTTATATATAATAATTTATATTATAAAATATTATAACACATTATAAAATTATGTATCAGATTCGTTTAATATTTGTATACAATATAATATAGGTAGGGCTATATAGTTTTACTTCTCATAGGAGTTTTGTTTTTCCATTTTCAGCACTATCAAATCATTACATATTTTAATTGTTGATGGGGTCAACGTCTCAACTCTCATTATAAAGGAACTCTACTGTACAGTCTACACATTACAGTTAATGACGGATTTATTATTTCATCGGTCCAATTTATTTTATTTGAGTACATAATGTACCTAGATGTATTAATTGCATGTGTAATATTTCCGGTGTGTCGACTGCTAGCTGGTGTGATGTCAGTGCCAACTCCTGGGAGAAAGCAGGATTTCACGCTCAAACTGGTTTGAAGGTCATTGAAATCAGTCCTGCTACATAAAAGGTACCGACGCGAAGTGTCCATACTGTATAATTATCTATACGCTGGTTACCCAGCACAGATCATTTTAAAACAAGGCAGTGCCTCAGTACCTGTTCTGCTGTTTCGATTTTTGACAAAGTTGGAACAATCAGACTCTTCAAGAGTAATTATAATCTCTAAATGTGCTACTCCAAATGAACTTTCTAAAATGTCTGAAGATGTTTACGAAATCATTATTGTAGGTAGTATTTTGCTTCCTTTGCTTATGGCAACGTTTCCTTGCCTTTTCAACTATATTACTGTATTCCATGGGTATTACATTTCTGAATCATGGAACGAGTAAACAATTGTACACAAATATGTAACACTTACAAAGCAGATTAATTACATATACATCGCTCCGTCGATATAGGGGAAAGTCAATGTTCACCTACTTAGATAATATAACATGCGGAACAAGTCCCCTGCAATCGGCAAGCGGTAAAGCATGAAAGTCGAGTAATACTATATCATGGACAAGAAAACATCGATCATACGGGTTAAGAGTTAAGAGCTGATAAAAGGTGAATCTGATTCAACGTTAATACAAATTAAGTTTATGTCCTAGAATATATCTATCTAAAGAATAAATAAAGTAAATAAGTAAGTATAGGTTATAACTAAATACAAACATTTTAGTGTGTTATTTTACGACGCTTTATCAATTGCTGTGGTTACCTAGCGTCTGAATTATATGAAGGTGATAATGTCAGCGAAATGAGTACAGGTCCAGCGCCGAAAGTTACCCAAAATTTGCTCTTAATGAATCGAGGGAAAATCCCATAAAAATCCTCAACCAGGTACATTCACCCAACCAGAATTTGAACCAAGGCTCGCTCATTTCACGGTCAGACAGGCGAACGAACGAACGAACGAACGAATGAATGTAAAGTTCTGCGCAAAGTACTTCAGTAGCATTTATTAACTACATTGATCAAACTAAAAGTCAGTTTCTTATTAATTTCTATAGATGAAATATGATTTTTAACAATAATATATTATAAGAAAGGGCAAACAGCACTCTCGTTGAAAAAAGTAACGTGCGCGAAAATGTCACATGTTAAGTTTTCCAAATAACCGACTCAATTATCTAGTAGAAATCTACGTCCACTTGTAGGAATTTCAAGGTCATTTCACCAAGGACATTCACAATAATGTTACTTGAATCAGTTTAATACTGACTAGTATACATGTTAAGTTTTCCAAATAACCGACTCAATTATCTAGTAGAAATCTACGTCCACTTGTAGGAATTTCAAGGTCATTTCACCAAGGACATTCACAATAATGTTACTTGAATCAGTTTAATACTGACTAGTACTGACTGCTCCATCATCTTAAACTTTACTTACTTTCTTTTTGCACAAACATGCTCTTTTTGCATACTTATCATCATTGTTACATGCTATGTAACTTGAAGATGCAACAGGTTCAAAGGTTACTACGGAAATACTCGAAATAACAGTGCGGTAAGTAAATTAATGCAGCTGTGTTTTCAGACGCTTCAATTTCGTATATTGCAATAGCTTTTCATTTATTTGAAGAATGCATACACGTAAGAGACAGTCGTATCCAACAAATAAAACAGAAGAATATAAAAACACGGTCACCTAGAAAATGTGAAGTGCTTTGTATGGAGTGTGGCATTGTATGGAGAATAATGGAACGTATGAAGTGGACAGACAGAATAATAAATGAAGCTGTGTTGGAAAGAGTGGCTGAAGAAAGAATGATGCTGACACTGATCAGGAAGAGGAAAAGGAATTGGTTGGGTTACTGGCTGAGAAGAAACTGCCTACTGAAGGATGCACTGGAAGGAATGGTGAACGGGAGAAGATATCAGATGATAGAAGACATTAAGATATATGGATAATATAAGGAAAGAAAGAGGAAGGCAGAAAATAGGAAAGATTGGAGAAAGCTGGGTTTGCAGTGAAAGACTTGTCCTTGGACAGAACAATAAATGGAAAAAGTGACCTAGAAATTTACACACAGCCATTAACAAAATGACAAACGTTCAGTTCAGAATTAATGCATAACTAAAATGTGTAATAAATAAAATAAAGATATAAATTAGCCTATGTTGGCGCAAAAAATGATATGCAATGCGGAGCGTTAAGTGCATAAAAGTCTCTGGAATTAAAAAAACTCGGCGCAAGCGCTTCGTTTTTTTTAAACTTTCCCTCGACTCTGTTATAGAGCACTTACCAACCTAATATCGGAATTTAGCTGCTGACTTTGTACTCTTATCTTAAAAATGGCAGTATAACAACACTGTAATAATAATAATAATAATAATAATAATAATAATAATAATAATAATAATAATAATAATGTATTTTATTTTACCTGGCAGAGTTAAAGCCTTAAGGCCTTCTCTTCCACTCAACCAGATCTATAATTAATGCAAATGTATAAGTAATAATAATAATAATAATAATAATAATAATAATAATAATAATAATAATAACAATAATAACAAAAACAATAATAACAATAATAATAATAATAATAATAAAAATAATAATGCATTTTATTTTACCTGGCAGAGTTAAAACCTTAAGTCCTTCTCTTCCACTCAACCTGATCTACAATTAATACAAATGTATAAGTAATAATAATAACAATAATAATAATAATAATAATAATAATAATAATAATAACTGGAACTATAAAAATTGGAGATTTATCCTTCGAAGAGGTGGAAAAATTCAAATATCTTGGAGCAACAATAACAAACATAAATGACACTCGGGAGGAAATCAAACGCAGAATAAATATGGGAAATGTCTGTTATTATTCGGTTGAGAAGCTTTTGTCTCTACTTTCCTGTCAAAAAATCTGAAAGCTAGAATTTATAAAACAGTTATATTACCGGTTGTTCTGTATGGGTGTGAAACTTGGACTCTCACTTTGAGAGAGGAACAGAGATTAAGGGTGTTTGAGAATAAGGTTCTTAGGAAAATATTTGGGTCTAAGAGGGATGAAGTTACAGGGGAATGGAGAAAGTTACACAACACAGAGCTGCACGCATTGTATACTTCACCTGACATAATGAGGAACATTAAATCCAGATGTTTGAGATGGGCAGGGCATGTAGCACGTATGGGCGAATCCAGAAATGCACATAGATTGTTAGTTGGGAGGCCGGAGGGCAAAAGATCTTTGGGAAGGCCGGGACGTAGATGGGAAGATAATATTAAAATGTATTTGAGGGAGGTGGGATATGATGGTAGAGACTTGATTAATCTTGCTCAGGATAGGGACAAATGGCGGGCTTATGTGAGGGCGGCAATGAACCTCCGGGTTCCGTAAAAGCCAGTAAGTAATAATAATAATAATAATAATAATAATAATAATAATAATAATAACAATAATAATAATAATAATATTATTATTATTGAAACGTATCTAAATTAGCAGTTAATCTGAATATAATAAAAATATAAATATAATTACCTATCATTTATAAAGTAAAATACAATTATTTAGATATTTAAATATAATCACTGTTCAACATATGAGAAGAAAGCCAATTCATTAAACTAGTCTGAAAAAACTCAAATTGTGAAATATTACATATAAGCATTACACTTAAGAGCGAATATAATTTACTATGCCTGTTGAATTATGTAATTGTGTATTTCAATTTTGAAATACGATAAGCTTACCGTCCAACATGTTCTAACATAGTTTCGAGAGATTGTGTAGATTGTGAATGATGGAGAATAACGGCATATTCTGTGCTTTATAACAATAATAGTTTCTTGTTGAGACCGGGTGCCAAAGCTGTGAAGAGATGAGAGATTCTGAAACCGACTTGACAGGTAAGATGAACAAGAAGTGTGCATGATTTGATACAGTAGTGAGAGTGAATATAGTTTTCTGCGTTTCTCAGGTCAAAGCCACTACAGCTGTTTGAAGTACAGTATGGTGAGATATGGTCATATTTCCGAATGTTGCATATAAATCTAATGCACATATTATGGACACGCTGTAGCTTTATGGCTAATTTTGAAGTTAATGGAACATCGCAAAAGTCAAATGATGACATTATAATTATCAGTTAATAGAACATCGCAGTAATAGAATAATGGCAATATAAGAGTTTGGATAAGGACTTTTTCAGAGAATAGGAAGAAAATGTTTCATGTGGGTTAGGAAGTGGAAAACTGAGAACACTTTTTGTGATATTTGTAATCTGATTGTTCTAACTTAAGTTTTCGTCAAAATAGACACCCAAATTTTTAATATTATAGCTATAGGCATCACGCCAACTGATGTCCATAGACCCAAGCGCACGCCTTAGAGCTCAGGAGAACTTGAGCACTTTGCAGCGGAAAGGAAAGAGACAGACGAAAGAGGTGGTATATGACGCTTGGTCAAGCTGTATACAGAGATGGCCAGCACTGATTCAATGGATAAGGAGAAGAGAACTTATTAAAACTGTATCCATGTTAATTTTTAGATTTGTCTGAGAAGTATAAGTGCATTATAAGAATGTAAGTTTTAATTTTAATGCTCATTTTTCACAAGTTTGCATTTTTATTCAAAAGGAATATTTTTCTCAACTCCTATATAGAAAAATTAAATTTTCACATATGTTTATTTTGTAGCCTTACAGGTACTGAAACAATGTTGTCGTAAATACGTATTACTTAATATAGTGTATAGACAATTTTATTTTGATAATGTTCGCATGGAAAATGCTTGTAAGGAAATGAATTAACAAAGCAACTACTGTTACATCATAAAAATAGATATGTGCCCATTTGTTGTAAAAACGTCAGCTCTATAGATTTAGCTGATTTCTATAAAATAATTTAATATTCTGATGATAGGAAGTTGCGCACCAATATCACCTTAAAAGCATAATCCGATAAGAGTTTTATTATGGAATATTAGTTACAGTTAAAAACATATGCCTAGGCAACTTTGCTTTGTATTATAATATTGTTTTGATTAGTTAATTGATTACTTTTATAAGGCTAAAGATACCATCAATGTCAATTCCAATCACAATCCTTCCTCCTTCCATACCTAGCGTTTGATGCCCGCGCACGACGTCAAGGTCAGAAAAATGCGCTTGCTTTGACATCACTATCATAAGTTATAGAAATATTGTTGATGACAACTCTATAGTGCTCGGGAAAAGTGACACAAGTCAGTTTCCACAAACCTTTTTTGATAATTTATTGACAACTTACAGAACATCTGTTCGCTTGGAAAAAAATACATAGGTGTTCCTCCCATTACAATAATCCATACAGAAAAAATCAAATCGACATAAACCAGTGTAAGTTTCAATAAAGTATCAAAAAAGGTTTGTGGAAACTGACTTATGTCACTTTTCCCAAGCACTGCAGAACTGATATGCATGTCGTACTTTGAAAGAAGATAATAATCTCTTGTGCCCTAGAATAATGTAACTGAAAATGCAATGTTTTAATTATACATTCTCAATATAATGTTATAGATAATATGCTGAATGCACAAAAAAAAATGCGCTTGAAACATTGCCAACAATGAAGATAAGCAAATCATCTGTTCGTTAGCAACTCAAAGACAAATACACAATACGTTTGCATAAAAATATTTTAGAGATAATTGGTATTATTAAGCAGTATCTGTTGTGTTACAACTTAACAGTATTGTAACTTTTCTTGCTGGCTTCTCATTGGCTACATTCAATTGGTAAGAAAATTACCAATTGGATTGACATTTACTAGTATTAATGTTATGGTTATTTTTCTTACCGCCGAAATGATACAATTATTCATAAGGAATGCGCGCTGCTTTTGAATCGTGAAGTCATGTTTCTTGTAGTAGAAACATATAATTTCAGCAGATTTACTTACTTGAAATTCATTCGATGTTGAAGCATCTTTATCAACTCTGCACAGAATCCATGTATTTCAATAGGTTCATTTCCCTCATTCTTGCCTGCTGATACGTAAGGTGGCTACACAAGAAAAGAAAGATAACCTTAAGACCATTTTTACACTGAGACACCGGTGAAAGTCACGGGTGATTGCAGTGAACATCGTGGGTCACTGGTGTCGAACACATCTAGTATTGCCAACTGATTAGTTAGTAGCTTCTGATAAAACAATTTGTGATTAATTAGTGAAATGGATTCGAGTGCATGCCTTTTGTTGTTACTGCTATTGAATAGGAGGATGAAGAAAAAACGTTCATTACCCAGACATTCACTGCTACGTGATCGGCTGGATAAAGGTATGTTTTGAACTCTGTATGACGACCTGAGACAAGATGACAGGACATTTTTTCAGTACTTTCGAATGTCAAAAACTTCATTTGATGAACTAGGCCTACTAGAAAAATGTGAAAGAGGAAATCACAGGAATGGACACGATACTAAGGAAAGCTATCTCACCAGATGAAGAACGTTCTCTTACTTTAAGGTACTGCAGTACTATTTTCTTTTATGTTCAGCATATTTGACACATTTTAACTGGTAGTAGTATATTATATATTTTAAAATATTGTAAAAATGTCACTGATAAGTTCATGTTGCTCTTCATGTGCTGTTGGAAAGTATAATAAAGATTACTATAAATGTTATGTGAATATTTGTGGTTCCTACACATCACTTTTTCTATCATAATTATTTGTGATGTGTATACTCCTAGTTCAATACTAAATGTTACGCATTGTTTAATATAACTTTCCATTGTAAATTAGTATGGTAAAAATTACAAACCACATTGCCACATTCGTTACTTATCATCACATGAAATGTAATTTAGAATTCTTTACAGTGGAAAAGAAAACATGCAACTTACCAATTTTGTTTCTTTCATCCATGCTTATCCCATTGAAATCAGACACAAACTTAGCTATAATTTCTTGACAAGCATTCGTTTTCATCACTTTATTCCTACAAGTTAGTCATCGCTTTTGACATCCCAAATATCAGGTCAACTTTCTACTTCACTTATAAAATCTTCCGAGTTAATCAAATCTAAACTCATGGCTGGATTATGACTAGTTCCACTGTACTCGAGTACTGATGAGTGATTTTCAGAACACTACATCCCGCAGGTGGGACCCATTTCGTTGCACACATTCTTCAAGTCAAAGTTTAGCCGTGTGACTGGTCGCACTATTCTGTTGAAACCAGTGTCTCTATTGACGAGAGAATTATCGACAATTGTGGGGACAAAAATTCTTGAATCATTCGGACATAACACTGTGATTTACGGTAACAGATGTCCCATTATCGCCCTCAAAGGAATAAGTACCGATGATTCCAAATGACGATATTGTACACCAAACTGTTACCTTGATACTGTGTAATGGTTCCTCATGCATTTCATAAAGGTTAGTTGGTGACCAGTATCGAACATTTTGTTTATTGACGTAACCAGAGAGATGAAAATGAGCTTTATCACTCATAAGCATAATATTGTGGACAATGTCTTCATTAACATTTAGATCCAATTATTGTTGTCAAAAAGTCACGCGGTTTACTTTATCAGCATCTTTTAATGTCTGCAGAACTTGAATTTTGTTTGCATGGATGTGTAAGTCCTTATGAAGAATTCTTCGTTTATTGGTGTTTGACAAGCCAAGTGAAATTGAATGACGACGGGTAGAACTTTTAGGACTACGGATCATAGCAACTCTTACGGCTTTGATGTTTTCCGGGGTACGTACAGAACTTTGCTTACCTGGAGACTTCTTCTTTAACGCAGAACCAGTTACTTCAAAGTTCTGAATCCAGACTTTTATTGCATGGTCTGATGCTGTCGGATCATTACGATGGATATTGTAATGACGTCAAAATAGCAGTTGTGCAGCAATGAAACTATCATTATTTTTGTAATATGCCTTAATAGCAGAAGCACGTTGTTCACCCGCCCAACGATCCATTATAAACAAATGCTATCGAATGAAGAATAGATTGTTGCATGTAACAATTAAAATACCCGGCAACAGCCGAAAAGACACGAATATGAAAATCGCCTGTTTCATTGGCTCTCCCCGCTACTTTGAACGTGTATAAAATGGTACTTAAGCCTATAGAAGATGCTGAAATTTAGTCCTTCCTCGGCTAAACAGCCATTGTTTGAAGCGAGACGTCATGCACAAAGAAATAGAAGAGTTCAGGATTTCGAAGCGAAGGAGAAGTGAATGTAAATTTAATGTTTTATACTTATTTCTGTCCCGCACCGTGGCGTCGCGGTCTAAGGCATCCTGTCTAAACGACATTTCATACAAGTTGAGAGGATGCGAAGGCATTTCTTTCCCCTTCTACTTGCCCTGAGTCCGTCAGTATAACAGACCGGTAGCTGTTACCTCTTATACCTGCACCGCCCCAAGTTGTACACACAAGAAAATAAAATATTAAATAAAATACATAAATGGATATAAAATACGGTGACACAGATGTTTGACAGTTACATGTTTCAGTAAATATAATGTCGTTTTTACAATATTTTCAACTAATAATTAATTAAATAAAGGGATTCTAGTTTGTGTTATGAAGTCAGTGACACAGTGCAGATTGTTCCGTCGTTTATGCTGTGGAGTAGGAACTAGCAGTGAAGAAAACATTTATCACCTGCTGTTGGTAGCTTTTTAATGTGCCAGTTGATATAAACAACAATAAAATCAAATATAAACGCTTAGTATAGATTTTCGAAATATAGATTACCGGTAAACGTTTTCAATAATAAGAATTTTCACTATGTTCAAAGTCAATTAGTCGAACGTTAGTAAGATAGAGAGTAGATCTTCCCCTTCACGGATGGTAAAGAGTGTGAGTAGAAGGGAAAGCCTATCAACCAAACTGAAATGGGGATTAGGACTTGCGTTATGGAATGCGCGCTGGTTCGAGTCCTCATGGGGGAAGAAATTTTATCATGAAATTTCGGCCAGTGTATGGGACCAGTGCCCACCCAGCATCGTGATGTATTTGGGGAGCTACGATAGGTAGCGAAATCCGGTTGCGAAAGCCAGCTATAACGACTGGGGGATCATCGTGCTAACCACACGATACCTCCATTCCGGTTGGATGATCGTCCACCTCTGCTTCGGCATGTGGGTGTGAGGCCAGCAGCCGGCTGGTCGGTCTAGGCCCTTCACGGGCTGTAGCGTCATGGATTATTATACTTATTTCTACCATATTCTGTTTCAGAACATAAATTTGGCCAGATTAAAATATTTTAATTAAGAATTCAATTCACGATGGAAAGATTTTCATGGAATTATGCGTGTCTTCGTCTGTCGTTTTTTGTATATTTTCTATAAATTTTGTGTTCATAAAATGAGTGCCGTCACATGATCAAATAGACTATTTTCGAATAGTCAGAGGCGCTGTAATATAATATTTAAACAGTTATGCCAAAGGAATAAGACGATAGTTTAGAAGCAAAACCTGAGTAAATATAGAAATAGTGCTGTAAATCCCAAATAGGCTAAATAATTAAAGATATCGCAGCGATTTACCACGCAGAAGTCTCTAATAGAATCTTCCGTGTATCTATGGTGGGAAAACATTTGTCAGAAGATGCTTCCTAAGAGAATTCCCTTTTTCCAAGCTACTATTAAAAAGGTGGGCATATTGCCATTGTAATGAGCAAGGTTCGGATAAAGTAGCTATATCAGGATAGGCCTATAGCTATATAGGATAGGGCCTTGACTTGCTCCAGAATAAATAAAACTACCTCTTTCCACTAGCTAAAACTCTACCTGCTGAGAAGTGCGCTTCCCACCTCCTAGCTAAAACATCAGTAAATGGACAGTACAGTCCATAGGAACTGAATATAAGTCGTCACTACTGTTGGCTGGGGGACTCGCGACAACTAGTTAATTGTAAACAAAACGCACGGACCAAGGATGCCTATCCTGATACAGCTACTTTATCCGAACCTACATCTCTCTCTCTCTCTCTCTCTCTCTCTCTCTCTCTCTCTCTCTCTCTCAGAGCTGGAGGGAACATTCCTGTGCACCACGACCTGAGCTCTATTGTGCGCCCCTGGGATGAGTTGAAAGCCCACCGACCCCACCTACGTCGAACCGACCCGGCCCGACCGCTAACACCCTAACGGCCAGTCCCGCCATCCTTCCAAATTCGTGCACCATTCCATCCCAACAGTCCCCACATCCCCCCCTCAAACGGTCTGAGGTGTAAGCCACCTCTCCCGTCTCCTCAACAGTCTGAGGTGTAGGCCCCTCTCCCCTCGGGAAGGGAGTGGGTTCCGCTGCTGGCCACCAGCTACCATAGCTTGACATATCCACGGAGGCCGGTCGAGAGAGTCAGCGGCTTCGAAGGGCCGCCGCAGGCGCGATCTGAAAACCAAGTACGACAACCAGAATGATGAGGAAAGGATGATGAGGGAGGAAAGGAATTGGCGAGAATGAATTGGGTTCCATACGCCTGATATAGTTACCTGATATTCAACTATAGGAGTGAGGGGAAAAACTACGAAAAAATCTTACCCAGGCAACTCCTCCTAAGCAGGGAATCGAACCCCGGCTCACTGGATTCGGGAGCGAAGACGCTACCACGAGACCACAGCGGTGGACTATCCGAACCTTAGTACTGACTGAGTGATCTACGGTATACGGAAGAAATCCTCAAAGAAAATAGTGATAAAGTCACTTACACACCATTAGAAGATCAGTTAGGAAAGGAACTTACTTCCGGCTTGAAGACGCCCTTGAGGACGATGCCATCTAGGTGCCTGCGTTGGTAAACTGACATCGTAGTCCAGGTAGCCCCTCGGGTCTCGCTCCAGTTGCCAGCCACCTGCTCCTGGAGTCGAGTCCCGGAGCGGACGCGGTACACCTCAGTGAAGAAAACTTCGCTGCTGCGAGGACTCTGGCGAGCTACAGTGAAGTCAGCGTCAAATGGCACGTTCACGTTTGCGAATATGTCCTGCAGCGACCATTTAATATCCACGAACAAGAGCCATCGTCCCACAGTTAGAGCGTCTAGGTCAGCCATCTGCGGCATAGAAGTTCTTACAACTTGTAAATCCAACTTGGAAATGTAAAAAAAAAGAAAAGGCGAAGAAAAAGGCATCCAGCAAGTTTGGGGAATTGCTCAAAATCAAGTCATGAAACAGCGAAATAACTACGTACTTTAACCATATAACGTACCATAATCGGTCTGCATTTCGATCCCATTAAGGGGAGTGGACAGTGATGCCTGTGCGATTAAATAATTTCAGTACAATATTTCCCGGTTTATAGTGTTCAGAGTGAAATAAAAATTCCATAATTATACAATCAATCATTCTGAATTCGCTGGTATAAAAGATAACTAATTAATTTTGAATTAAAATGTAAAAGAAAGTTCCCAAATGATATCCTGTTTTCGCACTTTGCTAAATGTACGTTACTTGCAAAATCTTATACAGGTTGATTCACGAGAATTTAGCGTCACTTACGGAGCTTATTTCCGAAGACATTCTGAGCAAAAAATGTCATATGAACATTTGTTCTAATCTCAATGTTTTCAAAGTTACACTAATTTGAATTTATTTGTAAAATACCTTTTTTTCTTTAGCTTTAAGGGTGAAAGAATATTACAAATAGAGAATGAACTAATCAGAAGTATCATTTCTTTAATTGGCTAGTGTTCTGAAGCTAAACATGTGTTGTCAGTTGGCTTGTAGAGATTTTGTTTTCAATTTTTAACTAAAAATGACATCATTCTTACGCACTTATCACAAAAATTGTTACAAATCATACGACTTTAGGAACTGGATTCTTTACAGTTTAATTATGCATTCCAATGTATAGTCCTGAAGAAGTTACAAGAGTGGCGTGATTTGTAATAATTGTTGTGATAAATGCGTAAGAAAATGTAATTTTGTAATTGAAAATCGAAAAAGAATTCTTTACGAAGCAACTACGGAATTCACAACACATTTTTAGCTTCAGAATATTAGCTAATTGAAGAAATGATACTCCTGAATAGTTCATTCTTTATCTGTAATATTCTAATGTTCTTTTATCCTTAAAACTCAACAATAATGGTATTTTACAAACAATTTCAAATTAGTGTAACTGAAAATATTGAGATTAGGACAGATGTTTGTGACATTTTTGCTTAGAATGTCTTCGGAAATAAGGCCCGTAAGGGAAGGTAAATCCTCGTGAATCACTCTGTATACCTTGTCTTTTTTAAGCTATCAAGTAATGTATATTGTAAATACTAAAGCAATATTTTAACTTTGATCCTTAGTGAAACAGAAAAAAATATTGAATTTTCATTAGAAATTTTTGCCATTTTTTTCAATGCCTATACTTTTTTTCGTCGTATCATGTGTATCATATTCTTAAACTCATAGGTCTACTTTGTAGAAAACAGGCTGCAGAAGACACTGTAAATATTTCATGTAAATAGATTCAGTAGTTTCAGAGATAAATGCACAAGTTTGAAAAATATCAACTTAGAGAACTGTATTAAAAAAAAGGCTGCATGAATTACATGCGTTGCCAAATTTAATGGTCATTTTAAGGGCCTACCTGCATAGATACCCGTCTTAATGTATTATATTGTTTTAAAGAGCAAGTTTTTCACTTTTTTAAACAAAAAATAAAAAATCGCATTTTTAACCTCTGATCTCAACTCGGTCCCCTTAAAAAGAATGGAGGTAAAATATAATTTTATAGTAGGCCAAACAAAATTATGTCTAACGTAAGAGTTAAGAATGTCCTCGGATTAACAAGCTTAAAATAATAGTGTACCAGTATATATTCCTTTAGTTCACACTATAATAATTATTGTTATATGTAATAAAAAGTGGCGCACCGAAAACTAACGTATTTTAAAAGTACATTTAAAATGTGCCATGCCACATATTCTAATTTCGCACACGCCTCTCTTTTTTCTTGGAAATTCTTGTAGATTCAAACAAATTGAAAACAGAAGATAAATGCTGTTGTATAATAAATTACCACAGTTATTTTACCTTCTCAATAGCACGTATAGTAAAATTATCTCTGATGAATGTCAAGAATAAGGGACGATGGATTGTCCAATAAGATTTATTTGGTGCATATGAGAAATACATCGTAGTAGTGAGCACCTTCAATTCTGACAAAGACTTCCTCAAATTTGATAAGTAGAAGGAATCTGTAATAAAAAAGAACAATTTCTTCTATTAACTCTTCTCTATACGGCCTACAACTTGGTGATCTATTTAATCAAATTTCACCTTATCAGTAGCACAATCAGGTGGACAGAAGGCAAATATTTCATACCAACCAAAAAAATTGACATTACTTTCACCAATGAAGGTGTTTGCCTTCTTCTCCATATGTTTCCTAGTGTCGGTGAAATTGGTACTATAAAGTAGGATTTTGACAAGATGGTGCTGCGAATTAAAATGTTAATTCTCTTACATTTTTATTACAATTGGGGAAAACGTTTAAAATTCGACAGAGTACACAAATCTATGGAATTCAAATCCATTTCTGAGCGCAGTTTCGAGTCACGAGACATTCATTTTATGAGATATAAACACGATTATTCCCATTTCATATACACTTCATTTTATGTAGGTTGCTAAAGCACTGTTTACTTCATTTCCGGTTTTATTTTGATTTTGTGAAGGTAAACATCAACGTAAAATGAGGATTAGAGACCCTCATAATTGGCCTCACATAATTCAGGAGACGATCTTGGGATCCTACTTCAATGACGTAGAATGTAAGTGATCGTTTTCAATTAGGCCTACTCATTCAATATCTAACACAAATTGCGTGTCAATTTCTCTGTAACTCTCGTATCACTTTTAGGGCTACTTACGCAGGGTTTTTTCAGCTTTCCCTTTGTGGGTGTTGTTGAATGTTAGACGGTTGGTATGTAGGACTATGGCTGTGGGTATTCTTTATTTTTGTGACGTTATTTAAGGGACTTAAATTTTACTAAACACAACATCTCCTAATGCATACAAGAATTCAATATTATTATTATTATTATTATTATTATTATTATATTATTATTATTAATTCCGCCATGGCAGTTCAGTGGCTATAGCGCCGAACTCATAAATCTGCGGACCCTGGTTCGATCTACAGTGTACCTCCAGTTTATAACTTGAGTTCGGCAAACTCGTGGTCCACATAACACAGGCATTTTCTCCAAGAGCTCCGGTTCCCCTGTCACACCAGCGGTCCCGGGTTCGATTCCCGGTCAGGACGAGTTGCCTGGGTGAGGTTTTTCCGAAGTTTTTCCCTCACTCTTATGGATGAATATCAGGTAACTTTATCAGGCGATTGGAACCCCACTCATCTTCGCCACTTCCTTTCCTCCCCCATCATCCTTTCCTCATCACCCCGTTTCTGGTTTTTCAGATCACACTACAGGAGGCCTTCCGAAACTGCTGACTCTCTCGACCGGCCTCCGTGGAATGTAGTTAAGCAACGTTGGATGGCTTCTGCAATGGCACCCGAGGCGGACCTACTCGGGGGAGGAGTTTCGCCTCGGACCGACAGGGGGGCCTTGGGGGAAGTTGCCGAAGCAGGAATGGTATATGGATTCTGTCGGCTGTAGGGGCCGGTCGTTAAGGGAGTCATGTGATTAGGTTGGTGCGCGTAGGGGATCTGTGGCATGCAACTCATTCCATATCGAGGGTTACCGCAATAGGTCTCAACAGTGCTGGGCCATCCGTGCCCCGTCAGTTAAATTCCATTCCATTGCATTCCCCTGTCACATCCCAACAAATAATGTCCATCATCATCTCGTCTCATCGCGGGTGTGTCGTAGACCGGCCTCTTATGGCACACCCTGGGCAATAACTCTGTCGATAAATTGATCTACACAGCTTTCTTCTTATGGGTGAATGACGAACAGTTGAGTACTAGCCATTTGTAAAATATATATATATATATATATATATATATATATATATATATATATATATATATATATATATATATATATTGCCCTTTTGTCTGTACATTACCTCAAACGACATGATAAAACATATTATACCAACACACCTCAACAAGACAACTACTAGTACAGGTAAAGTTACAATGAATTAAGAGTACGGTAGGCATATATAAATAAGTCATCATATATTGTACGGATAGGTCTCCTGGCTTCTTCCGTGTTCACGAAGTTATATATATATATATATATATATATATATATATATATATATATATATATATATATGGCCACTGGCGTAGCTCAGGCGGTGACGCGTTTGCCTGCTGATACGGAGTTGCGCTAGGACATGAATTTGAATGAGTTTGATTCTTGCTTTGGCTGATTGCCTGGTTGGGTTTTTTCCGAGATTTTTCCAACGTAAGTGGAATGTCAGGTAATCTATGGCGAATCCGGCTTCATTTCGCTGCCTGCCTATTTTAGCCAAAAATGCCTCAACATCCGGGCTCTAAAGATTACTTACTTTATTACGCACTAGTGTTTTAAAGACTCATTTTAAGCACTGATAACAGTTGGTAAAATACAACTTCACTCACTATCGTAAAAAATTAATTAAATAATTACTTGTCATATTGAACAATAATAAAAACACAACTTCATTGCAATACTAATAGTGGTACCTACTTAGAGGACAAATTTCCAGTGTTATACAAAACAATTCAGGTAAGGTAGATCTACTTACTACTGTGTAAATAGAATGGGCGATATAGTTCGCTGAAACGCAATTACGGGGATCTAAATATATATATTTTTGAAATGTTAAAAGATAGTCTATTGCTTATTTTTGGTTTACAATATATCAATATCTTGTTAAATTATTATTAAACGTCTTATAAAATATAGGGACAAATTCACAACAAACAATCGCAACAAAATAACAAATTCTAACAAAAGCTTAAGCAATCTTGCAGCTCAGTTCGCAGTGTTTTGCCTTACGATGACTGTGGACCCAGTTTGTAATCCCGGCGATGACGGAGTCGTATTGTAGTGGACAAAGCCAAGGACTCTCCAGTTTCCTTCTACCGGCACACACTATTTCAACAGTATCTACCAAAATTATGCAAGCTGGATATAGTATTATGACTGGCGTACAGATGACGTCAGTCTGAGGATGCGTAGTACGCTTTCGGGGTGAAAGAGCGCTCTAGTGGGATCTCACTCGACCTCGAGCTCGCATATACTGTTTTCGCTGTAAGAAAAATCCTAATGTAAACATAAGCACGTTGCTGTCATACCCGTGATTGGCTCCCAGTCGAAACACTCACATGTCGCAGGAAAATATAGTTCGTATTTGGAAACCACAATCTTGTATTATTTGAAAATAAAACATTGAATTCTAGTTGTTAAATACGATGAAACATTTAACTTTACTCATATGTAAAACGCTTATGTAAAAGAAAAGCTAATTTTATATTTTGTTATGTACTATGAACGTGGATGAATACCAACAGTAATACCGAGGTAGTCTGTTCTTATAACAAGCTGGCGTCACTTGAGCTCGTAGTCGTTCACGTAAACACGTGGTACTGAAGTGTGGCTTTTGCATCCTCAACTGTTCATTGTGAAGACATAAGACTTAAAAATAATTTAATTACAGTAATTATAAAATAAATATTTCCTAAGCAAACGAATGCATAGTAGTGAGGTTAGGCCTACTTGACGAGTAACGGGAAATGCTTAACATGAAACAGAATGTACAACAGTAGGCGGGAACATGTACTGAGAATCTATGGCGCCAAACACTGGCCAATGAAGCCTCACTTCAGTCACGTGCTACTGTTTACATTAGGATTTTTCTTACAGCGAAAAGATTATAGCTAAATCGGTAGTTGGCACCACATAGCTGAGCCACGATGTCTACAAGAAAATTACTATTCGGACTCAACGACCAATTCCCACATAAAGGAGTGATAAAGGCACAATAAGCCCGTTCCAGACCGCAGTGCTCGCCTTCGAGCCCCTTATCCGTATACAGTAAAGGAAAAAAAAACGCTTACCCAATCTAGTCTATCCTAAGAAATTTGACGTTTTCATAGCAAAAGTAACATTTATTCTACCTGTTCAAATAACAAGGACTTTGATAAGACGCGGATAGAAATTCGGCATGCTTGTACCACGCGTACGGTTAGAATTTTTTTCCAACAGTAGTTCTTTGCCTTGAATATTTCAAATAATGGGATCACCCATCTCCAGCATACTAGCAGAAATATTCTTACACCACATAGAACAGACAAACATACTAAACAAAGACAACAACAAATACGCAGACAACATCATATATTGGCACAGATACGTAGATGACATATTAATACTATACAAAGGAAACAAAAGACAGATCCAAAACCTACATCAACACAAACAAAATACACCCAAAGCTACACTACACATTATAAATTGAAAACAACAAATCCATAAATTTTCTAGACATCGCAATAACAAAAGTAGGCAACAAACACACATTCAAAGTATACAGAAAACCCACAACAACACATACACAACACATCCAACCACCCCACACAACACAAACACGCTGCATTCTAAACAATGGTACACAGACTACTCAACATACCAATGAACCAACAGGATTACAACGAAGAACTAAACACAATCAAATACATAACACAAGAAAACGGATACAACCCCAACATAATAGACAACATAATACGTGAGACAAAACAAAACCAAAAAAAAAAAAACAGAAGAATACAACACAAACACAAGAACAAAAAAAATAATCACACTAACATAAGAAAACAAAAACATACATAAAATTGCAACCTCATTCAAGAAATTAAACTACAACATCGCATACAGAACAAATAACACTCTACAAAAACATCTCAACACACAAACAAATACAACCATACAGGCGTATACAAACTCAAATGTAACACCTGCAACAACTTCTACATAGGACAGACAGGCAGATCATTTAAAACACGTTACAAAGAACACATCACAGCCATAACAAAATTACAAAACACCTCCACATATGCAGAACACATCACAAATGCCAACCACACTTACAGAGACATCAACACAGACACACGTCCAACCAAAAAGCCAGAACTAGAACAATATGAAATATACAGACACACGAAAACACACCCCAACGATATTCTCAACACACAACTCAATTTCAAAACACATACCCTTTGACTCTACACTACAAACGCATCCACACAGGAAACAAGAGGCGCTAAGACCAACAACGACCAGTTCCGAAGATGACCGAAAATAGGACAGAACATGTTAACAATTTACGTTAAAATTTAACGCAAGAAAGTTCTTATCATACATATTCCGAAATTCAGAAATATTTTCAGTTGAAAGTAAAAATACAAACTTTGGAGAACTTATTATTTCTTTCACAGCATTACTAACACTGAACATATATAGCGCATATAAGCTTCAGTTGGATAATCATCACATTATAAATGTAATAATATAATTTAGAACACACTACATTTTGAAATAAAAACTACAATTTTATTCTAAGTATCTTGGAAATATTGAATTAAGTAGTAATAAATGAAAAGTGAATTAAAAATTGAGACAACTTAATTACAAAATGGGAATGCAAATACTCGTATTATATAGACAAAATAAATTGTGAACTGCATTCCTCATACCTAAATTCAGACTTGAGCATTTTAAAATAAAATTATTCCTACAATATTTTTTTAAAACATAATAGGGTAACTTAGTCGGAATAGGGTCAAAAATTACAAAAACCAAGATGACGCTTAACAACTTAGTATTTATTAAACATAAAATATACCAAAGTTTACATTAGTCTTTAAGCAACAAATCACATTAGTGTTAAATTCAATAATAACAAAAACCTATGACGATACATGTTAATTTCACTCTATTGCACGACCCTATTCACCCTACCAAGTTAGGCTAAACCGGTCAACCATTAGGGCGAATGGGGTCACTCTTACAATGCTCTTTTGGATCACCAAATACAACAAATAAGTTCCAAATTTTAATAATTCAATCTTCATTTGCCATAAATGAACTTCTTCTTTCTCTTGGCTCCCAACACAATGTTCGTAGTTCCATTCTTTTCCGCCTCCCATGCATTGAATCCAGTCTCCAAGTTTCTCTGAGCGAGGATCACTATGTTTCACGGAACAGAATCTACAGGTCCTTTTCTTGTTCCTGATTCAACGTTGTTTGACCACCTTTATTTTTAACGGCCTATCTTCACCGCTTTGCAGACGGCGATGTAGGCATGAATGCGGAACTCCATACAGATCGGCTGCATGGCGTTGACAACTCCCCTCTCGAAATGCCTTAATGGCTTTCTGCATATGGTCTACAGTCATGCACGAGACGTACTGTTTATATTACTAGGCATCTGAGACAAATATATGAATAAATGGACTTAAAATCCATGTACAGACATTGACCCCATTTACCTGTAATTGTGTGACCCTATTCACCCGAAATGTAGTGACATTAGAAACCATAGGTTGGTGCTACTGACGTAACCTTTACATCATCCTCAATGCCATAACCTATGCTATAAGAAATGCACTTGATTCTATGAGCAATTCAGGGAAATCCTGAACTACGTTCATTGCACAATAATGGAAACCTTAAAAACGATAATTTGAAATACAAACTACAAATAGGTCTTACCTTTTACAAGTCTTCTTTCCTCTATTATTTACAGCTTTAAAACAAACATTAACTACAAGCTTTGGCGCCAAACACATAGAAGAATTTCTACTGATTGACGAAAGATGGTACCTAATGATAGAAGACATTTATGCTTGCCGTGGGAAAGAAATATCTGAAACTGACCCGATTCAACCACTGACCCTATTCCGACTAAGTTACCCTAAAACTTGCAGAATATACCAGTGAGTGTTTCACGCAATTGCAGGGGTTCCCCTGTTTTATTTTGGTTTTAATTTCTGCCCATAATGTGATATACTGCTTCCTGTATGTTCCTTCAATGACTCGCATTAAGCCAACTAAAGCTCTCTGGGACATACAGTACAATGGCTTCTGTTAAAAGGTTTACGGTAATCTGACACTACCACGTACTGTTTTATAACAAGAATGGATAACGAACTTATTGAAACATAAAACTATTCGTGATTTTAATTATGTTTAACAAGAGACAGACCACAACGTATATATACGAGTAGGCCTATACACAAAATCAAATTCGTCTAAAACATGAAAGTTTATAAAATCTTTCTTTAAAAAATGAGGTTGAAACATACCTTGATCCTGATCTGTCTGCAATATATAAATACAAGCACAGTCGTATTTATAAACAACAGCCTTAGTGACACTAACAATAGTTTTGTAAGAAAATTTATTTACACGAACACAAGGAAACATCACGAACAATGTAAGCAAGCAGCAGAACACTCTTACTTTTACCTCCATTATGTTTCACTTTTCATTTATAGCTGCACTGATTCTGTTCTAGCAACTATGTTCTTCACTGATTCAGCCTGTGAATTGCACGACAAACTGTCCTAATCTGGAACGTAGCTGGTTCGTGACAATTCTGTGCAGCCAAATGCATGAATTTATAATACTTCAGTGTTTATTATCAGGCACAAAACATGCTATCAGTTGCAACATATCAACTTTGCCTAATTCGTGCCCGTTTTTCGACTATACCCCAGAGTGTCATGTCTAAAACCCTGAAATATTTCAAAGTTTATAACAACTTTCACGTGTATTACGAGAGTTAAGTCTCTGAAGGCCTTTTGGTAGAGAGAAATATTGTAACAAAATAATTGTGCTACAATTCAAGAGTGTGTTTTACATAGTCTGAATAGTGACTAAATTCAACTATTTAGCTGATGGCAGAACTCAAAAACTAGATAGACAACCTGTCTACCAATCTGCTGGGATTGGCCGAGCTCACCACACGACCGAAAATTATCAGACCTGAATGACCTCACTGGCTTGAAAAATCTGAATGGTTGAACTGACCCACAGACTTATTTAACTCACTCATAGACTTCATTGACTGGTTCACTCACAGAACTTACTGACTGTAACGCACAGACTCAATTTATTATTCAAAGACCTCAGACTTTACTGACCGAATTCAGAGACTGTGACTCAGGCCTGACTTACTGTGACTCACAGATCTGACTGACTGTGACTCACAGGCCTGAGTGTGACTTAAAGCGTCACTGACTGTGACTTATAAACATGATTGACCTTGGCTCACAGGCCTGACTTCCTGTGACTCACAGGCCTGACTTCCTGTGACTCACAGGCCTGACTGACTGTGACTCACAGGCCTGACTGACTGTGACTCACAGGCCTGACTGACTGTGACTCACAGGCCTGCCTGACTGACTCACAGGCCTGACGTACTGTGACTCACGACCTGACTGACTATGACTCTCAGGCCTGACTGACTGTGACTCACAGGCATGAACGTTTCATTGTGTGAATTATAACATGACTGACCGTGACTCATAGGTCTGACTGACTGTGATTCAAATGCCTGACTGTGACTTACAGGCCTGAATGTGACTTAAGGTTCATTGACTGTGTCTCACAGGCTTGACTAACCGTTGACTTACAGGTCTCAAATGTCCGAGTGTGACTTAAGGCATCACTGACTGTGACTCACAGACAAGACTGTCTAAGATTTACAGACATGACAGACTCAGATACGGCTGACTGAGACTCGTAGACATGACTGACAGACTCACAGACTTGACTGGCTGAGACTCACAGACTTTAGTCTGCTGACTGAGACTCACAGACTTGGTTGACTGAGACTCACAGACTTGGTTGACTGAGACTCACAGACTTGGTTGACTGAGACTCACAGACTTAGTTGACTGAGACTCACAGACTTGACTGACTGAGACTCACAGACTTGACTGGCTGAGACTCACGGACTTTAGTCTGCTGACTGAGACTCACAGACTTGACTCACTGAGACTCGCAGACTTGACTCACTGAGGCTCTCAGACTTGACTCACTAAGGCTCTCAGACTTGACTCACTGAGACTCACAGACTTGACTCACTGAGACTCACAGACTTGCCTGAATAAAACTCAGACTTCATTGGCTCAAACTTGGCTGACTAATTTGATTGACTGGAATACTTGACTAGTTGACTTGTAGTCTTCAGTTATTCACAGAATTGACTGCTGATTTACTAACTTCATTAATTCACTGTCTTCACTGACAGAAAGACAGACTTAACTGGCTAACAGACAGACAGACTTTACTGACTGACAAAGACAAAGATTTGATTGACTGGCAGACATACAGAAAGACAGTCTTGACCGACTGTGATGTGCGAGATAAAACCACGCTCCAGCCAACATTATGACGCCCTGGTTTCCCATACCCATCCGTAGATCAATGTATGTTGAGGAAATCAGGAACGAAATGATGGGAAAATGATGGATTGTCTTGTAGTAACAAACTATAAATACCAAGAACAATTCTTATTGAAGCCAGTTTAATTATAAATAAATGGACCCAAGAAGAGTGGCATAACGAACATAAATGCCTTTTACACAAAAGGCATTTAATACATTGCATAATCGCATAAATTTAGACGTGATATACCTTGACTTTTCCAAAGCGTTTGATCAAATTGACCATAAAATTTTAATTAATAAACTTTCAAGTTTTGGATTATCTTTTTCATACTTACAGTTAATAACATCATATCTTACAAACAGGCAACAGTATGTTTCATTCAATCAAGTAAAATCAAAACCATTCACAGTAACTTCAGGTGTACCCCAAGGATCCAATGTTGGTCCCTTGTTCTTATTACTTTATATCAATGACTTACCTAAACAGATTTTGCACTCTAAATGTTTATTATATGCTGATGATGTTAAATTGTATAAAGTCATTGACAAACAACAAGACGTTTTTGATCTACAGCATGATTTGGACAGACTATATAGATGGGGTATCGATAATTTTCTTCTGTTAAATCTTATGACGTATTCTAAAAATAAGACAGTTGCTCAAAATTCGTATGAAATTAATGGTGTGAAGTTACCTAGAGTAGAATCATTTAAGGATTTGGGTATTTATTTTACACACAACTTATGTTTTAAAATGCACTTAAATCACGTGGTAATTGATGCATATAGATAATTAGGGTTTATAATCAGAAATACAAAAGAATTAAAAAATATAAATACTATTGCTACTTTATATAAAACTCTAGTTAGGAGTAAACTAGAGTATGCGCCTGTAATATGGTCACCTCAGTTCCAGTCCCATCATATGCAAATAGAAAGGATAGAAAGATTTTTAAGTTATTTATATTAAAAAAAAACATCACGTGTCGTCTTATGACAAACAAATTACATATAATCAGTTACTTTTTGAATTCAATTATAAAACTTCAAAATCTCGACGATTAATAAATAGTCAAATTTTACTTTATAAGACTGTTAACGGTTTATTGAATAACTGTGATTTTCTTAAATTCTTTCAATTCAATGTAAAAAAAAGACAGAATTACGTCATAGGCAAACTTTTGTTACTCCCATTCCTAGAACTGTTTTCTTCAAGAACTCTCCATTGTTTGTTATGTGTAATACTTACAACTCTCTGTCTTTAAACTGTGATTCTCAATTAGAGTCAGTTTAACAGTTGAAAAATTTCATACAATATTAAAAAGAATTGTATTTCCTTAGATATTTATATTATGAAGAAGTGTATTATAATGTTTTTACTCTAGTTTTTAAATAATTTTGCATCATTATATTGACATTTGACGCTATATTAACTGCAATATTATATTCTAGCATCTACTACCGTTATGTATTTTCTTTCTTTCGTTTGTGTTGTTTGTTTTGTTTTTTTTTTCTTATTATGTATTTTGTGTATACATCTGTGTAAGCCACCTGTAATTGGAAGCCTGCTTCTGTTGGTGGTGGATTTAAATAAATAAATATAAACAAGCTTCTTCTCCCCCCCCCACCCATAAGAGACGGATAACCAACAAAACTTGGTAAAACATAACCCTAAAAGCACTCCAATCTCCTGTGAGTTGAAGGAGAACACAATTTAGAATTAAAACAAAGTCTGAACATTAACTCTGTCCCCAGACAAAAAAAATTGTAGTCACTGCAAGGTCACTATAATCCTGGTAAGCAAAGTTCCTTAACACAGAAGCAAAATATTGTCTAACCACGCAGCGTACGTATGTTCTCTTCCAGGGTTAACATCTTAACTAGCAACAGCCTGAAGGGCTTCCAACTATTGCACAAAATGAACACAATAATCTCACTTAGTTACTTTTCTCGTGAGTCCACCTGAAAAGTTTACTCTTCTTACTAACACACAGCATGAGGGCGGTGGAAATGAACACACACAAAATCTAAGTAAATGGCCGCCCGTGTAAGGAGAGTAACACACGCTGTCGAACGCGGAGAGGCTACCCTATCACGACGAGAATGTTGACCAGAGCTTCTTAAGGCCCGTGAGGGTACGTACACGTTGGAGCGACGATAAAGGATAAAGGAAGCAGCGATGCTATATCAGGGAGAATTGAAGCATGCATTGTCATTGAGGTGTGCATATTGGAGTAACGATAAAAGCGAAGATACACGATAAAAGCGACGAAAAGCAAAGTTCCATTTTCTTCGCTCTTGTCGTTCATATGATCTCTGATTAAGATAATATTAATCTGTATAATTACCGGTGGTTATCAATATATCCGAATATTAATAGATTTATTATTATTTCGGCATATTAAATTAATGATTGTAGATATTGGCAAATTGATCAGTTGTGTATCTATTTGTCATATATTATGTGATCACAAGAACCAATCACAACACAACGAATTTATACTATCTTTGGGATGAGAAATGGGTTTCATTTTGTACGCATTTAAGTTATATTAACCTTGAACTTAGCAGCTGATATTTCCTATAATCTTCTTTCATTAAGTGAATGCACAGAATATCTTCTACTGATAAATCAAAATGTTCGCTTCCCGCGTTCTCGTTGCTCCGATATGAACACTTGATTCTTTGATAATACCAAAGCGTCGCTAGATCATTTCTTTTATCGTTTATCGTTGCTCAAACATGTACGTACCCTTAGGCCTGTAACACACTTGCAGAGTTTTCCCCCAGCGAGAAATGTGTTGCGAGAAAATTAAAAAATTGATAACATTGGTTCAAATGGACGTCCACACACTGGAAGAGATTCTCGCTCGAGGCAAAAACCTCGCGCGAGTTTCTCGCTGGGATCGGTAGCTCAGCGAATTTTCTTGACACATTTATCAAAGATGTTTGACATTTATACTCTTTATAACGATTGAATGTAGAAAAAGATATCACAGGTGGCGATGAATTGTAATGTTTTTATTTGAAAATGAGGAAAGATGGCTGATAATTTAATCGAACTTGTACGATGTCACCCGTAGGCCTATTTATATAATACACGGGATGAAAACTATAAAAACACGAAACATAAGAAGAAATCTGGAGAAAAAATATATGATTATCTGAAAATAAATAGTTCTATATTTTATTTTGATGAGATTTAATAGTATTAATTAAACATTTGAAATAATGTACCTATATGTCTTAAGAGTTTACATAATTTTAATCAGAACATAGCAAAGAATCCTCTATCATAACATGAATAGCAAAAAACTGAGGTCTATTCAATCTGAAATAACGTAACTAAACGTATCATCATTCAAATCGAAACCAGTGTCCAAAACTCGCCCTTATTTTCGTAAGATACAATGTGATTTTCAGATATTTCTGGCTTTAATTTTAGGCCTACTTTCTCTTGTCATTAACAAAATATGTTCATGTAACTCCATTTCCTCATCATCTGAATACTCAGATTCAACATAGCGTTCGTACGTAATTTGTAAAGTACGACAATATACAGTACTTACAGGTTACATATTTAAGTACGACAATATACGTAAATACATAACCTATAATATTTCCCCCAACGAGTCTTTACTGTAATTAGAAAAATGCTTTCTGCACGAAGGCAGTGCATAGATGATCATAGCGAGCTATGATCTATGATAACGAGAACTCGCCAAGTGTGTGGAGGAAGGCTCTTCGCCTCTTTCTCGCAACACATTTCTCGCTAGCGAAAACTCTTCAAGTGTATTACGGGCCTAATAAGATGAATAGAGAGCACTCTCTCACAGTCGAACTCCTTTTTAATACGATGTATACCAAACACATGATCCTAGCAGAGTACTCAATTCCCAGAGAAGTGCTCACCAAGAAAACAAACAGAAGGATCGAAAACGTGAAAATCGTTACAAATTCAAAATGACTAATAGGAAAGTTCCCTTCCATTTAGCCTAAAAAATTCGGGGATGTAGGCCGGAAACAAGTGACATTAGCAGAGCAACTGCCCACTAGTGAGAGAAAGCAAAGAAAGCGTAAATAAATCAAATGAAATAAAAATAAAACAAATAAAAGAAAACGAAAGGAATAAAGCTACAAGAGGAAAACGTAAATAAATTAAACAATAAGGATAGGGAAAAGGAAACAAAGGAGAACAAGACCGACCGACCGAACGACAGACAGACAGAAAGACAGACAGACAGACAGAACAGACTTGTCTGACTGATCGACAGACAGACATTCGTGACTGACTGACAGACAGAGAGACTTGACTGACTGGTTGATTGACAGGGGGAGGTAGACAGAGAAGGGACTTAACTGGCAAACATTAATGAACGGGTGGCAGAATGAATTTTTCAATTTGAGTTGATGACTAAAGAGGGCCAAAAGCGTGTATTGAAGCGTTGGTACAAATTCTAGAGATTGTTTCTGGTTACTAGAGCAATGAAAGTTTTTCGATGTAGAAAATTCATTTAAATATTTTTGTGATTATAAGTCTCCTGTTAGTATCTGAGTCAGTAAGGATGAAATTTGATTACTGAATATGTTAAACATTTCTCGTATAGAAATTTGATAACATTATTGCCATATTTAGCAAAATCATGTTCTGTTAGTAAATCACTATTACCATTGTAGTTACAGTATAATTATTACTGGTAATCTCTCACCGGTAAACATAGGAGGGGTTATGGGGAACTCTTTTTTTTTCTATTAACGTCAGAAAATATTGAATTCAAAAAATCTTTTTTGGTTTTGTTTGTGATAAAGTTAAGTTTCTGTGCTTAAATTGATGATCATGTGTCTGGACTATAATATTTATTTTAAATATCTGAAATGTGTAAGAATTTCTATATCTCATTTGAGGAATGGAATCACTGTAATGTTTCTTTTGTAACAGCCTGTACTCATGTGTTAAAAGTCTGCAAGTGTACAGGCCGCCATTTGGAGAATATGAATAACATATTTCACAACAATGCAGGAAAAAGAAAAGTGATCCCGATATAATGTGTAAACAAAGGCGAAATAAAATAAAATAATCAGAGTTTACATTTGATATTATATCTTCAGGAAGTTAAGCTTCATATAAAAAAAAATTTGTTGGCACTGTTACGTAATTTTATTGATGTATGCATGTGTTTATGTACGAGAGAGAAAAAGAGGGAGATTGTTTTAAGTTATGCCCTATTATAATTTGTAGTAGACCTACAGTTCAAGCCCTGTACAATTTGGTCCGAAACATCGAGGATATGGATATAAGAAACATGCATCCCGAAAATGCCTTTATTATATGATCGTATTCCGCTATACTGTACCACGGTCAAGCTATAACGGAGGGAGGAGGTAAATGATGTCCCCCATAACACCCTTATATGGGGATTCAGTGGTTTTGCTCCCCCCCCCCGCAAGGAAACGGTTCTCTCTCCGCCTATGCCGGTAAACCCTAAAATTTTTATGGACAAAGTGACTGCAGGAAATGTTTCATACAAATATTCCATTTCCTCTACCATCAAAATGTAACTTTAAATATGGAATAACCCAATATACGTTACTCTCTCCTTCATCTAACTCCTCTTTCGAAACACTGTGGCGTTTACTGACATTATACGAGTAATATAAGCCAATACAATTTGGAAATTCTCCTTGATCTGATCGACGGAAGATAAGGCCTTCGTGACGTGAAGTCGACACGATTTCAACTTTTATTTCTAACAACACAGCACATCACATTGACAATATGACCTTGACGAAATCTGAACATGCGATCACTGTCTCCATATAATGTTAAAGCTAGATCTTATCTAATGCCCATACCTCCGCTGTGCAATATACAATACAGCATAGTAAAATTTAGTGTACTATCAATATATTATATCCCGAGCCGTAATGTTGTGGTCTAAGCCAGCCGTGGCGAAAATGTGACTCACGAGCACATTGCGGCTCGCAATGATAGCTGTGCATATCTCTTACTTCCTACCTTTCCCAACTCCCACCCTCTCACTCACTAGAGTCAAACTCCGTTACTTGTATTTGTCTCTGACCTGCGAGTGGCGTATCGTCCAATGTCTCTCTCGAAACCATGTACCTCTACAAAAACGAAAGTTTAAAGTAGGATGAGAGGACGCATTTTTTTGCTGCCAATATGATGAGAATATTAAATGTATGATTTGTTCACAAGTATTACGAGAAAACGGTTGTATAACATAAAATGGCATTATACTACATGTCAATCATGAAACATTAAAAGGTTAAGTATTATTATTATTATTATTATTATTATTATTATTATTATTATTATTATTATTATTATTATTATTATTATTATTATTATTATCTCTGTACGTCGATCCTTTTTCAGCAGATGTACGAATAATGCGGTTAGATCTTCAATTTAAACTCACAGATTTACAATGTGATGTTAAATGAAAACTAGATGTAAGGACTTGACAAACGTTGAAATTTTCAAATCTTTGCCAGAAAATAAATATCCGATGCTTCGCTTTTTCTCTTGCTCTGTTGAACTACAACTTATGTTTGTGAAAAATTATTTTCAACAATGAAAATAGTAAAAACCAAATTTAGATCACGACTGGCAGACAAATACCTTCGTGATCAACTACGACTGGCAGTAAGTGATATAATTCCTGATTTTTAAACTCTGTCGCAGAGACATTCTGAAGATAATTAATAGGGTGTAATAATGTGTCCTATGTCTTTTTGTTCATTTCTTTCTTCGTTACACGTACTAAACATTAGTTTGTAACCTTATACTGTATAAAATTATATTAAGTGCTTGACATAAGGAAAATGAAATCCGTTATGAAGTCAGACAGTTGCTTCACTTCCCCTTCGGGAGTCCGCCTCCCTCCATAGGTGCTATGCACGTTGCAGGTTACACAGTGGCTCGGCGCACGATCACATTTTCGCCACGGCTGGTCTAAGCCATCATACCTAGGCCTCGCATTAGGTTGGAGTCCTCATGGGGAAGAATTTTCTAACAAAAATTTCGGCCAGCGTATGGGACCTATATGCTCCCAGCACGTGATGCATTTGGGGAGTTCGATACGTAGCGAAATACGGTTTCAAAAGCCAGCTATAACGGCTAGTGGGATGATCGTGTTGACCACACGATATCTCCATTCTGACTGGACGTGAGAGCAGTCAGCTGGTCCGTTTTACAGGGATTGAAATTATTTAATCTGTATTATGTAATGTGATATAGAATTTTTTCACTTAATACGAAGGTTAAAATTAAATTTAAAAAGGAATTAAATAAAGAATGTAATACATATAATCTATTTACTACTCATAAAATGTTGTCTGGAAATATAATTTAATTTTTATCGACTGTTTAAATTATTGTAATTAATTTGAATTTTCAGACAATATTTTAATATTCATTTATTTATAGTTTTCTCCGCAAGAGCAGGTTTTTCACTGCAAACCCAGCATTCTCCAATCTTTTATATTTTCTGTCTTTTTCTTAGTCTTTGCATACGATTATGTCTTAGTATCCTTCCAGTGCATCCTTCAGTAGTTAGTTCCTTGTTACCCAGTGACTCAGCCAATTCCTTTCTCTGTTCGTGATCAGTTTTAGCATTATTATTTCTTCACTCACTCTTTCTGGCACTGTTTTATTTCCTAAGGGGACTTGCATATAAAGGTATGGAGAAAAACTACAGATTTACTAATGCTTAAACTGCATGCGCACAAAGAATTTGATGTAATTTTTTGAGCGCAGTAATTGATCATTTAGAAACATTTTAAGGCATGAGACATATCTTTAAAGTGTAAAGATATTTCTTTACTCATTATTACATACTATATGAAAAAATATATATATTAAGCGTGTTCATAGTTAATTGTATCAGAAACAAATTATATTAGAAAGTTGATATTTTGTGCAGACTTTCAGAACTCATATACGTTAAAGGAAGACAATTATTTTGATATTAATGCAAGAATTTCAAGTATTGTTACTGATTTATGAGTTTTAAGTAAACTAATTTTTTATCATTAAATGATAAATTATTTTCAACATAAATAATGACAGAATCACTTTTGCAATAGCTTATTTTATAAATTATGTTATTAAGAACCACCAGAAAAATTAATGTTCTTACACAGTTTGTTATCGGCAAGCATTTAGCTGTACAATGGATTCCATCAGATTGAGGGATAATAACTTAGTAAATGAAATAGTAGCCTACACCACAATAACAAATTCTTTCATTTAAAAAGCTCAATCATATGATTTATCAATTTTGCAAATTTATTATTTGCTAATACAACTTTAAAAAAAATATTTATGAACGTTTTCGCCTGTACGGCATCATCAGATATTCCAAGTTTGACGAAATCTAAACATAAGTCCATTAAGTTGTACCCAGTAATATGCATAACAATGGTTGAATTATTAATCATGAGTTTTATGTAATGGAAATGATATATTGGAAGAATGTTCAATTTTGAATAATTTGTGTAATTTGTTGATTTACCGAAAAGTGAAATTTTTGATTATAGAATGTGAATATTAATACATATAACTCATGTTACGTGTTTTGTTAGATGTCACTTATTGTATAAATAAAATTGTTAAAATTGATAAAATATGAATATAAAATATAAAATGTACTTTATGCTCAACCATGCCGAAATGTAATAATTATACACCTGGTAGCAGTCCTTTAATGCATGTCATTAAAGTACACCTACTCATTAAAGTACAGGTGTTCAGGCAATGACAAGTCAGCTTACAGGTGTTCAGCCAATGACAAGTCAGCTTTGTACCGTTATAAAACCGCAAGTATCGATTATTCTCGGATATGCAATCGAAAAAGAATAATTAGCGAAAAGTCACGGAGGCTGGAAATCCAATACTTTCGCAGAAGGTTATGTTCTGTTAATTGTAAATAATATTCAAATAAATTCAATTTGTCATCTCGTTTTTCAATTCTAAATCAATTTTCAGGTTATACCAGAGTAATGTTCATCTTATTCTGTGCCAAGGTCAATGAAATTCGGCCTCGGAAAAAATCAATACTTTCGCGTCTGCGCACATCTCACAATTCAGGTCAGTTCGCACATAACCATAATTTTGAATACTTTCAAGTTAGAAATATGGTCGAGCATAAAAAGTCGTATGAAACTTGCCTATAATGGTAATTAAGACGCTCGTATGAAAATTATGAAACTTGCTTGCGCACGTTTCATAAACAATCCTACTTGCATCTTAATTACTACCATTATAGGCTCGTTGCATAATGTACTATTATGTCTATATCACATGTTGTTATGCAATTATTATTGATGTGGTTAAATGGTGCTTTATACGCAAGACATTTGTTTGGAATCTTTTATAGTGATTGTTGATTCCAAACAAATGTATTGCATATAAAACACCATTTAACCACATCAGTAATAATTGCATAACACTATGTGATCTATCTTATATAGACATAAAGTACATTTTATATTTCATATTCCTTATTTTATCAATTTTAACAATTTTATTTATACAATAAATGACATGTAACAATAATAAATTTGCAAAATTGATAAATCATATGATTGAGCATTTTAAATAAAAGAATTTGTTATCTTGAATAGATTTATCTAAGTATCAAAAATGAATTGTAAAAAAAAGCCTACACCAACTCGAGAAGAAAGAATCCTATATCCTATACGCTGTAAAAAAATACTCGTAATATATCATATCCCGCAGTTAAAACTACACCAAAGACCAGAATCTTAAATGAAAAAGTTATAAAAAAGACTGCAGCAAATAAAAGTAGGAAATCCCTCAACGACAGTCTGGAATGGATTACTAATGCTACCAGAAGAACACCGTTAGCCCTGTTTAGAATAAATACTGACCATGTCTGTCTTGCTTACCATCTCTACAAGTTAAAAATCTCATGTTGTCCAACCTGCACTCTCTGTGATTCTGAAGATATCGTGGACGGGAAACATCTTCGTTTCTATATTATTATGATGTACCGAATTACATATGATATTTCCGTGCAGAAATTATGTGTCATCATATCATGAAAGATGAGTGGAACGGAGAAAATTTCTCTCCGGCATCGGAACTTGAACCCGGGTTTTCAGCTCTACGTGCTGACGCTCTATCCACTTCGGTACATCATAATAATATATGATATGCGAAAAATAATCACTTACTGATTTAAAACTGTGTTTATTCCGTCGGATCCCGGCCACTTAGTCGCTCATAACGAATGCACCTCTGCACATGAGTGGACATTGTGCCACTGTCATACATCTATGACGCAATGCATGAGGGTTGGCCACTAGAGGGAACCCAAGAGGTAGAACTTAAACTGAGAGGATTCTGTCTGACATCGGGATGGGAATCCGGTGTGGCTTAGTGGATAGAGCGTCAGCACGTAGAGCTGAAAACCCGGGTTCAAATCCTGGTGCCGGAGAGAATTTTTCTCCGTTCCACTGATCTTTCATCTTCATTTCTGCCTTGTTCTCTCTTCGGAAAGTGACATTGTATCTAAATATTGAAAGGCTCGACTGCTGATGGCTTCACTGTCATATACTGAGCATTAGATACCACCACCACTATCACCACACAATAATTGTTTCTGAAATATGTGGAAATTTAACAATTTTTTTATATTACTCATTATTATGAGTAAAGAAAAACTGAAACCTAAAGTCATGCCTGATCTCTTAAAATATTCTTAAATTATCCATTATAACTCTGTAAAAATTACGTCAAATTATGAATGCAACTTTTAGTGTAGTCTATCTGTCGTTCTTATATTAGCAGATGCGTTTTCCAGGTATTTAGGCCTACGGACAATTTCCTTTGAAGTATTTTCGAGTGATGTTAGTACAAATGCTTTATTACACATTTTCTTAGTTTGCTCGGATGGTTGTTCATGATCAACATACGATAAATTATTTTTAGACGTTCACGATCTTTAACGAAGTGCGAGGGTTTACATGTTTACACCAAATCATGGATGTAGCAAATTCTTGTTAATTGAACTTACAGATAGATTTCTCTTTTCCGTTTCATCCGATGATGGATGACTACGTTTTTACAGCGCAAACACTCAGAAACCTCGCGCAACATACATGTAATTTTGGATTACGATAATTATTTCTTCATACTTCCTGAACTAATATAAAGATATAATTCTATATTTGGCAAGAAATTCGCTGTAATTATTCAAACTCGCAGTTAATAGATAAACCAGAACATTTCTATTGCCAATATGTAAAGGATTAACAGGTATGTCTATTGATAAACTATTTTTGGAGTTGAGTTTACTCTTTCTTACTCCTTTCTAGTCTTGAAATGATTATGATGCCACATAAATGAGAAACTATATATAACTAATATAACAGTTGTAGGCTACGCCTACAAACAGGTTTTGTTTAGTATGGCCAGTGGAAATGTAGCAGTCCGCTTAGCGATGATTCAACAACGCGTCGGCTTTCGGCAAGAACTCATACGATCTATACACACAGATTGACCATTTTCCCTGTTATGAAATAGCAACATATAAAAGATAACAACCACTAAGATCTCCACTGCCGAAAATGAATTTTTTGGTAACGACCGCTAGATGAAAGTACTGCTGCAAGCTATTACTCCATGCAATTTCATCAGGGTTATAACTTGACTTCTTTTGTAGTTGCTAGATGGCAGCATAATGAAATTGGTAAAAGTTGTCTTGAAAGTACATTAGATCGACCAATCTGTTATAATAATTAGGGTCTATGTACTACGTCATCGAGTTTTTCCTTAAGTTAGAATGAGATTTACAGGCCTTCTTTTCATTTATTAATGGATCAATTTCATAGGCGACCGGAAGCTTCTATTGTTACTCATGAACAGGGAACGGATTTATATGGACTAAAAATATATGAAATATGTAAATATATATGTAGTTATTTTTACCAAAATATGGAATTAAATATGGATTTTTACCAAAATATGGAATTAAATATGGACTTAAAATTATAAAAAAATGACTATGTACGTTAAATATTGGTACATTTTAATCAAACTAAACAAAAAATATAATGGACGTACCTTATCTTCCAATGTAGTTTCAACAAAACACAATTTTTATTGTCTGTTACCATAACAATAGGTTACAAACATTTATTTCAAGTGCTGAAAAGTGAATCTTCTTCTATTGTCTCTGAGGATAGATTTATACTGACTAAAAGAGCGTTCGACGTCACAAGAAGTAACTGGTACATAATTCAATTTCACAATGTCTGCTGGGGATAAGTCCAAGTTAATCTTCACTGTTGATTCACCACTCATCACAGCAACAACCTTTTGTAGTTCTTCATATCCAGGGTTTTTTGAAAGTACAGTGTCCACCTTAGCTCTTACTGCATCTGCAACTTTACCTCTACCACGATTCAGTTGTTCCACAGTACTATTTATAATTTCAAAACTTTCAGATAGTGAAAGGTGCCTATTTTGGAGACTTTTGAGCGTTTTTATGATGCATGAAAATGTATGCTGAATGTGAGCTAAGTCATTCTTCACACTTATGTCACAGGTAACTGTTTTCGCAGTATCAATTGAGACTGCATCTTCAGAGTCCAATGCAAGGAGAACATTGTTAATAGAGTCTATATGTTCGGCATAATATTCAACTGCTTCTAGCCATGTACCCCATCTAGTTAAAATTGGCTTTGGTGGCAATGGAATTTCAGGGTACATTTCTTTCAACACGTTAACTCTACTGGGAGCTTTGAGAAATACTTTTTTCACTGATGAAATCAACAAATCTACTTTAGGGAAATTGTCTCTGACCACTTCTGCCACACGATGAAATGCATGCGCCACACAAGTAAAATGAGTCAATTTAGGATATACAACAGATAATGCTTGTCCAGCTTTGACCATATAAGGGGCAGCATCGCTAATAAAGAATAACACATTATCGTACATAATACCCTTTGGCCACAGGATACCCATAGCTTCGTTGAACAGTTTAACTATAGTTTTGTTATTGCACTTTTCTAGAACATCACAATGTAAAAGAATTCGTTCAGAATATTGTTCACTTAACAAACCGATAACTACATTACCAACAAGTCTACCTTCTTTGTCGGGAGTCTCATCAATGGAAACCCAAATTGAACTATCTTTAATTTCATCTCTTATCTTCTGTATTGTCTCATCGTAGATGGATGGAGCATACGTCTTCCTAAGTGTTGACTCATCCGGGATTGTATGTTGAGTATATTTTTCAAGGAATTCCCTGAAGACCTTATTCTTTAGTTTGTAGAGAGGAATATCAGCAGAGATGAGAGAACGGCACAGGTCGATGTTAAACTCAGATCTTACATTCGATGTTGTTGGTTGTGTTAAAAACAATTGTCTCTGCTTGGAATTTAGTTGTTTGTTGGCCTGATGTTTACTAGTTGTAATGTGTTGTTGCACCAGGAACTTTTGTGTAGATGATACTGCACACTGACACAAATTACAAAATAATATTTTATTGTCAGTTGATAAACCATCTTCTTTAAATTCTGAAATGTAACTTGTTAGTTTTGATTTTAAATTGACTGAATGACGTACTTTTGGCATATTTACCGTCTTTATAGTATGATTTACAAAACTGAACCTATATGTACTCTGACTGGCATTTAACTGTTGAGCTGCACAACTGAAGTCTGTTAAAAATTTTAAATTAAATTAATACAGTTTTGTAACTTACTTTCCCATTGTTGATAGGACTGCTAATTTTCAAATAACTCTGATGTTAAAGGGATTACTGAACATGTGTTTAAATCTCTATTGTTGAAATGTATTTTTAAAAGTTAATGGAATTTTGTTTTGTTTTATTGTTAAACCTAATATAATATGGACTGTTTTATATGAAATATGGAAAATATATGGAAATTAACGAAAATATGTACTAAACTCTAAAATATGGAAAAATATGGAAAATAAAAGTAGGATTTTTCAACCCTACACATTGTGAAACATAAAGATAATGCAAAATATAAATTATATTAGCTTTATAAGTAAATATGTATTTACATATAAATCCTTTCCCTGCTCATGAACCATCGGACTCCCTTAAATTACTGTACCTTGAATTTGATATTTATTTAAAGATTCATTTTTACCTATTCTATTTTGTTTGTAACTACGCTTTATAAATTAGAATATTATTATATAATTTTATTATTGTATCTTATTTATTTAATTAATTCATTCATTGTTCTGCTCAAGGGCAGGTCTTTCACTGAAAACTCAGCTTTCTCCAATCTTTCCTATTTTCTGCCTTCCTCTTTGTGTCCTCATATGATGCATATATATTAATGTTGTCTACATATAATCTGATACCTTCTTCTGCCCCGAACTCTTTTCCCGTTCACCATTCCTTCTACTGCATTCTTTAGGAGGCAGTTTCTTCTCAGCCAGTGACCCAACCAATTCCTTTTCCTCTTCCTGATCAGTTTCAGTATCATTCTTTCTTCACCCACTCTTTCCAACACAGATTCATTTCTTATTCGGTCTGTCCACTTCACATGTTCCATTCTTCTCCATATCCACATTTCAAATGCTTCTGTTCGCTTCTCTTGACTTCGTCGTAATGTCATGTTTCTGCCCCATACAACGCCACACTCCGTACAAAGCACTTCACTAGTCTTTTCCTTAGTTCTTTTTCCAGAGGTCCACAGAAGATGCTCCTTTTCCTATTAAAAGCTTCCTTGGCCTTTGCTATCCTCCTTTTGACTTCCTGGCAGCAGCTCATGTTACTGCTTATAGTACACCCCAAGTATTTGTAGCTGTCCACTTGCTCTACTGCATATGTATGTATTTATTTACACTGCAAGTGGGCAAGCACCCGGGTGGCAGTGGTATACACAATATAAACAATACACAATAAAATTACAATACAATACACAAAACAATTATATACACAAAACAATAAGAATACACAATACAATTTAACACAAAAATTGCAATTAATAATAAAACATAAAATAACATAATTTTACAATACAACCTACATATGTATAGGCCCTACATAAGTTTCAATAGTCTTTCACTTTACTCTCATCTCACTCACTGTAGTGGCACTATGACGCATTTCACCGACACTCTATAACACATTTCACTGACACTATAGAACACATTTCATTGACGCTATAAATTATCACTGGTCGGAACTATTCACTGCACTGTGAAACTATAACTTCACTGAATCATCTGGCTTCACTGATACAACAGTTCAAATGAGACAAATAATTACACCCTTATGCATACTTATAAACAGAACTACATTTAAGCTAAACATTTCTAGTCTAACATGCTATTTTTAAATAATTTACCATTCAAACGAAGGGAGTAACTCGTCAGGCTAAATAAATTTACATTTTATTTTCAAGCATTGTATCTGTGTAATAGCAATAAATTAAACTACCTTATTAAAATAGAGGTGCTTTTCTCACTAAATTCTGGATTGTTAAATGAGATAGTTATTGAATAGCAGGATATTTCCATACAAATATAGTGCGGAGCTTTTTGTACGATTTCTTCGTAATAGAGGTCTACACATCAAGACTGAAGATACGCTGTTCTGCTTTACCAGAAACTAAACTAACTGCACTGGGTAGAAGTCAGCTGTATACTAATGTTCTAGCATTGAGTCTCTTAAGCCTGTTTTATCTGTTCATATTACGCAATAAGTATAAAAACTACATAGATAGGAACGTGAAATGAATATTCGACGTAAAAAAGAACATCGAAAGTTTGTAGTTATTATGGTAGGTTGTTTGGTCTTTGCTGAAAGTTACAGACGCTGGCTGAACAACATTCACAGTTTGTAATATGAATAAAATACATACTTATCTGCTTGTGAGTGGGAGTAACGCAAGCACTAACAGAAAACAGGAACTATGGCGTAGGTAATAGTTACAGAGCAATCAAGATACTGCAGGTCATCGCTTCACGTTGTTTCATGGTAATTATATGGATATGGCTATAAAACATAGCAGGCTTTCAAATTAGTACATTTTATTTTTTAAGTTTTTGTTATTGTTGCAATGACTATGTGACGAAATCTTGTTTGCGCTTTGTAATAGCATGTAGTTAAATAAACTATATGTAAAGTAGAGTATTTAGTAATATATTCAAGACTTGAGAGATAGTAACAGAAAACTCGATAAGGAAACAAAGGCATGAGTTATTTAAATAGGCATAAAGAATAGGTTCAGTGCACATAGGGCCTACGACTCTCTCAGTAGCAACAAGAAGATACTTTCGAGCTCAAGTAGCCGACTGTTGGAGACTGTTACCGAACAGCAGGTGAGTACGAAACACTAGAACTTGCATTTGACTGACATTTTCTGTAGTCAGAAACGTTACTCGTTTAATATGAGTTCTGTGTAGGTTCCCACATATTAGAAACGTATAATATAGATTATGTTTTGTAATTTTTGTCACTTTGGCAAATCAGAGCATTTTAAAATTTTTTGGTGCATAAATAAGTTATTTTTCAAGGTCTAGATGAACAGTGTGCTCCATTTCTACAGCTTATGAAAACACCTAGTTGATATACTTATGTATTATATATTAATATTATATATTTAACAAAATATTTTAATTACACAATTCTTGATAAAGCTTAATATCTATTGTTAATCAGTATATAATGTAGAGAAATAAATAAATAAATAAATAAATAAATAAATAAATAAATAAATAAATGAATAAATAAATAAATAAATAAATAACTAAATAAATAAATCGATGAATGAATTAATTAATTAATTAACTTAATTAATTTTGTGTTTTTTTCAACGATTCCATAGAAGCTGAAAACCGATATTGAATATAACAGAAACAAACATTATCTATAGAAGAGACTATTTTAAGCCTGCTCGCTCGTATTTATTTCTATTTTTTACTTTTTAAAATAATTTCGCTTCCATTTATTCAATTTTAATGCACCCTATGTTTTTCTAGCGTGTATATTTTAGAGAGAGAGAGAAAAAAAATATACACACACAAAAACACAAACACACAAAAACAAAAAAGAACACACAAACAAAAAAGACCACACGAACAAAAGAGAACACACGAACAAAAAAGAACACACGAACAAAAAAAGAACACACAAACAAAAAGGAACACACAAACAAAAAAGAACACACAAACAAAAAAGAACACACAACCAAAAAGAACACACACAAACAAAAGGGCACTAATACAAACAAAACAACGTACACACAAACAAAAAAGAACATACAAACAAAAAAGAACACACAACAAAAAAGAACACAACCAAAAAAGAACACACACAAACAAAAGGGCACACACACAAACAAAACAACATACACACAAACAAAAAAATAACACACAAACAAAAAAGAACACACAAACAAAAAAGAACACACAAACAAAAAAGAACACACAAACAAAAAAGAACACACAAACAAAAAGGAACACACAACAAAAAGAACACACAACAAAAAAGAACACACAAACAAAAAAGAACACACAACAAAAAAGAACACACACAAACAAAAGGGCACACACACAAACAAAACAACACTAATACAAACAAAACAACATACACACAAACAAAACAACATACACACAAACAAAACAACATACAAACAAACAAAACAACATACACATAAAGAAAACAAAATACACACAAACAAAACAACACACACACAAACAAAACACAACACACACAAGCGCACACATACAAACATAAAAACACACACACAGGCTCAGACTGAAACATATTCAACATTTGCAATACGTATTATTATATTATTTGTACATTTTAAAACGCAATTAACTTTGAAAATATATAGGAATATTGTCATCCCTGGTAAATGAATATGATATATTGCAAATTCTAATGCTTCATTCTCAGTTATTATAAGTTCTATTGTTCCTTTTGAACTATTGTCCTGAAGAAAGTAATTGGTTGGAAAATACTTTCATATCTCAGATTTTCCAGGCATTACTTTGGAAAAAATATATTGCCGTATGGCAGGCAATCTATATGTTATCGTCTGAATTATAAATTATGATTGTCGGAGTACTACTTCCTGCTAGAAAATGCATGGCACGCGGTTATTGGGTCTGCTAGTTTTAAACCTCGTAACATGACGCGAGATAATAACCGAGATATACGCATATTACATAGAGTCACTGCAGTGTTTTAGGTTGGTGAGGTACAAGAGATAATTTTACCACTTCCTGAAACATTCCAAGTGTCACTGATGTATGCAAACATTATTTTGTTCTTCCTCTGACACGTTATATCGCTAAGTGAGATGAATTGCATGTATCAGCCAATTTTTTTTGCCTATTTTGCCTTTTTAAGGCGTTTCTTACTAATCCAATAATATATGCCTTTTCTGTCATTTTACAGCAATATTTCTTGTTTATTAAAATTTTCTAATTAATTATAATGTAATGTGTATGAAATTAAAATATATGAAACAATGACTCACTTTACTAACAGGTAAATAAAAGTAATTTATTTCGGTGTTCAATCTGCTAATAATCATGGTCTAATGGTGTAATATGAATAATGATCAACAATCCACAGTTACAAAAATGTGTCATGTCTTCACGATACCAACAATCAGCTTTATAATCTTAAATATTAAGCTCGTGCTCATAGAAGTTGTCACGTAACATTTCCAATTGTTTGCTTTCATATTTTCAAATCTTACTGTTACAATTTTGTGCTACCGTGTTTATTACTGTAGGAGAAAGAAATTTGAGTGAGGAACAGTCAGTTATTGTCACGCAGCATTTGCAATTCTTTGCCTAAATCTTATATTTTAATGCCTATTGAATTAATTGAAATGCTTGGGTGAAGACAAGTAAGAAATTATATCATTATGTAACGAAATATTTTATGAGAAAGACGATTTATAATGTGGTTTCTTTTAAACAGTGTGCAATACTAGTAGGGCCTACATATATTAACATAGTGGATTAATAATTTCACTGCTTAAAATAATGGAGTCTTTGCAAAAAATCTTCCAGACAATGATTTTCCGGCTTCAAGAAATTGAAATCTGCCAGAATCAACCGGAAGCCGGCAGAGTTAGCAACACTGTTCTCCAATACATTACGTTACCCAGCTATCTACAAATAGAGATGTGGTCAGCAAGAGGCCTATAATAGGAGAGAGAGGCTCAATCAATATTTTTCCTGTTAATAACTTTTAAGTCTAAGCAGCCACCATTGAGAGCGCTAACATCGTTTCTTACCAACATTCCGACACTGAATTAGACTCTTGGAAATGGAGAATTAACATGCGTGCTCTTGGTTTTAAGTTGTTAGTCCCGGAAATAATTTAAGGAAGACTTTTGAATTTTTGAATTCTAGTTTACGGAATTCTTGTTTATGTCCGTTACATTGCAATGGTTGCACACGTATTAAATGCGGATATCCCGATTGCGAAAATAGGAGGAGTATTCACCCCACAAAATATTTCTTTAAAATACCGAAATATAGTGAAAGGAGAGTTTTCATTTATAATGTATAACAATGTTATCACAAAAAAACTAATTTGATATACTGTTAGACGTTTCTAGCCACGTGCATAATTATAAATCGTATGTTACCGGAAACAGCAGTTATTTGCAATAAAGATCTTTGTATGTTTATTTAGAAAATACAATTTATTTACTAAATAAATCTGACGTATTCTAACACATCAGATTTTGTTGGTCACGTCTAAATCATTTCAAATTTTACAGTCCATTTCGTACCTATACCTTCTGGGATATAACGTTCTGAAAATGTTGATGATATCGGTTCAAGCTTTTTTTTTTTTTTTTTTTTTTAAAGAGGAAGAAAAAGTCAAAATTGTAATGGAGATGGTTATATTTCAAACATCGATTTAAATATTAATATAACGGGGAAGTCCAGGGAAGTAGTATGAAATTCCCGCCATTTTTTGTACATGTTGCGGAAAGATGTCTGGTCGCGTAAAAGTATTTTCATTTCATCCCCATTCTTGTCGCAACCCAATCCAAAAGTATTGTATACACTAATGTAACATGTTATCAGCTGTCTATTAGTACTTAGGTCTTGGTTCTCGTGCGTGCTCTTATTTTTTTATTCTTATGAATGTATGGTTGGCAGTAAATCTAATCTCCATCACAAGGTCTTGAAGATAAATGTAGTAGCCTGACCACGCAAACTGACCGATCACAGAGTTACTCAGACTCTCGCACATCGAGTGTCGTGAAATATCTGAATTGACTTACACAAGTTTCAAAGCAAGGCGGAGAAGTCAGCGCTCTCACTCTTACTTCCCTTCCCCCTCGGGACGTCTTCGTATTTGATACGATCTCTAGATTTCGCAGTCTTGTAAACTAGGCCTAAAATCCTTCTCAATGGACACCACGTCCATTCTACAGGGACATCATTTCATTTTTACTAACATTTTTAATATTAACCTGGCTATACCTTTAGAGAACCGGATACACAGTTTGCTATCCCCTTCCACGACTGTAGTTCGATGATACTGGCGTAAAACACAAACAAATCGCTCTACTAGGTATAGGAGGGAAGAAAAATAATTCATCCATTTACGTTAATTAGGAAATATCGTGATTTTGAGTTCGATCATTTTCATTAGGTTTTTGTTTAATCAAAATACAGTACTGTATTAAGAATAAGTGTTTTTACTCACGAACTGAGTTACCCATACGAAAGTATTCATTATGCAGTGTATATTATACTGTCTATAGCACATTAGCGTACAATATAGAGAAAGAAGTTAAATTAAAAAATAATCATAATATGAATATTTAAACACATTTTTTAAAATAGTGGCCGTTCATTTCGATACAGGCTTCAGTTCTTTTGTGCATATTATCGTACTATAGACTATTGCATCTAATTCCTATTGCCAGTTTCGTCCTTCGTACTAGTTACTAATGTTGAAATAATTCTGTACCTACTCTATAAAAGAGTACCTTACGTACTGTAAATTCAATCTTCACTTCTGCCCGACCCGCACAGATAATATTACTCAGACATGCTATCTACTGTCCGTCCAAGTGGTTATGCCGCAGGATCGTAGAAAGAGGGGAAATCACATGACAGTTAATTACTTAACGAGGCCATTTCATTTAAGTTATTTTAAACAGCTGTATAATATTACGTAAACGTCCAATTCCTAACAGAAATTAATATTTTCAGAAAAGAGCTAAGACAGCCCAGTCACTAGCCTTTACACAGGGTCGAGCAGAAGCGGGTGGGAGAAATCGGGATGCGACTTAGACAAACGGACGAGAGTACCTGCGCGAAAATATGATTCCATATTGAAAGCTCTTTCGTAACTGGAAAACGCGAAATATTTCTGGAACATACTATACTCACTAACTCAGTGCTGTTTACTATATGCGGCCTTGATTCTGTGTGGAGGACGGTTGAACTTCATTAGTAGAAGGGGTGGGCGTGAAGTACATTCAAAAACTCAGGTACAATAAAAATTGAAGTAAAAATAAAATGATGTCCCTGTAGTACACTCAGTGGCATTCTTAACTAAAGAGTATAATTCCATATCCTAGACATAAAAAAGTCCATGCCAGCCTTGGATTTGAGATGGAGGGTGGGACAAGCTCACGACGATCACTAGGGCCACTGATATGTGCCACTTATACTGCCTCAAAATTTCGACATGGCCGACAAATACCGGTATACGAGGGAGAGTCAAAAATAACCTTAATACTTGTTTTATTAATTGAATATGTACAATAAGACTGCAAACACTTCATCACTTTTCAACATAGTCTCCACTGCGTTCAATGCAAGTGTTCCTGTTATACTAAGTTAAAAGTGATGAAGTTTTTGTAGTCTTATTGCACATATTCAATTAATAAAACAATTATTAAGGTTACTTTTTGACTCTCCCTCGTATCTCGAATTAGTCCATCAGTTATCTCCTGAAGAAAGTCATGCCAAGAATATTATAACAGTCTTTAAAATGTTTGCCCTTGACAGGGTTTGAACTCTTGAGCATCAAATCCAAAAGTAATCATGGTAACCGTTAGACCATAGAAGAACTTTCCTAGGCAGGATTATTCTAACTTCCATACTCTTAAGTCTTGGTTTTTCTGAACCGATGTATGCGACGAGCGAAATGCGAGGTCCGCCGTGCACAAATCAGGACTACATGAGAGATAGTGAGTGGTTTCTATAGTTGCGAGGTGCGCAGACCTCGCATCTCTCAGTTACACGAGTAGAAACCACTCGCTATCTCTCGTGTAGTCCGGATTTGTGCGAGGTGGGCCTCGCATCTCGCACGTCGCATGCGTCAGTTCAGAAAAACCAAGGCTTAAGTTTGTTAGACAATGAGGAAGGAGACGTACTATACAAATTGTTAAGAGACAATAGTGATGCTTTCATGGTGAATTTTGTCCTAATATGATGGTGAAACTTGGATGATTTTACAACTCTACGACATAGAAACGAGGCGGAAACTGATATGTATTCTCACTATTTTCGTGTAAATCTAAGTAATTCTGAAAATTCTCTCTGTGTATCTAATCCTTCTATATGCGGTACTTATCGATCTCGGAAATAAATAAGCCATTTTAAAAAGTGGTAAACATAAAAGTTCGGCCAGATATTAATGCAAGTAACGAAAGAAACCAATTCATTACGTCTGGCACGTGCTGTTGTTTCAATACTCTACAGAGCATGTGCAAGAAGATAGATCAATATGGAAAAGAATAGATTGCGTAAGAATTATATCATTTCGTATTCAGTGGGAGGTCACAATCGTGCAGCTTGAAAGCGTGTTCAGGACAACATAACCTGGGCTATTTGTTTAATTAGTGAGTCATTTGTTCAAGTGGAGTTTCTTTCCCAGAGAAATAACAATACGACATGCCATATATTAAGATTATCAGATAAAGTTTCACGAAACCTGTAGTAATGGCTGCAGGTTACCATAAGCTGATTTAATATTCGAGGTACGTTGGAGAAGTTCGTATTTTAATGACAAGTCACTCTTTTTGTCAAAATATGTGTCCTATATTACTTAATCCTGAGCGTTGAATTGTGTTAGAACACGAATATTTACTCGTTGTCCCATGTGACGTATCGCAATCTCTTTGGTGTGTGTTCGACATCAAGATAAGTACACATCACTTTGTGACCGGCTGGAGTATGTCAAAAAATATAGAGAGTCCTGGTGCACAAAACACTGGACAGATAGGTTAGCAATAGGTAGACAGGTAAGTAGGTAGGTAGGAAGATACGTAAATAGAGACAGATAGGAAGATAGAGACAGACAGAGACGCACAAATAGAGATAGAACGACAGACCAGATAGGTAGAGACAGACACGGATAGACAGAGAAAGACAGACACAGACAGAAAAACACAGAACAACAAAGACAGGCATAGAGACAGAAACAAAAACACAGATAGACAAAGATGGGCAAATACAGAGACACAGAGATAGACAAACACGGGTAGATAGACAGAGATAGAAAAGACACAAAGACAAAGCAGATAGACACACATACAGATATGGACAACCAGAAATACAAACATAGACAGATACACATAGACACAGACAGATATATGTCAAACACACAAAGGCAGGCACAGATAGACAGACGGACATGGACACAGACACAGATAGACAGAGAGACATAGATAAGTACACAAAGATAGACAGACACAGATAGACATATACGCAGAGATAAACAGACACAGATAGATATGTACGCAGAGATAAACAGACACAGATAGACATGTACGCACGCAGAGACACACAGACACAGATAGACAAGTACGCAGAGATAAACAAACACAGATAGACATGTATAGGTCTTGCAAGTACGGATTACCGACGGAAGGAAGCGAATCAAACACTGCGATAAGGAAGAGCAGGCGACAGGAAAGGTCACGAGATAACTTGAATGATATTCAAGAGTACAGCCAGAAGAGAAATGACATCGATAGAATCAGTCTTGCGTTGTGACAATTACGAGTACATTACGACTTTAGTTTGTTCCATTGCATGCGAATACGTGTCTTGTATCGCACGGTATTATTAATTCATTTGTAAGCATATGTTGCGCGTTTAATTAGCTTCGAATTTTTTGTCTTGCTACGTTCTTTATTTCCACAGCGATGTCCTCATATGTTCATCTTCTTGGAAGAGACAGTACTTCCATCGGCTGGCATCTCTCCCCCTCGGCGTGCCTACATACACACATCAAAACAGACAGCAACGCCATCATTGCTTTTCGGTAATCGTTTTTTGCGCGAGCTATACAGTACGATTATTTAGTCCTGACAGTCGCCGGCGATCTGCGCCTGAGTCAGGCGAGTTCATTAAGTTACGCCAAGGGATGTTTAGGTTAGTCTGTTGCCTGTAGTCAGAGCGATCGGATGTCACGCATGCGGTATAGCGTTGTGTTTCCAGTACAGTTAATCTGTACTCCATTTATTTACCGACCGCTCGCCCTTATCTCTACTCCGGAACTCTCCCCACTACTCCTATTACTCCCTCTCTTTCACGTCGCTGAGCTGTCAGGACTGTATGTCGGGCTGTATGCAGAGAGCCACAGATAGACATGTACGCAGAGATACAAATATACAGACACAGACTCAGATAGACACACATATAAAGACAGACAGACAGAGACGAGAGACAGATAGGCAGTTACACAAAGATAGACACACAGACAAAGATAGTAATGGACAACTGAGACAAACGGACGGACAATGAGATAGGCCTAGTTCGATAGACAGTACAAGAAACTGATTATTTGGGACAATTTGCTCACACACAATCTCACACTTTCAAACAGCAAAATATATCACGCGCACACGCACACACGCACACACACACATTATCTTCGTTTCTTGGTAACGAGTTTTACTCATATTGGGAACAGGTTTATATTAAATAGAACATATTGTTTTCTAAATGTTTTATCGAAATAGTTTCTTTTATTGTAATGGAATTAATTTCAGGCAAGTCTATTTATGTGACCTATGTTATATAACTACTCTGTTTATGTCGTTTCTTTTCGTTATTTTGTAATTTATGCAGGCCTACAGTTATAAATGGTTTGTGTTCTAATATTCTAATAATTGAGTACTATTACTTTTATTATTTTTATGATGATAATGGTGATGATAATAATTATTATTATTATTATTATTATTATTATTATTATTATTATTATTATTATTATTATTATTATTATTATTATTACTTCTACTGATTCGGGTAAATTGGAAATCATCCAAAGAAAATTTATGTCCCTATGTGCTTTTAGGTTTTTGCCAAATTCATCTGTTTTCAATTATGAGCGTACTTGTAAATATTTTAACTTTTCTAGTCTTTATGCTAGAAGTCTTGAGCTTGACTACTTTGATATTGATTGTGAATCCTTCATAAGCAATATCTAACTTCGGGAACCTTCGAAAGGTTTAAGATTTCAAAAAAAATTGTACACCTATAAGCCTAAACCTCTCTCTCCAGTTGTCAGATGCATGAAAGCTGCCAATTTACATTATATTAATTCAGATCCGTTTATTCTATAGTTTGTTGTTTGGCTATTCTTATATTAAGCATATTCATTTAACTTCGTTTGTGTTGTTTTTAGCTTTTCTGTATCATGTATTCATTTTGTCATTATTGTTTATTTGTATTTGTCTCTAATTTTAATAATTATTTGTATGCACTGTGTCTTATATTATTCCAGTCTTCATTTATATGATTTCATTAATTAATTTGTAATTCATTTTATTTAATTGCCATTATTTTAATTATCTCACTGTACTAATTTTAATAATTATTTGTGCTGTTTATTTTGTTGCATTTGGTCTATGATTAACGTTGACTATTATATAGATTCTATTTCATCTCACTGCCATTTTCTATCATTCATTCCCATCATTATTTGTTGTTTTGTTTTGTTCTGTATCTTGTGCTAAACTGTAATTGGCCTTGTGCTGTTGTTTTGAACGTTAATATTATAAATAAATGAATGAATGAATGAATGAATGAATGAATGAATGAATGAATGAATGAATGAATGAATAAATAAATAAATATATTATTTCATTATTATTATTATTATTATTATTATTATTATTATTATTATTATTAATATTATTATTATTACAAAGCACCTTCCTAAATAGCATTGCCCCGTATAACAATTTATACAACTAAGAATAACATCTTAGCATGCAGGCTTTCACGGCCGGTGTCTAGTTGAAACAGAGCTTCCGGGCTAAGATGCCGTGGTCTACTGGTGCTGACGTTACCAGACGTTTCGTCTACTTCTACGGCAGACATCTTCAGTGGTTAGGTATCCTCAGTCGAAGTCTTCTGCTCGGGATACCTGTAGCAACTGATGACCTGACTCGAAAAATCGAAAAATCGAAGGAGAATTGGGAGGAAAATTTTAAAGGTACGCAAAATGCGTCCTTGCAAGGGGTTGGGGGCTGTACAAAACTAAATATGTGAGCTCCAAGCCTGTTGGCCACTAGTCTCACTCCGGGTTACGCTGCTCCCCTGAAGGAGCTCTAGAAAATTTTGAAGGGGAAGCCGAAATTGGACGTAACCTCTTAGGTACCACATACGCGAGGGGGGCTGAGATTGATCAATTGATCACGGAACGGGGCGAGGAGGAGTTGGCTGGTGTTTGCCGTTAGGATGGCAAGACGCCGTCATCTGTTGTTCGATGACAAAGCAGGTGAAGGCCGTCGGAAGAAGCGCCGTGAAATCTAAGCTGCAATTTGAGAGGTCCCTGTCCTTTCAATTTGCGACTTATTGAGTGACCTCGTATGTTTAATAGACTATTAATATTATCTGAACTAGGGCATACATAATTTATAATAAAGGTGGAGTATATATATGGGGAAGGGCATATAGGTCCGTGGCCCATTTCTTATAGGGCTCATCCCGACATTTGTCTTACGCCTGAGGAAAACCACGGAATACCTTAGGCAGGATGAGTTGTCTCATATAAGAGACTAGCCAATTTGGCTGTTATGTAGGAGGTCGTGAGCCTTGTTGATTTGTCTCAATTTCGAGACCAGCCATTTGGCTATATGATGGCTCAATTGCGAAGAGGGGGGAGAGATGTAATTGTTAATTAGGGAGATTCATGGGGATATGAGTGCAGGTCCGTGGCCCATTTCTTTTATGGCTCATCCCGACATTTGTCTTAGCGCCTTAGGAAAACCACGGAAAAACCTTAGGCAGGATGAGTTGTCTCAATATCAGAGACTAGCCAGTTGGCTCTTAGTTTGAATGACTCTATGAATCGATGGATATATACTAGCCAATTGGCTCTATTAGATTTCCATCGATCAACAAAAGTAGATAATGTTATGGAGGGATTTTGTTTAGCCCAGTTAAGACAAGGTCATTTTACAGCGGTTGCACTATCCAAGGAGTCTCATGGAGTTGAGTCGTGGCTACCAAAACCTGGGAGTAACGCCAGCCTCCCTGTCCTCCTGTCTCAATAGTATAGCTAATGGACCTGTCTGGTGTCTACGCCGTAACCTAGGATCATACTGGCCGAGGCCAGATATGAGCGGGTTGGGGTTAGCACGAGCTTCCGCATACAGGTTCCTAGCCAGTCGAGCAATGAACTCGTCTATGGTTGGCAACTCTAGTTCATCATGGAACTTTCCTGTGGAACCTGTGCACAGCGACGGTACGACGGATGGAAACCGAAATCCTGCGAGTGCTGTCCGCCACGATATTGGAACACAACAACCAGCCCAAGGCCACCGCACTCTAGCGAGCGCGGACCGCCGCAACAACTGTGCGCCACCACCAGCCAAAGGCCACCGGGACCGAGCTGGAGAATCAAGGTCAATGTAGATAAATGTCAGGCCATACTCTTTTCACTAAGAGCGAGGCTCGAAGACATACCACCTCCACCCACACTTTTCGGACAAGCAATGCCGTGGATGAACCAAATTAAATACTTAGGGATCATTATGGACTCTCATCTTACGTTCCGAGATCATATCCATTCCCTTCTTCGTAAGGCCAATGGATTGATAGTTAGACACTATCCCATTCTGGCGGCCTTCACTCCTGACAACCTGGGGGTAGGACTTACCATGTATAAGGCCCTCATTCGGTCTGTAATAACCTATGCCGCACCCGCATGGGGGTTCGCGGCAGTGACCCATCTCCGGAAACTCCAAGTTATCCAGAACCAGGTGATTCGTATCATAACACATCTCCCGCGAGTCGCTTCGAGAGAGAAGTTCCACGATGAGCTAAACTTGCCAACCGTAGACGAGTTCATTGCTCGATTGGCTAGAAACCTGTATGAGGCCGCTCGTGCCAGCCCCAACCCGCTCATATCTGGCCTTGGCCGGTATGATCCTAGGTTACGGCGAAGACACCAGACAGGTCCACTAGCTATTCTCTTAAGACAGGAAAACAGGGAGGCAGGTGTCACTCCCAGATTTAGGTAGTAGATTATTAATTCATGACTTAATCTAATAAGCAACCGCTGTGAAATGGCCTGCTCTAACTCGGGCTATAAATCCATTCTATCCCTCTTACAGGTCTACGGAGTGAAGAGTCAATTGACTAGTCTCCGGATCTGACAGAAACCATCAAAAAGCCAATTGGCTAATACCGTTATGATGGTTAAATAACTTGAGCTAACATATCGTCCCCAATAAATCCGTTTTGCTGATCGATGGAGTTGTAATAGAGCCAATTGGCTAGTCTACATCCATCGAATCAAGTCATTTTACCTAAGAGCCAACTGGCTAGTCTCTAAAATTGAGACATCTCATCCTGCCTAAGGTTTTTCCGTGGTTTTCCTAAGGCGTTAAGACAAATGTCGGGATGAGCCCTAAAAGAAATGGGCCACGGACCTGCATTCACTTCCCCAGACATTGGTGACGGCTCAAGATTAATGATTGTTCACATCGAACTCGGGCCCTGGCAGGGTTCAATCTTCCCCTTGTACAGATCATTGGAGTCATCAAGGAGCCAATTGGCTGGTCTCCTGATCTGAGGAAAATAATCAAAGCGCCAATTGGCTATTGTAAGATTAATCCCTACGCGTTCGAATCTTCAAACAGCCAAACTGGCTATCACCGTTTCGTGCCTAGACTTCTCCTCCATCGCGTCTCTCCTCCGGATCAGGTCGCTGTACTTCTGCCCCTCCTCCCCCCCGTATGTTGTAGCTAATCAGTTACGTCCATTTTAGGCTTACCCACTAGAAATTTCTAGCGCTCCTTCACTGGGGCGGCGAAACCCGAAGTGAGACAAGTGGCCAAGAGGCTTGGAGCTCACATATTCAGTTTTTCACATCCCCAACTCCCCCCTTGCAAAAAGGACGTGTTTTCACGTACCTTTAAAGTTTCTCCTCCCACTTCCCCCACTCACTCAGACGCAGGTGCGAGCCGCCGCGACCAATCAACGCCACGGCCAGTCCAAGGTCACGATCTGACGGGCGCGGACCGCCGCGACAACGGAACACCAAGTCTTGGCGCTATAAATAAGGACGAGCAACCACCCGTGGAACAAAGTTTAAACTTGCCCCATATCAGAGCTGTTGAGGAATCGGTTCGAGACCTCCTTAGCAGGGAGCCGGAAAATGGGATACGACCTACGAACACCCACGAGGTCGCCCATTTCATTCGTCGCCTCGGCCCTCATAAGGCCGCAGGAGCCGACGGTATCCAAGGAATTATATTGCAGCATCTCCCAAGGTCAGCTATGAAGCGCATAGCAGAGATAATTAATAACATCTTGGCTTCCGGTCACTATCCCATTCCCTGGAAAGAAGCTCACGTAGATCTCTTTCCAAAGCCCGGAAAGGATAAGACGAATCCAAGCAACTATAGGCCTATTAGTCTCCTCAGTTGTCTCAGCAAACTGGCGGAGCGGGTCATACATAGACGCCTCACTGAAGTAGTATTGCCCCAAATCAGGAACGAGCAATTCGGTTTTCACCCTGGTCGTTCCACTACACTCCAGGCACTCCGCATGACGGAGGACATTACCTGGGCTATGAGCACGAAGCGTGTAGTAGCTGCAGCTTACCTGGACATCGAGCGAGCATTCGACAAGGTTTGGCATGAGGGACTCCTCGTTAAGTTACTGGGCATGGGAGTCCCAGATAGAATGATACGCCTCATTTCTAACTACCTCCGAGGCCGTACATTCAAAACCCGTGTAGGCACTAGTTTCTCCACCCCCCGTGAAATTCACGCAGGAGTCCCACAGGGTTCCATTATCGGGCCCATACTTTTCAATATATTCATTAATGACCTCCCGTTTCGCTATATCCACGGCAGAAGTAGTCAACTGTATATCTATGCAGACGACACTGCCCTCTTGGCGATGGGCAAAACCTATAGATTAGCGTCCCGTAGATTACAGTCGATCTTAGATCACCTCCAGCCATGGTTCCACGACTGGAGAATCAAGGTCAATGTAGAGAAATGTCAGGCCATACTCTTTTCACTAAGAGCGAGGCTCGAAGACATACCACCACCACCCACACTTTTCGGACGAGAAATGCCGTGGATGAACCAAATTAAATATTTAGGGAACATTATGGACTCTCATCTCAACTTCCGAGATCACATCCAATCCCTTCTTCGTAAGACCAACGGGCTGATAGTTAGACACTATCCCATTCTGGCGGCCTTAACTCCTGACAACCTGAGGGTAGGACTTACCATGTATAAGGCCCTCATTCGCTCTGTCATTACCTATGCCGCACCCGCATGGGGGTTTGCGGCAGTGTCCCATCTCCGTAAACTCCAAGTTGTCCAAAACCAGGTGATTCGACTCATTACCCATCTCCCCCGAGTCGCCTCGAGAAGAAAGTTCCATGATGAACTAGAGTTGCCAACCATAGACGAGTTCATTGCTCGACTGGCTAGGAACCTGTATGCGGAAGCTCGTGCTAACCCCAACCCGCTCATATCTGGCCTCGGCCAGTATGATCCTAGGTTACGGCGTAGACACCAGACAGGTCCATTAGCTATACTATTGAGACAGGAGGACAGGGAGGCTGGCGTTACTCCCAGGTTTTGGTAGCCACGACTCAACTCCATGAGACTCCTTGGATAGTGCAACCGCTGTAGAATGACCTTGTCTTAACTGGGCTAAACAAAATCCCTCCATAACATTATCTACTTTTGTTGATCGATGGAAATCTAATAGAGCCAATTGGCTAGTATATATCCATCGATTCATAGAGTCATTCAACCTAAGAGCCAACTGGCTAGTCTCTGATATTGAGACAACTCATCCTGCCTAAGGTTTTTCCGTGGTTTTCCTAAGGCGCTAAGACAAATGTCGGGATGAGCCCTAAAAGAAATGGGCCACGGACCTGCACTCATATCCCCATGAATCTCCCTAATTAACAATTACATCTTTCCCCCCTCTTCGCAATTGAGCCATCATATAGCCAAATGGCTGGTCTCGAAATTGAGACAAATCAACAAGGCTCATGACCTCCTACATAATAGCCAAATTGACTAGTCTCTTACATCAGACACCTCATCCTGCCTAAGGTATTCCGTGGTTTTCCTCAGGCGTAACACAAATGTCGGGATGAGCCCTATAAGAAATGGGCCACGGACCTATATGCCCTTCCCCATATATATTCCACCTTTATTATAAATTATGTATGCCCTAGTTCAGATAATATTAATAGTCTATTAAACATACGAGGTCACTCAATAAGTCGCAAATTGAAAGGACAGGGACCTCTCAATTTGCAGCTTAGATTTCACGGCGCTTCTTCCGACGGCCTTCAAATGCCTTGTCATCGCACAACGGATGACGGCGTCTTGCCATCCTAACGGCAAACACCAGCAAACTCCTCCTCGCCCCGTTCCGTGATCAATTGATCAATTGATTGAGTCAGGTCATCAGTTGCTACAGGTATCCCGAGCAGAAGACTTCGACTGAGGATACCTAACCACTGAAGATGTCTGCCGTAGAAGTAGACGAAACGTCTGGTAACGTCAGCACCAGTAGACCACGGCATCTTACCCCGGAAGCTCTGTTTCAACTAAGAATAACATGTTTCTACACCCTAGAGAAGATAATGCGATGTATCCCGATGAACGTATAATTTACGTTTGTCCTTCAGGCAAAGATTTAATTTTTCGCCTTGCTCGGCCTGTATTGCTCCATCCAACTAATATAATGTGTGTATGAGGCGAGGGACTACTTGCCAGCTGCTTTGTAAACACTATATCATTCTGTGTGTACGTAACTTCAGAGTAAATGTGCCTCAATTTCGAACTCTAGTTTTGAGTTCCGCGCGGGAGCATGGAAGGTAACTGCTGCGCTATTTTGTTGACGTCACTGGGCCGTAAACACACCATCAGAGCATAGTAAACAATGTCAGGAAATGCGACCATATGGACTATGACCAATAGGAATCTCACTTCATTCCAAGACCACTTAATCCAACCAACTCTGCTTGTGTGTGTTGTCGGAACATACCGACTATATCTAACTTAAAAACAAAATTTTGGGTCGAAAACCGCCGTCCCTAATTATAAACAAAATTTATTATCTCATCAACCTTGTATGCATATACAGTATATTACTTATTGAAAATTTTTGTTCAGCGAGGAGTCCAATATACGCTGCCCTCAGTTCAATGTCACACATTGTATTTGTCTTTGTTTACTTAACTTACAAATAGTCTGTAGCGCGCTAAATTCGCTGATAGATCAATGGATTATTATAAAAAAAAAACACGGTAATCACAAAACTACCATTTTGAATACCAAAATTTTCTTCCTTATAGTCCACACCTGTGAAGCAACGGTTAGCGCGTCTGACCGCGAAACCAGGTGGCCCGGGTTCGAATCCCGGTCGGTGCAAGTTACCTGGTTGAGTTTTTCTTTCCGGGGTTTTCCCTTAACCCAATACGAGCAAATGTTGGGTAACTTTTGGTGCTGGACTCCGGACTCATTTCACCGGCGTTATCACCTTCATTTCATTCGGACACTAAACCTGAGATGATGATACAGCGTCGTAACATAACTCCTTCCTTATATATATTTCTAATTTGTCTGCACTGAGAATTAGGCCTTATATTTTGATATAAATAAATATCATACTGAATTCCTCTTATACAGAGTGTTTCCGAGGTGGTGTTACAAACTTTCAGGGATTATGGCGAAGAGCATATGTATCAATTTGGGATAAGGAACCATGGTCCAGGAATGACTGAGTCGAAAGTTATAAGCAAAAATAGTTGTGTGGAAATGGAATTGCAATTTGGCACCACGTGCCCTCCTTCCCTTAACCTTTGGAACAGTCGTGGAAAAATGATATGGGCCTGATGTCTCCTACGTGGGTACTTGTTCCGATACAATCTGTGGGCTTGTCTGCTGTTCCCATTGGCTCATCCGTATTCGAAAATCTGGTCTGCTTATTCCGCTCTCGTGTACTACTCCATTTCACTAGGACTGATCGACTGGACACTGCAACTTGTACACATACACTGTTGTCTACAAACGTGCATATCAGGACCGACCATGTCCGTTACACATTACGCTATCTGCATTGCTTTAATGTAGTTTCCTGTCCTCATCCCTTAGACAGCGCATTGAATGGAATACTGTAAGTAGACAACAACGTAAACAACGTCAGATGAATACAGTATGTGTAAGATGTACAGATAAATACACATAAATAAGGTGTAAGGAGGAATAAAATTATTTCATTTCCACAAAACTATTTTTGCTTGTAACTTTCGACTCGGTCATTTCCGGACCAGGCTTCCTCATCTCAAATTGATGCACGTGTCCTTCGCCATCATCCCTGAAAGTTTGTAACACCACCTCGGAAGCACCCTGTATATTTTTAAATTCCATATTTTCATTTTCATCCCACTTACTGTAGGATGAACACTATTTATAATGAGTATAGTGACTGTTCCAGCACTACAGGATTAGGACAACTGATATTTTTACAAAATGAGAAATGAAGAAAGGAAGCATCAGAATTGAGGTTCCTGGGAAGTATAGCTTGTTACACAGTAACAGACAAGAAACGTAGCGAAGATATTAGAACAGAATTACATATTTAAAGCTTATAGTTAAAATCATAAAATAGACCTGTAGAGAAGATTGGTTGGAACGTATAATCTAAACAGAATGGATCACAGACAAATTCCGAGACAAATTCTTAACTATAGACCAGCGGTCGTCAGCGGAGTGCTAGCGTCTCTTACCCGCTAGCCCTCTAGTGCATTTATGGGAGTGGACGGGTAAGTAATATTTCAGTGGCGGCTTTTCGTTCGTAACATAAATTACGTAACTCAGTGGAAATCAATAGCGCTAATAGTGTAATGAAGCACCCAATGTTCACATGCGTATTTAAGTAGGCATATTTTACATAGTTAAAAATACTCAGGATTTCCGTTTTTAATATCAAATAACTTAAAAATGTCACCTCAAATTGTGGAGTCGAATCAAAGGAGGAGACAAACCACAGGTCCTGATATTTCATTGGAACGTGAGGAAATAATTTCTCCGGACTAAATTCTATGACAATATATTATTCTAATGGTAGGTAGCTGCTCAGGACAGAGTTCTTCGGCAGCGTCTATTATACATTCTTTCAACAAATCACCTCTGTAAATGGTCAGAGTTTTCTTCCAAGACAAAGAGCAATTTTGTAACTAACTCGAACACTGACATCATCTTCATGAACGCCTTCCTGTGAATAACACAAAGTACTAAAAAATCCTCAAGAACGGTAATGTGAGTAAGGCCGGCATCATACTGCATGGAAATTCTTCCCGGTCAACCACGGACCGTCTCGGACGGTATCGACCTGTGATGTCACCTGAAGTTTCGTCCACTAGCGGACAAGATCGCACATTTAATTCTTCGCATATGTGAAGTCTGCTGTACACTTACTCATTCACGTGATTTTCTGTATGTCCAGCGTGAGTTATGTTCAGTAATATAATTTTATTGTTACATTGTAGTTACGAGCATTTTCCAATTGAATTAAAAATGGATAGACTTGTTATGTGCATGCAAGAACCCCCACTTTTTGTTTTAAATTGAAAAAAAAAATCATTAGTTGAAATCTAATATATAAAGTACGGAAATAAGTTTTGAAAGACATTTATATACTTAAACTTCTATTTCTGTGATTCTCTTCTTTTAAACGCATAAAATAATCTATTATTCCTACGATTTTATCGTGGGTTACTATCAGGTCGCAATTGAGTATAGCACTGTATGGAAAACAAACTACGTACATCGTGGCGAAACTCTGTTTGAAACTGTCGACAGTTCTAGAAAGACCGAAACAGTCTTGTCCAGTATCAGACGGTCCGAGACGAAACTGACTCGTTCAAGACACGATGTTCGATGCAGTATTCTGCGGGCCTAGGGAAACGTTCTCTGACTAACTGCACATCAGTATCGGATATTCTAATAATAATAATAATAATAATAATAATAATAATAATAATAATAATAATAATAATAATATCTGTCTTGTATTGGTGTTTTTTAACTGCTCCACCATTTCGATTCCTTCGTCGTCTTTTTATTTGTCGTATTCATTAGCATGACAGTTGCCATAGTGACGCTGCAGGTTGTATTTTCTTATCTATCACATTGAGTATCTTTCTGCAAATTAAACATCTTGCTACATTTTCAAACTTTGTAAAAAAAAAAATGCCTCCTCCCATGAAGGGCTAAACAACGTAGGGGTGGAATATCTACGTAAATCACTATTTGAACTTTCTGCCATCGTGTACGTACACAAACCACTCACAAGTGTACAGTACTTACTACTCTAGTCTCCACTGATCGTCCGCATCAGCTAAGGCCAGATTCCTCCCTCTCCCTCCCTCGATGCATGCACGGATGTGCAGGCTTTCCTGCTCTCTATACCCAATACCCAATTCAGCGAGTGCTGACGACCACTGCTATAGACCATTAGGAATAAGAAACGTCCGATGGGTAGACCGGTTCTAAAATTATGAGATCAGAACTGGCCTCGACAGTAAATCGTTGTTATTCTTATTGATGATGATGATGATGATGATGATGATGATGATGATGATGATGATGATGATGATGATGATGATGATGATGATGGGCTTTTAATTCAGTTTCATAACAATACAGCAAGTATGAAATGAGAGGACACTAATGTACGAGTATTTCAATACCTTTTAGGTGTCGCCGTCAGAGATGTCAGCGTTTCTCCTCATCGCCCTCGTTTGTATGTTGGCCGGGACTGCTTACTGCCAATGCGAACCGGGCTACTGTCAACGAGTCAACTGTTCAGCCGAGCCCCACAGGCCCCCTTGCGGAGAGGATGAGCGTCTCGAGTCATTTGGGACATACTGCGGGTGCTGCTCAGCCTGCGTAACTAACATACGTACGTATAGCTGGGATCATTAGACCTGATCCAACATGTATACAGGAGAAGGCGCTTCCTCCCTCCCTCCCGCCGACTGCTACAGTACAGATGATGTTAAAATTTTATGTAAAACAGCGGTGATCAAAACTGGAGCTTCATTGATTACTAGGGAGCGGATTTTTATGTGCTAAAAATTTTAAATATATTTATTTTTTATGTGCTAAAAAGTACGAAAATATTTGCTAAAAATAAAAAAAAATTATTTTAAATATGACAAAAATACCTTACTTAGCTTGGAAAAAAAAGTTTCTAGGTACTCACCAGCCACACCTGAGTGCTAGTAGTTGGCCGAGAATTGCAGTGAACAACAAAGGTCATCTCCAAATTCTCCATCACAAATGCATGCCGATTATCTCTGAACAACGACTTATACTGTGAAAACAATCTTTCCATATCACAGGACGTCAGACGTGCATATTTAAAGAGAGGAATGTCACAAACACCTACACCATCAATTTCATCTACAGGCACATCCTCCAAAACTTGAGCAACATTACACATTTTTTTATATCCACTCGTTTTCCCTACCACATTCTGGAATTTGTCCCTTAGTACTTGTACTTCTGAACCTGGTAGCGAGTCTAGTTTAATTTCCACGGCACGCACCTCCCTCTTTCAGACAACAGGTTTTTGGATGTTTCGAGTTTTTTTATGGTGTCACACAAAAAGTTTAGATTTGCTAATAGGAAAACCAAATCTTTTTTAAACAACCATCTTTCAGTATATCTTGAAGGATATCGACTGACGAAGCCCGATAACAGGGAGCCACAACAAGATATATTGCCTTACTTGATAGACATGAGCGAGAGGCGAGAGATTTGTTTAAATTAAATGATGCTCATACCCGAGCTCTTATCTGTTGTGTTTCACAAACAAAGCGTGGAATGAAATCATCTTCAACAATAAACGTTCCTAATTATGTGTTGCAAGATCTCTTCTCCTTGTCCATGTTAATTTATTCTCATATAATGACACAGATGTGCTGCCTAGCAGTTCTCAGAACTTGAGGCGATACTATTACAAAAATAGTTCATGGATACACCATACAGCGCTTAGAAACATGAAGCAACCAAGAATTCGTAAAAAGATACGTACTTCTGAGTGACATGATTGATTCAGTTTTAAAATATTTAAAAATTCTTGTAAAATATTATTTAAGTAAAAAAACTCAAAGATTAATGTGTTTATAATAGATTTCCTGAAAATATGTATTTACATATGTTTTTGTGAAAATATGTGTTTTTGTGTGAAATGAAATTCGGGGTTTAAACTTGAAAGTTCATATTCGGAATGTTTAACTTTGTTAATTGTGTTTTATCACACGCAAAAAGAATATTTAATTACATAGGAATCCGCTCCTTATTGATTACATGCGACAGACAGCCTATGAAGTAAGGAGACGGAGGAAAGGTACCTTGAATGAAAACTACAACCAGTGGTGGTTCCTGTACTAACATCTTGATCAGTCCCGCGGATAAAAATCTCAAACTTTACTGTATCAGTAATGTCACTGCAGTCATCAAGAGCCAGTGAATAATATACGATTTTTCTTGCTTCTTTTTTTAACCTTCCTCTTGAATATAACCATGAATTTTCTAAATACTTCTCTCGATACTTGGCCGAGAAATTTGTAGTTTTTCAAAATTAAAAATTTCTTAAGAACAAGTTACATCAGCTATTTTAATCATTACTATTTTGAGAAATTCTACTCTATTAAAAGGCTTTAGAGCACGAGATATTTCAAACCCCTTTAGGTAGCCGACTTTCTTACATTTATTTATGTCGTCTTTCTCTTCCTGGTTATGATTGAAGAGTTATGTCAATTCCTGGCGTTTAACAGTTCGTTGACACATAATATAAAATCAGTTTTTCTACAATATTATTATTAAATGAATAACTAATAAATGGTTACCATCACCTAAAGATTAAGAAGATTAAAATTAACATATAACCTAATAATTTTATCATTGTAGGGAGAAGATCTAAAAATCTCAATATTCATGCACGTACAGAAGAATTATAGGAACACGTACGTAGCCGTCACTAATAATAATAATAATAATAATAATAATAATAATAATAACAATAATACATTATTCAGCATGGCAATTAATGTTTCTATATAATAATAATAATAATAATAATAATAATAATAATAATAATAATAATTTATTTTAGCTGGAAGAGTTAAGGCCGTAAGGCCTTCTCTTCCACTCAACCAGCAAAAGGTATACATACATATGTATGAACTTACGAAGAATTCAACAATTTGATTTAGATAAGAGTTACATGAATACAAGAGATTATTTACGAATTAAACAGCAAAATACTATGAACTATTAATTAAACAATGAAATACAAACTGTGCAGCAGAATTAAGCTAAAATACAAAGAATGTTAATATATTTCAAATAATGTTACATAATAGAAAGAGATTATTATGAGACAATTTTGAAAATACAGCACTGTCAGGATGCATGTCTAAAGGAAGAAGTAACAAAGTAGTCAGTGATAGTTTAAGTCAGTATGATTGGAGTGAAATATTAAGAAGGTTATCTTTTAAGATGTATTTAAAAGTGTTTATTGTCTTGCAGCCCCTAATACTTTGTGACAGGGAATTCCATTGTCGCGAGGTGGATACTGTAAAAGATTATGAATAACAAGATGTTCTATGAAGAGGTATACTTAGCGTGCCACAGATAAGTGATCTGGTATTTACGTCGTGGATAGAGTGTAGATAAGAGAAACGAGACGAAAGGTAATTTGGTGTTGAAGTGTGCAGAATTCGAAAGAGTAAAGACAAAGACTGTAAAGTTCTACGTTCTTTAAATCGGAGCCACGAAAGACTTGCGAAGGACGGTGATATGTGATCATATCGCCGGATGTTGCATACGTATCTGACGCACATATTCTTAACTCGCTGTAACTTGACTGACAGTTCAGAACTTAGGTCACTTAACAAAAAGTCACAATAATCTTACTGCTTGTAGAGACAGAGTTTGTAGAGCGACATGATACCGCCACTGCTTGCCTTCAGTACGTGAATGAAACACACAGCAATGTACGGGAAACTCCTCGTACCCGTTTGAATGTCTGTGATTACACGATGTAATCACGACACCCGCTTTGGTCACCCCAAATGTAAAGCGTGAAGCTATTTCAGCAGTCTTAGTTTATTCCTGCATAAAAATAGGCATTTAGCCTAAAATCCGAAGTTTAATTATAACATATTACATGCTGTATGCATATAATATGTATTTCTAAACAGCACAGACAATGTTGTACGTGTTTCAACAGTGTGAAATCTTGACCTCAACTGTGCCGCCCCTACTTGTCAAAGTCCACAGCGGGCTGGTCTGGCAAAAAAAGCGGAAGGCTATTCCAACAATTTAGCTGGTATCTGCAAATTAAATACCGTATATGGTAATTTTAGAGGTGTAACAATATTTCAGCACATGCAATTGCTCTTATTTTCAATGAAATTGTGTTCAATGAATTAAAGGGAACTAATTAATTCCCAGTTCTTAAGAAAAGATGTATAAATAGTTGATGGAACAGCCCCCCATATGTTAAATGCTTTTTTCTTAACGTGAAATCCTCTATAGAATAATTCAAGAATTATACAATTTTTTGGCGAGATAAGGTGAGACCGAGGATTCGCCGTAGACTAACGAGCATTTCCCTTACGGTTGGGAAAACCTCGGAAAAAATCCAGCCAGGTAATCAGCTCGAACGGGAATCTAACCCAAGCCATAGAGTAAATCCTGATCAGTAGGCAACCGAGTCTGCCGACTGAGTTACGCTGATGACTCTACAAAAATACAATATAATACAGAGGAAGAAGATTCATTTGTTAAATTGTACAAAAATATATAACAGACAGTAAGCAAATTAATTCAATTTACAAGCATATGCAATTCAATCATTAGGGCTATACAAAAATATGCAATAATTGACTCAATTTACAAGCATAAGCAATTCATCAGTTAAGCTATACATAAATATACAATACATAGTAGCAGATTATTCGATTTGCAGCATACACAGGGTGGAAGTGAAATAGCCTTGGAGATTTTCAGAGCGAATAGCTGATGTATGCAACAAAAACTATTAAATCATATTGGTGGAAAGTTAATAGTTTTTTTCAAAAAAAAAAATTCTCAAATGTTTAATAACCTCTTATTCGATAGCTATTGCGAGAAGGGTCGTTATTTTTGTCCATATCGATAGGAAAATTAATACATTTATTTTTATTTTATTGGGTTATTTTACGACGCTGTATTAACATCTAGGTTATTTAGCGTCTGAATGATATGAAAGTGATAATGCCGGTGAAATGAATCCGGGATCCAACACCGAAAGTTACCCAGCATTTGCTCGTATTGGGTTGAGGGAAAACCCCGGAAAAAACCTCAACCAGATAACTTGCCCCGACCGGGATTCGAACCCGGGCCACCTGGTTTCGCGGCCAGACGCGCTGACCGTTACTCCACAGGTGTGGACAAATTAATAAATAATAATAATTCAACCCTCTGGCGTATTTCAATAGTGTGGACGGTTTTCGTGTAAATTTAATATAAGAATTTCTAAATTCAAGCCACTGCACGCTGCGAGTTGGTTGCAACAAGCGCCAGAAAACAACAAACCGAGTTCATTGACCTCTTACATCTGTATCACGAGAAGAATGTGTTAGCGGCGATGTTGCCGGACTGCTGAAACTTCCAACTTAATTTCCTAATTAACCGTGCATTTAATCACAGAACGTAATACGGGTTTGCTATTCATTTCAGAGTACCCTATCATCCCTTTCAATCGTCAAGGTTATTTCACTTCCAGTCTGAATAATATTTACAGCATGTATGAATATTTCTTCTTGAAATCTGAACATACAAGACGCTATAGGCTACCTTGAAGCTGTTGTTGCTATTGACAAAAACAATGATATTGTGGAGGAAAATGATAGATATGTTGTTATATTCACATCTTGGTCGGAAAGAAATACTTTGCCATTTGCAAAACCAGTATTAAAATATAAAGTTACAAGGATGTACTTTTCTTTACTACTTCAGATGTAGGACAACGCTGCAAATTCTTTTTTTCAAAATGGACCGGGCCACCTTCCAGTCAATGTGCCAGAGGATTGGCCTGTGTCAATGGACGTTGTGTTTCTCAAGAACCGAGAGAAAGGAAAACAACCCTTATCCCGCCACAAACTGATGATGGAGATGAAGATGAAGAAAATGAAGATTAAGAATGTTAGTTCATAAAACTCTCTTCCATTTGGGCATGGGCATGAGCTAATCAATCTCTGCTTTATCCTGTTTAATAGGCTAATATACAGGGTGTAAATGATATAAACCGCCAAAAAATTACTGATGATAGGCCATAAATTACTGAACAAAAAGTCTAATAAAATTTTTCTGTACCTTTTTTAATTTTCCCTAGAAAAAATTTTATCTGTGGGTCTAACGTTTTTGGAAATGATAGTAGTTCGTCATTATTCACTTCGATTCGTAACGTACATTGCAGCTGTGGTGATATTCTTCTTTACAAATTAGGGTACTTTGTTGTCCCTCTGTTGTGGTGATGTTAGCGCATGTTGGACGGAAGGTCACTGGCATGATGTTCACATTTACTCGAACAGTAAATATTAGAGTATCAATCCTAAAAATATAGTACTTCAGGAATTTAAAACAAAAATAGAAGAAAAAACAAAATTTCACTACACATCATATTTAGTAGACCGAGATGTATAATCTGTATAATTTTGACAGTTCATATCGTTACACTCTGTATAATCAAGGCAATAGCTATTCTCAATTATTGCGTTCCTTCTTAGAAGTTCTCACTACTTTTAAAATATATCTTATTTTCTAATCATCAAGCATAATTATGTCAAAACATGTCGTTTGATTTGTCAGATTAAACACAAGAGAAGTAAGAATAGGATTATCCTAATGGAGATTAGGTATTTGGAGACTCAAAAATGGAAGAGAATGTGGGAAAGGATATTTGTCTCCTATGCGGGTATTTGGAAGACGCAATACATATACTATTAAAATGCACAGCGACCATTGGACTCAGAATTAGCGGAATAGATAATAAATTTTTGAAGATAAAAATAGCCTTCACAAAACTAAGTGGGCCGTTAAACACTAACAAGCTTAATAACGTAGTAAATTTCTATTCAGAGTCGAAATTAGATGGGAAAAAAAAGATAAAAGAACTAGTTGAAGAGAGATTATAATGTGAGAGAATCCTTCACTTTACAAAAATTATTAGTTAAGGAGTTACTAGATTAGTAACTTGTTAACAGTTTAGCAAACCATTGAAAATTATAAATTGCTTTACTAATATGTCTTAATTTCAATAATAATGCATTTATAATAAATTCAGTAGGCATTATAATAGTAATGGATTGATAATGAGTACATGCGACACAATAATGAAACTAAATTGAGGTTGATTATGTAAGCAACTTGTCAAGTTTGTTTTTAAGCAGGTATGCGGTAGTCTTCATTGAAGTTACGCAAACGTTTCTGCTGACAAGGAAATATTGTAAGAAATAAAGACAACCTACATATAGAATGTATCGAGTCAGCTAATTCAGGTTCATGACTTACAGTATGTCGACATCTGATCACCAAATTGGAATAATACGTTATTATTAAAGTAAGACCTAAATAATTACAATTAAATTGTGAAAAGGAGCAGATAAAATAAGGTTTAATGTCTTAATGGTTATCACGATTGGTTTAAACATGCACTAAAACCAGACGTAAGTGCAAGTTTGAACCAATAAATTATTTAGATTTGCGATAAAATAATGAGTCTAGGAAATTGTATATTTAGTATGTAGAACTACATTTGTTTATAGATCTTTTGTTATATTATTAAGTTTTGTACTTGTGAACTATATCAATAAAATCAATCAATCAATATCAAACCATTGAAAAGATGAAATAGAATAATAATTGTAAAACATTTAGGAATGGTAAATATAGTTAAGTGAGTTTATTATGATATTATATTATTATTATTATTATTATTATTATTATTATTATTATTATTATTATTTTATATGATTATTATTACTGCATTCGTGTTGTGTTGTATAGTATGGTATGATAGAGTAGTAGTAGTAGTAGTAGTAGTAGTAGTAGTAGGGTTTAAGAAGGGCGCGTCAGCTACTATGGCTATTTGCGCCCTTATCTAAAATTCTTAATATAACAAAGATATAAATAATATAATAATCAGAGTGCTAAAAGAACTAAAAAGCGTGTCACGATAAAACGAGGCACACAGGTATGATAGATATACAATATAAAATATCACTATACTGTTATTAACAGAACTGGAAAATTAAGTTTATTAGTGTTGATAGTAGTGTTGATATAGTATTTTAGTTTGTTTGTTTATTTTGTTTTTCTTTTGACTTTGTCTATGTATCTGTGATACCACGACTTTTTTATTAATAAATCAATAAGAACTAGTTCATAGGCTAGTACTGGTGAAACTATTATGTAATATTTACTTTGTATTTGATATGGGAATGACGGATTAGAACTGTAATGCATGAAATCCGCCATGTCCAGACAAGATTGATAAGAAATAGAAATAAATGTCAACATTAAAATTATATATTTGAAATTAATAATATATAACCTGGACATAGGATTCAGTGCATGTATTAAATAAATAAATAGATCTAAATAAATAAATGTCACTAATAAATAAAAAAACAGTAATAAATAAAATGGAATCTATTAAGCAAGCATTAAGTCTTATTAACAGACAGCGAATTTTGCGTCCTGATACTGAATGTTAGATGTACAGTTCCCCAAAAATGGAACGAGACGATGTAATATTCTTAAGTCTCGTATGTAATACACTGCGCATGATCGGAGAACTTTGATGTTGTCCTCCACATAAGCTAAATCTTTAAATTTCATTTGTCTTGCGTTGTTTCCTTTATCATGTTTGTCGTAAGTAGGTGATAATACTACTTTACACGGTGTTACGAAATCCGGGTTTAATTACCATGCTTGGAGGCTATGATTAGGAATTATCGTAAACTTGTTCATCGAAGTTAAGTAACACAATACAGGCCTATCTCTGTAATTGATAATCAACTGTGGTAACGATTAGCTATTTATATATCTACAGCATTGAGTTCCGTTACGATGTGAACTCCGTCACGTCGTCTAATGTACTTCGTCGTTGGTTCCACATGATGGTTACAGGCATAATATAGTAATTCCCTGGAAAATACGGAATATCTGTCTTTCTCTTACATATATCCATGAAATCGAAGTACTTGGTTCAATCACTCGACAATGACATCTTATTATTGAGGTGGTACAGACCGATTATTTAGTCCTGACAGCTCAGCGATGCGAAAGAGGGGAAGTAATAGGAGTAGTGGGGAAAGCTCCGGAGTAGAGATAAGGGCGAGCGTCGGTAAAGGAATGCAGTACAGCTTAACTGTACTGGAAACATACTGCTCTACAGCACGCATGACATACGATCGCTCAGAAGGCAAGCGAGAGACTAACCCAAACACTCCTTGGCGTAACTAAATGGACTCACCTGACCCAGACGCACTTCTCCGGCGACTGTGAGGACTAAATAATCGTACTGTACATAGCAGTAGTGTTTACATAAAGAATTTTTTATGAAACTACTTCAAGCCTACACGATTTACACTTAATTTTACAGATCCATTATCTGCAGGTGTTTAACACGCGAGAATTGAATTTCGGCCTGCTACCAGCTATGTTTAACTGGACAGTGTATTTCTTCTTTTGGATCGACATTAAAAATGCAATGTGGCGAAAACTGATTCACTTGGACTAAATCACACTGCATGAAATAGAAGTGTCAGTCTCATTGTAACTGACTCAGACGTTCTGTTACAACAAACTATCATTTGGTAAGCAGGTTAGAGTCTTTCACACGAAAACACTATGCAGACGAAACGTTTTGTTGGTTCCAAGCAGGGATAGACAGGAGGGAGATGTTTCATGTCTACTTGTTTGGAGCAGTCAAAATCCAAAAAAATCTTTCCAGACGAGTGTGTGAATTATTTGCAACAATATATATCGCATTGAAAGTATCTGAAATAGCTCTGTAGCAAGAAACCCAAATTTGAGGAAAGTGGGTTTTCCATATCAATTTATCATTAGTTATCGATTCTTTATTTACATCTTACTACCAGTTACGTAAATTTTTCAACTAATTTACTGTTGTAGTATCTAAACCCAAAAGATTAATTACAGACTTAAAAAGACAATTATTATTTTAATATATTATATAGAAATAAAAGTTATTCTTATCAGATACGTACTGCAATAAATTGAGCTTTTTCATCTGAAGTAAAATAAATAAATTACTAGATAAAATTTTATGCTCAGAAACTCCTTCTGTAAATAGAAAAACGTCCTGCTATTTACAATTAACTTGAAGGATCACAGGAACCGTGTTCTTGATAGTGACTTGTTTGCTGCAGTGTGTATTGAAGTTGTTTTAAACAACAACACACATTTTGTTTGGAGCAGCCAGAACAGTTTTATTTTCCACAGTGACATAAGCCGCCTCCCATTAATAAGGAATAAATTAATTTGAATATATTGAGAGAGAATAATATGAATTTCATATCAAATTCTTTTTGTTGCTATTCTACTGATCGACGTGCTTCAAGCAATCATGGCTGCTTATCCTATAATTTTATTACCTTCCTAGCATTTGTTTTTATCATCTTCCTAGCATTTGTTTGTTTTTATCACCTCCCTATCATTTTTATATGTTTGCCAACATTGTAATTTCAATAATTCTACCTTTTAAAATGATTCACGTTTATTTCATAATCCTTAATTAAAACTTTTCTATCATTTATCTTGTTTATATTATTTACGTAATGTTATAGCTTCTGCTTTGTGAGATTATGAATAGTCACAAATTAGAGATTGTTTAATATATAATTGAAGTGGAATGCAACTGTTTAAATAAAAATGAAACTGAATCAGCAAAAGACTTCTTGACTATGATCTGTACAAAACAACTTCCGACCTGACAAATGGCGCCTTTAGCATGTTACCATGGCAACCATTCAAACCAACCAATCACGAGAGATGCGTAACCATGGTAATGGGACGATGTTGCCGTGTCTATGTTTACATGTTGCACGTGAATACCACTATCTAGTGGTGAATACTGAATACAGTGCCCGGAATGACTGAGTTGGCTGGTTAGCGCGTGCTTTGTGTGAATTAAAAATATTATTTAGTTGTATTATTGTTTTAGTGTATAGATAATTATTGTGTTTAAATTATATTACACGTAGTATCTTTGTTGTCATTGGTGGAGTGTGGCTAGTGTGTGTTTTTTAGTTTCTGCGAGAGTTTCTAAACAAGTGACTTGTGGAATGTCGGAAGGAAGGAAAGGCAGGCGAAGAACAAAGAATATTGTACAAGGTGCCCCGTTAAATAGTCAAGAGTGAGAAATGGTGTGTTATGTAAGACAGTATGAAAAAAGATAATAGCGGGCCTCTTTTATCTTTGGCACAAGTCGTAATAACAATTGCTGCTTGTATTAAAATTAATGAGAGCACTGTTATCGATATTGGAAAAGAAAAAGGCCGTGTAGATTTTTAATCATAAATATTTTTACAATTTACAATTTTTTCAACGTCTTTGTAACAATATTACATTGAAGAATACCGACACTCAAAAAGGCAGAGGCTTCGTATTAAATTTAAACTTATTTTTACAGTTTACAGTCCTTTCTATGCTTTTCTAACGGTATTACATTGAAGACCACCTCCTCCACCACCACCACCACCACCACCACTAATAATAATAATAATAATAATAATAATAATAATAATAATAATAATAATAGACTAATAAAAATAATAAGGTACACAAATTTTAATGCCTAGTATTCAACAAATTGGTTAGAAATGTATGTGTTCATGTCAGCCGTTCATTACTGAACTCTATCGGCAGTGCGCTCGCTTACACGAAAGATGGGCAATATGACAACACTGCTTCGCCTTCTCTGTAAACTGTCAAGTCGGAAGTAGTTTTGGTCAAGGTACTGTATAGTAATCGTCCATAGAATTCAATGAGGATGGTAACAAGAGAAACGCTGATCATAACACACTACTGTCATCTAGCGGAATATTTGCAATGATGATAATAATAGATTTTCAATTAAAGACATTGATTTTATTTACTGTACTGTAATCTCACTAGAGGTTTTGATTCATCTAAAGAATATCAAAACTCGAGTTGACTATCAAACTATTAGAAGAAAGTGTATAAAGATTAGAAGAAATAAAGTACTGTGATACAATAAAAAATTAATTGACTTACAAAAATTTTAAACTGTCTTGTGAAAAATATAATGCGAAATCGAAGTTGTTGCGTGACTTTAGCAGTGATATTTGTTACCGGTACTACAAATGAAGCATAATTGAATTGTATTATATTTAAATAATTGATTAAATGGCGATCTTACTCGTGTTAATTATGTAAGCATGTGTGGCTTACAGCTGTTTCGGTGTTACTTGACACCATCCTCAGAGCCTCAGAACTATACCGTTTTCCCTGTAAGAAAAATCCTAATGTAAACATAAGCACGTGGCTGTCATACCCGTGATTGGCTCCCAGTCGAAACACTCACACGACGCAGGAAAATATAGTTCATATTTGGAAACAACAATCTTGTATTGTTTGAAAGAAAAAAATTTAATTCTAGTCGTTAAGTACGATGAAACATTTAATTTCATTCATATGTAAAACGCTATGTAAAAGAAAAGTTAATTTTATATTTTGTTATGTACTATGAACGCGGATGAATACCAACAGTAATACCGAGGTAGTCTGTTCTTGTAACAAGCTGGCGTCACTTGAGCTCGTAGTTGATCACGTGAGCAAATGGTACTGAAGTATGGCTTTTGCATCCTCAACTGTCCATTGTGAAGACATAAGACTTAAATGAATTGCAGTAATTATAAAGTAAATGTTTCCTAAGCAAACGAATGCATAGTAGTGAGGTTAGACCTACTTGACGAGTAATAGGAAATGTTTAACATGAAACAGAATGTACAACAGTGGGCGGTAACACGTACTGAGAATCTATGGCGCCAAACATTGGCCGTTGAAGCCTCACTTCAGTCACGTGCTATTGTTTAAATTAGGATTTTTCTTACAGCGAAAAGATTATTCTATTTCCTGTAGAAAGTTTGAGATTTCTCTCTCTTCGGTAGAGGCAGAACGATTACTGCATCTTGTTCGCCCTGTTGCCTTCAGCGATGGCCTGGTGTCTTACTGACCAAATAACTTGGAACTCACACTACCAGTGGTGGGATAATTCCACAAGGTTTATTAATCTTAGATTGGTTTTACTGAGTTATTAGCATAATACCATGAATAATAAGCGTATTTGTTTTACATTTAACTCGACACGCTTATATTTTGCACATTTTTACACACAGCTTCAATTCAGAGCTTTTTCTACGCACAGAGTGACATGATCTGAGAAACTAATCTATTTTAGTCAGTTGCTTGAATGTTATGTAACGACATCGAATGTAGAAATATTGTGCTTGTATAAGAACACTGTACCTTATAATTGGCTTGCTTGTGAAAAATTCCACATTTCTACTGGGTTGTTGTAATTTTTTGGATTTTATAATATTATATGTGTATCACTAGTCAACAATGATTTTGTTAAATGTACAATTTCTGCTGTTTCTTATGTAATGACATCTGCTGATTCCAAAAATGAAGTCAGAATTTTTCTGCCACCCACTATTTTTTTGTAATTTTAGAAAAATTGATTTATTTATATTGCTATATACAGTCTTTAACATGCTAATAGAAAGAAAATATTTCACATATTTCATTTATTGCTTTAAAAATTGACCTATAACTTTAGATCACTGTTGCCTGTGAAGTCAGAATTCATAAAAATGAATTTTAGTCCTCATAAAACTGTGAGAGTTAGTATTAATTCTGAGTTGAGTTGAAACTTACAATCGTGAAACAAGTTGTATACCCCATGTTTTCTTTGTCCTAATTTTAAGTGTGGTAAAAGTATCTTATAAAGTGAAACATACCTCGAAATAGGTATACTATGTAAATCACAAACAATTTTTGTTACGTTTGTGGTTAATTAACTTTGAAAGCACACAGGTGAATTTTGCTACATTGGTTAAAAGAGTTCTTTTGATTGCAAAATAGATGAAGACAGAAACTGGACCCCTGAAATCTGTTGTGCTCCATGTAATTCTATTAGTCTAATTGGTTGGCTAAAATGATCCCGTCAAATGCCTTTTTCAGCTCCAATGATATTCTGGCTCATTCAACAGACTGTTACTTTCTAGTAACCAGAGATCAGAAGATCACAGAGAACTTATCAGTGAGCTGATTCAGAATTATAGCGTGATGGGGTGTTATATCTCTCAAAACAACATTTTGGATTCTCATCTATTTTTTCTTTCCTCAAAATCTTCGGGTAATGAGTGATGAACATGGGAAGCGTTTTCATCAGGATTTTTCTGAAATGGAAAGGCGCTAGCAGGAAAAATGGAACCCAAATATTCTGTAAGACTACTGCTGGACACTCAAAAGAGATGTTTCACAAGCAAAGTATAGCCGAAGTCTACTTCACATACATTTTAGGTAAATAAATATGATTTTAGATAAAATGTTACAAGGACCAATACTAGAAAAGTCTGAAGTACATTTCATATAATTACTCAAACACCCTGGATGATAGAGACATTTTGAAAACAGATCTGAAATCAGCACGAAAAATGCAATAAGAATCACTCATTCTTTATCTTTTAACAAAAAATATGTTTAATTTTGTTGACCAGTGTATTGTTTGCAATCTTTTGGAATTATTTACTGGTTCCCTCGACAAGATAACGTTTAGAACACCTGTGAGTCTCATCTAATTTTGTTAAGTCGTTACGTTTTGTTAGTCAAAATAACTGAATCCAACAGAGTATAAGAATCTTCCAGGTGGATCATATTACCCTGCCCGACCATAAACAAGTTAATACTTCCGATATGTTTAAGAAATCAAATCTACAGACGGTAAAACAATTAGCTGTGTTATATAAACAGTTGTTACCATCAATTATAAACAGTATGTAAAACATAGTAATACAAATAATAACACAGTCTATGTAGATACAAGAGTGTTCATAAAAATTAAATATGTTTCCTTCACAATATTACTTGAAGAAGCTTTCATTCTTGACGCGTATTACAGTAATTTTACAATTTCGTGACCTAGTAGTAGTAGTATTCCAATAATGACATAAAAGTTCTACAATTAGCATTAAAAAGGACAAAATCAATCCAATAGACCAAAAAGTGTAAATAATCAACACTTTATCCATCGTTGCAGCTACATAATCTTCCGGATTGAGATCTTCCTCTTCTACAGGCCAAAATCTTCTATCAGTTCTTTCGATAATTCCACTGCTTCCTAATCTCAAAAGGCTGAAATACAAATTAAAACGTTATCTCAGTGTAATAAAAAAATATGTTGATTTAACTAATTAATTTCGTATCTTTCAGTAATAGCCTAGAATTCTTTCAGCTAGTCTTATATTTCCAGCCGCCCTCTGGGCTTGATGCAGACTCGGTCTCTTAACAGAAAAGAGTAGCACATAGCTTCCTTGGGTGTGAAAGCTACAAACAAGTAGGACAGACATCTATACCAGCCGTGGCGAAAAAGTGGTCTTGCGCCGAGCCACTGTGTAACCTGCAACGTGCATAGCACGTATGGAGGGAGGCAGACACCCGAAGGGGAAGTGAAGCAACAGTCTGACTTATTAACGGATACTCATTTTCCTTAAATCAAGCACTTAAATATAATTTTATACAGTATAAATTTACAAACTAATGTTTAGTACGTGTAACGAAGAAGGAAATGAATAAGAAAACATAGGACACATTATCACAACCTAAAATTAACTGTCTTCAGAATGTCTCTGCGACAGAGTTTCAAAATCAGGAATTATGTCACTTACTGGCAGTCGTAGTTGATCACGAAGGTATCTGTCTGTCAGTCGTGATCTAAATTTGGTTTTTACTATTTTCATTGTTGAAAATAATTTTTCACAAACGTAAGTTTTAGCGAACATGGCTTCAACAGAGCAAGCGAAAAACGAAGCTTCGGATATTTATTTTATTGGCAAAGATTTGAAAAGTTCAACATTTGTCAAGTCCTTACATCTAGCTTTCATTTAACATCACGTTGTAAATCTGTGAGTTTAAATTGAAGATCTAACCGTATTATTCGTACATCTGCTGAAAAAGGATCGACATATAGAGATAATAATAATAATAATAATAATAATAATAATAATAATAATAATAATAATTATAATAACAATAATAATAATAACACTTAACCTTTTAATGTTTCATGAGTCACATGTAGTATATAATACAATTTTATGTTATACAACCATAATACTTGTGAACAAATCATACATTTAATATTCTCATCATATTGTCAGGAAAAAAATGCGTCCTCCCATCCTACTTGAAACTTTCGTTTCTATAGCTAGAGGTACATGGTTTCGAGAGAGACATTGCGATGATACGCCACTTGCAGGTCAGAGACAAACACAAATGGAACGGAGTTTGACTCCAGTGAGTGAGAGGGTGGGGGTTGAGGGAGGTAGGAAGCAAAAGAAATGCATAGCTAACATTGCGAGCCACGATGTGCTCGCGAGTCACATTTTCGCCACGGCTGATCTATACTAACAATTAATAACGACTGCTATCCAAAAGGTGGAAGACTTGACTCATCATCCAGGTTACTTCGTTTTTTATATTTAATAGCTGTATGTCGAACTACAAATACACAAATACTATGAAAACCAGGATCGTTTTACTGCAGGAGTAGGCCTGTCTTTTTTCCATTTGCATTCGGTGTCGGAATCATAGCTCGTAATTGTCTAGCTGTCTCAAACGGATATCTTGTACCCATATATTTTTGCAACTTCATGGCAAATCTATCTGTACTTTGTACGATTTCGACAATAACTGACACCGTACTAATCAAATTATTCAGAAGTTCAGCTGCTTGTAATAGTGTTGATGCAAATTCTTCATAAGATTTCAGACAACAAGTCCAAAGAATGCATTTCTTTTAAGTTGAAGATAACAGAGAATTTCATCGTTACATCAGGGTCGCAAGTATTTTAAATAGGGGGTGAAACGAGCGTTGAGGGACTTCCGCCGAATTTGGAATAGACACCAACTGACTTGAACTGCCGACATAGAAAACGAAAAATCACTACCTGTTCAAGAGCGCCACACATAATCGCTTTCACCTTCATCTTGACGATAATAAAAGCCTAAACTAACATAATCTAACCTAACCTGGCACTAAAATCCTAAACTAACCTAACCTAACCTAACCGAACCTAACTTGTCACAGATTCGCCTATACAAGGCATAAAAAAACTTAAACTATCCTCACCTAACCTGTCACAGTTTCGTATATGCAAAGCATAATAAAAGCCTAACCTAACCTGTCACAGTTTCTTATATGCAAAGCATAATAAAAGCCTAACCTAACCCAACCTAACCTAACCTAACCTGTCACTAAAATCCTAAACTAATTTGTCAAAGATTTGCCTATACAAGGCATAACAAAACCCTAAACTACCGTAATCTAAACTGTCACAGATAAGTACGTAAGACATAATAAAAGTCTAATCTAACCAAACCTTTCATAACACTCCATTTTCTTACCCCTTACACACTTCCCTGAGGTATGAAAATGACCGACTTTCTATCCCACTGGAACATTGCAAACTAGTGTGAAACGTTCGTAATGTCTCGTAAGTTATGTTGGTACGCCATGTAAACGGCTGAAGATGCATATCTCCGCAATAGGAAAAGAAGTCACTCAACGCTCGTTTAAGTAAGAGGACGTGAATAGGCCCAGAGGGCTAATCGGGCCAATTTTAGAAAATATTTAATATCAGAGCCATCGACACTGGTTTGTAAGGTGTTGCCATGTCATGGGTTACTTTAGAATCCTTAGAAGCTGATAGAATTGGAATCGCGCGGAAGTAATCTTTCTTTGTGAAAATCAACATTGTTTGCAGGAGAAAAGAGTTACACGAGATAAATACAGCTTATTATTGTATAGTGTGAATACTGTTTAGAATCTTGTTCTGTGTGAGATGGGCTAATAAGTAAAAGTGATACAGAGATTCTTGTTTGAGTGGTGAGTGGATGTCTGCCTCATGATTCAGAGCTATCAACTGTTGAAATAAGTCACTAAACCATTTCGGGTGAATCGACCAGCTCTAAGAAAATAAAATAATTAAGCATAAATTACTAATTAATCTCTAGAAATCTATAGTTCTGTGACAATGGTATATGATTAAGGACTCGTCTTTTTCGGACATTGTCTATTATATTAGAAATACACGACGTTTCGGGAATTGGGTCTACTCTTCTATTCAGGTGTTTTTCATTATACTGATAGTTTTTGTTATTTTTATTTTGAGGTGGTTAGACATTAGTCCAGTCCGCTAACAATTCGGTGGTCTAGTGGTTAATGTACTGGATTAGTGTTAAAGAGTTTCAGGCTTAAATCCCTGACTTTGCTAACCTCTTGGAAATTAAAAAAAAATCTAAGAAGTGTCAGTATCACGAAAAGAACGAAAGATGAGAGCAGATCCAAGTCTCGAAACGTCGTATATATAATATATATATATAATATAGATCAGGCAATGGACACTGTCCAAAATCTAATTTATATTGGGGTTTTGTAATATTACCTTAAATTTTGTAGAATTTAAGATCTATTATTTTTTCGTGTTAATTGCTTTGTTTCTTCTATATGTCATACCTAGTGTTTGTATTAATGTTAATTATTGTAAAATTAAGGAAACAAGTTACAAAAAATAATAAATGTGTTTTATAGGTATAAATAGAGCATATTTTGTCATAATTCCACATTCCTCGAAGTGGTCCCTTTCACCCACCTATGTGGACATATTCACCCACATGACGTCGGTCGAATAGGACCCTGCAGTATGTCGACTTGTTTCAAAACAGCCTTTAATATTTGAAAGCAACGAATTTAAGTTTAATATGGGAGATAGATAAAGAAACAGGCTACCTAACTAGAGTATAGATGGAACTGAGTAACTTAATTGGTTCGCGTTGCTGACAATTTTCCATCTAGTGGTCCTAAGCACCCCCTCTTACCCTATTTAACTGTCTGATTACGCTTAATCAACAAAATTTTAATGCAGCATCTGTCTTGTAAATTTTGACAATCTGTTTGGAATTTATTTTTATGTAACAGTTTACAATTATTGAATAAAGTATTTCCACATTTAATAAAGTAACAGGTTAATTTTTATGTATTACCCATAGATGATAATAAAACTAAGGCCGTGACATCGGTATATTTGTATTAGTTTCAGGTCGATTGAAGGTGAACACAAGACGCCGGACGTGTTTCAAGTACAGGCAGCGGAAGCGAATTTGACGCACGCCTAAGCAAGCAATTTCCGTGTTTTGAATACGATTATTGCGTATTATAAAATCAAGGCAGTACAATCATTGTATATAAGGGTAAAAGGAGTCATACAGATGCTTGACGGAAACGATGTAGCTTCCAGAAGTAATGCCCAAACTCTTCTTGGTGACCCAAATATTAAAAAAAAAAAACAGTGTGAATATGTTTCATCTAATTTTGGATTTATCCCCTTACAATCGAATGTCTCGAAAAGATTGGTGTAAAATTGGTGGAGCAAATTTCAATAGTAAATAATCTCATCTCAAAAGTGATTGATCTGCAAGATGATATAAGCAAAAAGATGTGTACGAAAATGAACACAGTAATACCACAAAAGAGAGAGAGAGAGAGAGAGAGAGAGAGAAAGAGAGAGAGAACGGTGGTTTCAATTCATTATGCAAAATTGCAAAAGTTTTGTCAGACTACAAGTGCAATTTTTATCAACTTGATATAGAAATGGATGATGTGAAATATTTTACATATGCGCCCTTGATTTCAGCCGATACTGAACGCAGTTTTTCCGCATACACGGTTATACCAGCGTATAGGTAATTAAGTATGGACACTTCGCGTCGGTACCTTTGATGTAGCCGGACTGATTTCAATGAACTTCAAGCCAGCTAGAGCGTGAGATACTGCTTTCTCCATAGAGTTGGCGCTGACATCACTCCAGCTATCAGTCGACACAGTGGAAATATAACACACATAATTAATACATCTAGGTACATTATGCACTCAAATAAAATAAATTGGATCCATAAACTAAATAAATCCGTCATTAACTGTAATGTCTACACTCTACAGTTTCTTTATAATGAGAGTTGAGACGTTAACCCCAACAAAAATTAAAATATGTAATGATTTGATAGCACTGAAAATGGAAAAACAAAACTCTTATAAGAAGTAAAACCATATACCTATATTATATTGTATACAAATATTAAAGGAATTTGATACATACTGTAATTTTATAATGTATTATATTATTCTATAATATAATTTATTATATCTGAAATATAAAAAAATATTATTACAACTAGTTTGCCACTGAGAAATAAGGAAAAGCTGTAAACTTTAATTTATTTGAAGCAAAACGTAACTGTATTATGCAATAAGGTAGGCGATGTCTGGGTCCTGTGTCTCAACTCTATACTCAATAATTATCTTATCGTATGCTCGATTACACTAACCTCAAGCGCTTGAAATTGGAACTACACGCCGGCGCACAGAGAAACAAAACACAGGAAAATTCGCTCAGTGTCCATTCTTGATAATCCCTATTCGCTGGTTATACCATCCGACACTCGGCGGTCATTTTCATTTGAAACTTTGAAAATGAATGTTGTTGTTTACTGCAGCAGGAACCGAAACCAGGCAAACAACATGCAAGAAAAGTAAGGTACGGAATAGATGTGATAAATGAATTAATGTAACAGTTAAATGTAGGGAAAACAAAATTGTACGCCATATACGTTTTCAGTATACTAAAACTGTAATGCAAAAGTCTACAAAAAAAAAAAAAAAAACAAACAAAAAACAAAACAACATCTTTTCAGACTTATGTTTTACCACGTTTGTGACAGTTTAAGTATGATTTCCAACAATTATTCTCAACCTCATCAGCATTTTAGACATTTCCGATATTAGCCTTATTTACAATGACTGTATTGTCTTGATATATAATACGCAATAATCGTATACAAAACACGGAACGTGCTTGCTTAAGCGTGTGTTAAATTCGCTTCCGCTGCCTGTACTTGAAACACGTCGACTACATTCTATCCGGCGTCACGTGTTCACCTTCAATCTAATACAAATATACCGATGTCACGGCCCTAATGATGATAAATAATGATTTTCAAAATGCACCAACTTCATTTGTAACACTATAGCATTCTTCGGTAGGTTCTGAAAATTTCCTGAGAGGGCGTTAAAAGTACCACGAGACACCAAACTCAGTTCAGGGTTAGCTATTCAGGAGCCAGCAGATCGACGTATATAGAAACTTAATCAAAATGTCACTTAATCTAATCCAAATTAATCTACTAAAAATTATTGTACTTACAGATGATTAAAGAATATCTTATAAGGACTCATTTTGTTGATGGTCACTGATAGTGATATTCTGTAATATGTGTCAGGAATTTGGGTTATTTCACATGGTAATTCTTGAGACAATCCCCTCGCCATTGCTTCTGAACAAAAGAAGCTGTACTTATCATTTTCACACGTTCTTATAAGTCCAGCTATTGTGCTCCTTGGAAGCTTATCTCTATTTGGTGCTACCATGTCATGGTAAACCTTCTGAATGATGGGATCTTTCGAGTACTGAAATAAAAAAAAATAATTTTATCCAGAAATCATATACAAAGCTCTAAAAATGTTTGTAAGATTACACATTCTCTTCAAATATCTTACAAAGAATACCGGCACTGTATAGTAGGCCTACATTCGAAATGTCAAAATTCATGTACAGTGTTCATATTGCAAACGGAATTCTAAAATATAAGCCCTCAAAATATTAATCCCTTCCACCATATCATACTTATGCGAAATGGCCTTTTCATTTACAATACTAGCATTGAAAACAAAATACAGAATCGTGAGTTATAGCTTCAAAACCATTTGCCTTTGTATGTTTCTAATTTGGATCTACATATACAGAGTCTCTCAGATGAAATGTAAAATAATTCAGGATAATGTAGTTTGGCTTAAACTATATCCATTTAACCTGATATACATATACGAAGTGTAACGATTGGGGAGGAATTGATGGGAGAAATACTGCAACGTTTTGCGGTTCCGTGTACTATACTTCACGTGTCACGTCAGGTCTTTTACACAGGACACTAAGAGGGTATCACAACGTCTCACAACTGAATATACGTTCACTTGATATTTAATTCAGTTGAGTTCTGTCCTTTTCTGTTGCTACAGTGTTGTGTTTACATTGTTTTAATTCTTCAGTAGACAGTATTATCGTTGAGTACATTGCTGTCACAACACTGTAGAGTTGTGGTTTGACTGAGTCTCGTGATGCCATCTGTGTGTTCCCATATTTTAATTCTTCAGTAGACAGTATTATTGTTGAATGCATTGCTGTTACAATATTGTAGTGTTGTGTTTTGATTGAGTCTTGTAATGCCATTTGTGTGTTCCCATATTTTAATTCTTCAGTAGACAGTATTATTGTTGAATACATTGCTGTTACAATACTGTAGTGTTGTGTTTTGATTGAGTCTTGTGATGCCATTTGTGTGTTCCCATATTTTAATTCTTCAGTAGACAGTATTATTGTTGAGTCCATTGCTGTTACAATATTGTAGTGTTGTGTTTTGATTGAGTCTTGTGATGCCATTTGTGTGTTCCCATATTTTAATTCTTCAGTAGACAGTATTATTGTTGAATACATTGCTGTTACAATACTGTAGTATTGTGTTTTGATTGAGTCTTGTGATACCATTTGTGTGTTCTCATATTTTAATTCTTCAGTAGACAGTATTATTGTTGAGTCCATTGCTGTTACAATATTGTAGTGTTGTGTTTTGATTGAGTCTTGTGATGCCATTTGTGTGTTCCCATATTTTAATTCTTCAGTAGACAGTATTATTGTTGAATACATTGCTGTTACAATATTGTAGTGTTGTGTTTTGATTGAGTCTTGTGATGCCATTTGTGTGTTCCCATATTTTAATTCTTCAGTAGACAGTATTATTGTTGAGTCCATTGCTGTTACAATACTGTAGTGTTGTGTATGGATTGAGTCTTATGATGTCATTTGTATGTTCGCATATTTTAATTCTTCAGTAGATAGTATTTTTGTTGAATACATTGCTGTTACAATACTGTAGTGTCATGTTTTGATTGAGTCTTGTGATACCATTTGTGTGTTCGCATATTTTAATTCTTCAGTAGACAGTATTATTGTTCACTACATTGCTGTTGCAATACAGTAGTGTTGTGTTTTGATTGAGTGTTATGATGTTATTTGTATGTGCGCATATTTTAATTCTTCATTAGAGAGTATTATTTTTTAATACATCGCTGTTGCAATACTGTAGTGTTGTGTTTTGATTTAGTCTTGTGATGCCATTTGTGCGTTCGCATATTTTAATTCTTCAGTAGACAGTATTTTTGTTGAATACATTGCTGTTGCAATATTGTAGTGTTGTGTTTTGATTTAGTCTTGTGATGCCATTTGTTTGTTCGCATATTTCAATTCGTCATTAGACAGTATTATTATTGAATACATTGCTTTGCAATACTGTAGTGTTGTGTTTTGATTGAGTCTTTTGATGCCATTTGTGCGTTCGCATATTTTAATTCTTCAGTAGACAGTATTATTGTTGAATACATTGCTGTTGCAATACTGTAGTGCTAGGTTTTGTTTGAGTCTTGCGATGCCAATCATGTATTCGTATAGTGAATATGCAGACATACTGTTTGTTTATGAATTTTGTGCTTTGGCTGCTGCTGAACAGAGATTACGTTTTCCTAATCCTAGGGTTCCATCTATCCCTGTGTTGTCCCGTGACTATTAAGCGTTACTCATATTGGCAAGCTACCAAGTGTTTCATTGAGGTCGGAAAGAGAATGGGTACCTGATATGAATTTACGGGAAAACATACTGGGAAAAACTCAACAAAAGTAATTTTTCCAGCTTTGCGGGTTTTGGCGGATTCTGATCAATAATGAGAGGAAAAGGACGCAATTCTCATAATATCACAAAAGTCAACGTTTTCCGTTAAAAAGAGTACCTCAATGTAAAGAGTTTTCACAAAATTCAAGGTCTCCATTTCTTAAATTTTCACAAAACTCAACATAACTTCTAACTCAACATCTGACACTTTTATTCATTTCTTAAATTTTCACAAAACTTAACATAACGGTATCTTCTAATTCAACATCTCATACTTTTACCCTTTTTTTTTTTTAATTTTCACAAAACTCAACATATCCTCCAATTCAACATCTTATACTTTTATCCATTTCTTAAATTTCACAAAAACTCAGCATATCCTCTAATTCAACATCTGACACTAACTTGTAGGCCTATCCATTTCTTAAATTTTCAGAAAACTCAACATACCCTCTAATTCAGCATCGCATAATTCTATCCTGTTTCACAAGCTACAGTATTTTACAATAATATAATACATTTGCATTTTGACAACAATGACACAGTACGGAGCTCAAACATTATATAGAATAAAAGTAATAATATTGTGATACCAGTAAATATTGTGCTTGTTCTTTCTCACAATTTATTACAATTTTACTGAGCGAGAGAAGGACCGGTTTTGTGCAGGAACTTGTCCACGAATATTCCCTTAATACGTTTACGCAAAAAATCCGATCTTCCTCTCTCAGTAAAATTGTAATAAAATCTCAAAAATAACTATCACAATATTACTCACATCACAATATTATCAACCTTTACCTTATTATATTTTGTTGTTTTTTTACGTTAATTCAGTATAAATATTGATATTGATATTGAAGTAGGTTATGATATAGAACAGGCATGTCAAAACCTTGCACATTGTGCAGTCGCGCACATTGTGCAACTGTCTCTGTGCGATGTGCACTCTCTATTCCCCTACCTGGAGGGAGTGAATCGCCTTGGAGGGGAACGCGACAGGGCTATACAATACCTGCAGCAGCTTTTTTTTTTTTTTTTTTTTTTTTTTTTTTCAGTAACATAGTTTCAGTATGAGTGCCGATTTGGATGTGTCTGTAAATGAGTTATGATAAATAAAGTGAGGAGTTCACAGATAACGGAGAAGAGAAATTACGAATAATATAACATAATTGTTATAATGTTTTCCTCAGCCAACAATAATAATAATTTTAAAATGAAAGGCTTTTATCAGCCTATGTCGAGGTAATAGTGTTGTGAGGTGACAATTTAGATCAGATTAGTAAAGTTTTCAAAATATGATATTGCCAGCGCTTACAGTAGCGTGCGAATTAATCCGAACACGACATATTTTTACATTTTCTGTCATTGTTGGCCTCACAGCTGCTCATACCGCTTTAATTGACATCTGTAGTAAGTGTAATTCCATTGTTCAAGGTTTGTCATTATTTTTTATAATATGTGACATTTTGCCTGTCGTTTTGTACTTATAAGTATTTCAGTTGTGTTGAAGACTTGATACTGCAATCCTGTGTACATTCTGTCGTCTTCACAGATGGATACAACTCCACGAAAACGGTCTAAAATTATAATATTAGCAGAGCATTCTTCTATGACACAGAGGCAAATTGCTGCAGAATGTCACATCGGTTTGGCTACGGTTAATTCGATCATAAAACGATAAAGGGAGACTGGATCCATCACACCCCAGAAAAAAGGAAACTGTGGCCAGAAAAGGAAGACTTCACCTGCAGATGATCGTTTAATTGTCAGGAAAAGTAAATTAAATCCTAGACTAACTGCTGTCGACTTAACCCGCGAGTTAATGGCTACCACTGGGGCGAATATTCACGTCACAACAGTGCGGCATAGGCTTTTGGAAGCTGGACGAAGGGCTCGTAAGCCTATTAAGAAGCAACTGCTAACCCCTGTTATGTGCAAAAAACGCTTAATGTGGGCAAAATTACATCAACACTGGATAGTGAATGACTGGAAGAATGTACTTTTTTCCGATGAGTCTCATTTCGAGGTCCACGGCGAGGTCTTACGTATGGAAAAGATCCGAAAAAGTAACAGCAGCTCATCTCCAACAAGCACCCAAATACCCCCCTAAAGTAATGTTTTGGAGTTGTTTCACACATGAAGGGCCTGGAGCATTAATACCTATCAAGGGAATGATGAATTCTGACAAATATATTCACTTATTGGAAACCAGAATCGTACCCCAGCTGCAAACATCATTTCCGGATGGCAGAGGTGTGTTCCAACAAGACCTGGCACCATGCCATACGTCTCGAAAAACTACAGAATTCTTCAACAAGAAGACTATTCAGGTAGGTACTCCCTGGCCAGGCAACTCACCCGACATCAACCCCATTGAGAACTTGTGGTCAATTTGCAAAAGAAGAATACAAAAAATTGATTGCTCTACAAAGGAGAAGATGATTTCTGCCCTCATTGGTGTATGGTTTCGCGATGAAGAAATGAAGAATATTTGTGGGAAATTAGTGGAATCCATGCCAAATAGTCTCAGAGCTGTTATTAGGAACAAGGGAGGCCTCATAGATTACTGAGGTATGTTTTAGATCCTTTTTTATCCCGTTTGAGTGTTTTGCATAAGTAATTACATTGTTCGGATTAATTTATACGCTACTGTATTTCTTAATCAGTACTCTCATGGCAAAACGTACTTGACAATGGCGTTGTTTTGGAGTCTGTACTAACACAGCCATTAAAGGTTAGACGACTTACGACTTTCATTTCATAAACTGGTAAGTGATAATATAGTGAGGAATACATGTGAGGCTCTTGAGGTTGTAGGAGAGAAGAAAACAACTATTTGCAAGGCGGAAAAATTTCTGGAAAAATATATAATGGCAAATTTTCCATCTCACGTCACAATATTAATTCAATATCCTTATATTAATAAATCTTTAAATCTGACATAAAGAGAATATCGTCGCTTCACAGCTCGTGAACTACACTTTTAATTTCTTTGTGTAACTCTCCCAACTTTTCGATACTTATTCTCAACATTTTCAAATAAACTATATGTGAATTTAAATTCTAAGCTTAATTTATATTTATTAATATTAATATTAATATTAATTTATATTTACATACAGAAAAGAAATGATTTCAGTGTAAAAACTTCACAATATCCTACTGTATGTAATTAATTGGGAGTATAATATTTTCTTCAACATTTGTGCACCAATGGTCACAGTAAATAATAATGCTTGACGAACAATGAAAGAATAGGGTGTATTACTTTAAAATAATTAGTACCTACTACATAAAATGAAATACTTGTTCGTTTCTTGTTGTTTCGAAATTACTGCAATTTTTTTCCCTCAACTACTGTATAAAAATCATATTAATAAATTATGCTTTACAAACAACTACTTTGTGAAGTATAAGTGAGTAAGCCTAAAGTTTCTTGTATTACAATTGTCAAATATAGACACTGATAATAACTGTGTTTTTTCTTTCTGCTAACTATGTTTATAATGTCCAAATGTCAATTTAATCCAATCCTAGAAGCGCATAATAGATTATTGTACACCCCTCCAGCTAAGAACGGGTAAAAGCAACGCTTGATTGATGCAACCTGTACAAACCGGCGATCCGCGCACATAATTGCACATTTAGAGTCTGATTTCCGACATGCCTGATATAAGTTAGGAGGTTATAATAAGTTCATAAAAGTTAATAAATATAATAAATGTGATGGTGTATTGGTATATTATGTAAATAATTTAGAGTATCTTTAATGAATGATGATATAACTGAATCTCATAGCTTACACATAAATCTGACAGTAAATAATATCGAATTTATTATAACAGCTATCTATAGGTCACCTATTTCTTTTTTATAAAACAATTTCTTATTTAGTCTAGATAACTATCTACAAAAGCATAAGTCATACCCTAACCATATCTTAGTTGGAGACATTAATATTCAAATTTTAGACGATGATATTGATAATGATAGTAATAGATACATGGACATACTAACTGAATACGGATTTACTAAATTCCTTCAAGAGACCACACGATGGTGTGAGTCTAAAAGATCGTGTGTTGATCATATATTCTTTAAAAGTGTCAACAATTGGAAACTTGATACTTGTGTTTATTCCAGTTCAATAACTGACCATTTCACTGAAATTGGTGTATTTTCTGCCCGCATATCCAACCTAAACAACAGTCACAAGATTTCTATACTGCAGCAAAAACACACATTAATTCAGATAAGTTAATGAATAGTCTCAAACTAGAATTTTGGTATCGCTTATATTATATTGAGAAAGCCGAAGATACTTTTACTTACTACTATGATAGTTTGATTAATCATATTAAGCAGTCTTCAATAGTCAAAAAGAATTCTATTCCCTCTAGGTTCAGAAAAAATAAACCTTGGATAACTAATGGCATTGTAACATCAATTCGAATGCGAGAGAAATTGGCCTATAAAGTAAAAAAGGAACCTTCTAACTTATCATTATTGGATACATATAAGAAATACAGGAACATTTTGACAACAATTATAAGAGTTGCTACGGAGAAATATTACGAAGAAAAGATTCGAATATATAATAAATATCTAAAAAAACATCTGGCAAACTATTAATGAAGCTACGGATACATTCAAACGTAATAACACTAAAATAAACATTATATCATCACATAATGAATTACCTGTAACAAATAACAATTAATTTGCTAATGAATTTAATAAATATTTCTCAAGGATTGGTCATAAAATTGTTAACTCAATATCGTCACACTCCTCTGAATATGAAACTTATGACTTTCATAATGCAAGTAATTTATCCTCAATCTTTTTATTACCGGTAACTGAAAATACAATAATTTCTATCGTTAATGAAATAAAAAATAACGTAACACCTGGAATTGACGGAATTTCGACTTCCTTGATAAAGAAAATCAGTAACTTTATTTCAAAACCACTTTCCAATATTTTTTATCTTTGTATTACACAAGGAGTTTTTCCTGAACAATTAAAATGTGCTATTGTAATTCCTCTACACAAATCTGGTGATAAATCAGATTTAAAAAAATTATAGACCTACATCACTATTATCAACCTTGGCCAAATTTTTTTAGAAATGCATTAAAAAGCGCCTTGACAATTATTTGCAAAAATATGTGACATTATCTGAATTTCAATTTGGTTTTAGAAATAATGGGAGTATTGAAAATACTATACTAGCAGTCACATCTGACATAACTAAAGCTTTAGATGAAGGAAAGAAATGTTTAGGTGTATTTTTAGATTTGAAGAAAGCTTTCGATACTGTTCGCCATGAAATCCTTTTTAAAAAGTTGGAAAACATTGGAATTAGAGGTATTTCCTTGGATCTGTTTCAATCTTATTTATGCGGTAGGTACCAACATAAGAAAGTAAACAATTCGATAAGTGGAAAAGAAACTGTCAATATCGGCATTCCTCAGGGTACCGTACTGGGTCCTGTGTTGTTCAGCATTTATATAAATGATTTGTTATTCTTAGATGCTAACATTACTAAAGGTAATATTTATTCCTTTGCAGACGATACCGTTGTCATATTTGCTGGATGCTGCTGGGAACATGTTTTTAGAAAGGCTAATATTGGCTAAAATTCAATTAAAAAATGGTTAGATTTTAATCTGCTAGCACTCAACATACATGAAACAACTTTCATTCCCTTTTCTTTAAATAAAACAGGCCTCCCTACAGTGGAAAACAACTATAATTTTAAAATTCATAGCAATAATTGTACAAATATTTATAATAATTGCAATTGTCCTAAACTACGCCCATCAACTCACGTGAAATATTTAGGTATCTTCAGCGATCAAAATTTAAAATGGAATTTTCATATTAACTACTTATGTCTTAAATTAAGTAAAACTCTAAACAAATTTGTTCAACTGCGTCGCTTTATGCCAGTAAAACTATTGAGAACAATATTTTTAGCCCTAGTTCAGTCTATAATACAGTATGGAATTATAGGGTGGGGTGGATTATCACAGAATACCATTCGCCCATTAATATTACTGCATAAAAGAATTATTAAAATATGTTTAAGAAGAAAACTTGATCATTCAACTTATCTCATATATAAAGAATTTAATGTTCGAAATATCAAACAAATTTATATGTATACTATTTTGAATCACTACCATAAATATCAAGCTAAATTTATATCATCCGATCATGGCCACAACACAAGATACAATATTTCGCTCCCCCTCATTGAACCAAAATGTAAGACTGAAGCAGGTATAAGGCACAGTTCTAATTACGGTCCAAGATTACGTAATGATTATACAAAGAGGAATCCCTTTCCCTTTCCCTCTCCCTCTCCCTCTCCCTCTCCCTTTCCCTCTTTCCCTCTTTCCCTCTTTCCCTCTTTCCCTCTTTCTTTTTCTTTTTCTTTTTCTTTTTCTTTTTCTTTTTCTTTTTCTTCTTCTTCTTCTTCTTCTTTCTCTTAGTTTAACCTCTCCCTTTTGGGTGCATTTACACGACCCACGCCACCCGGGCCTTACAGGGCCGCGATCTGTCGGGAGAGGAATTAATCTATGGATCACATACATACTTTTTTGACCACACAAGGACAAGGAGGGCCTCCCCGGATGAGGAATCAGCTCTATGCCAGGGCCACATCCGATACAACACAAAGATTTAAGACATTATACACAGCATTCACTCACACACATATGAAAGGATTAAGGGAAGGATCGCCGTCCATGGCCGGACTTTGAAGAGGTACAATCCCGGCATTTGCCTGGAAATAACTGAGGAAACCATGAAAAACCTCAGTTAGGATTGCCGGCCCCTGGGAACGAACCCCGGACCTCCCGAATGCGAGGCCAGCCCTCTACATAAAGAGGAATCCTAAACTAAAATTATTAAACAATACATTATTAAAAAAACAAGTGCTTGAACTGTTTTTAAATTATAATCATGTAAATTCTTGTTCTTCATTAATTTTTTTCTGTCACTTTAACAATGTTGTATTCTCAACTTAGCATGTTTATGTATACTGTAGCCTATGGTATCGTTTGTTTGTTCGTTTTTGTTTTCTTTTTCTTATTCTTTTTAAACTTTATGTGTAATTACAGTTAACAGTTTAATCAGTTGTGATTATTATTATTATTATTATTATTATTATTATTATTATTATTATTATTATTATTATTACTATTATTATTACTGTTACTATTATTATTAGTATTATTATTATTATTATTATTATTATTATTTTATTTATTATTTTTTTCTTCTATCCAGTTTTCATTCTTGGTCACACCGACTTCAAGCATCTTGCTTTTTCGGGTGTGACCCAGTTACATTGTATTTATACAATAAATTGTAATATGTAGGCTATTTGACTATGAGATTTTTAATCAATTTCGAATTTTGAAGATTATTCATATACGAGTATTACAATAGTATTGTAAAATATTTGTTATTGTATGCAATTTTTGCTTGCAATAAAACAATCTTTGTAATTTGTAAAAAAAAGTGGCCGCTGTTTTACGTGCATGTATTCTGTGTGTAATGATGGAAATGGATAAGAACCCTGAGTATTCAAAATCCGTTAAAGTGACTGAAAGGGCCAGGAAGAGTAGTAGCAGAGTACGTCAATCTAAGTGTAAGAAATATTATACAGTTGCGCCTAAAAATAATGACATTCATCCAAACTGTAATCATTTAGGTCAGGAAAAAGAGAATATATGTGCTGCAGATTCTTTGTGCTTTTAAATGATCTAATTAATTTTCAAGACAAGTTATACACAAATAGTACTGAAGTTGAACAGGATAATTTTTTTGCTAAGACATGAAAATTGATCTACCTAAACGGCGTAGAGTAAAGGAGGACTTAAAAAGATAGAAAGATCTGTGTCCATTTCATATTTCATAAGAGGTGAAAATGGAGAAGATTTCTCAGTATATGCTGTTATATTTATAAAAGTGACAGATATGTTATTAAATCTATTGATAAAGTTCTATATAAGTAATGACCATTAATTGTTTATTAAATATGAGAACTGTTAGTAATCAACTATTTTGAGAGGTGTTTCTAGGGATAGGTTAAGATGTAGGCCTATTGCTAAGAGATACAAGCTGGATTGTCTTGTACCTAAGAAAAACCGAGGAGGGCAAGTTCGAAAACTTTTCGAGTGCGATAAAGAGCAAACTGAGTGTATTAAGAGAGATATATTGACACATAAGTGCCGTGCAGCACATTACTGTAGAAATAAAATAGTGCGCTGCTATCTTCCACCTGAACTGAACTTGAAAAAAAATTTATGACAGGTATTTTGTCTCTAGAATAAGGGAAGGGCGCTTAGTATGTTCTCTTTCTAAGTACAAATCTGTATTTTATAAACATTTTAATTTATACATCTTGATTACACAACTTTCAATACTATATCACTTCGGAATGTATATTATATCTTCTTTCTCGTGTTAAATTCTATCGTACCTGGTTAACATGTTTCGGCCTTGTATGGGCCTTCTTCAGAACTGGTTGTTGCTGGTCTTGGCGCCTCTTGTTTTGTTTCCTGTGGGGGTGTTTGTGTAGTGTAATGTGAAGTCAAAGAGTGTGAAGCTGAAGCTGAAGCATGTTAACCAGGTACGATAGAATTTAACACGAGAAAGACATAATACACATTCCGATTTTAATTTAGGTTTTGGGAATCCCAATACCGACACATGTTAATCCTGTACAAAGCTTCTACTTGAATTGAAGTCCACTAAACATCTCGAGCAAAAAAATAAAATAACGATTACAGGCTGCATAACTTAAGGATGAAGAGATTTTTCACTATTTTAAATGAAAAAACGATGACGAATTATCAGTTTGCTTTGATTTCCAACCAAATCAGTCCTTGTACAAACTTTCTGCAGGAGAAATATTTCATTCTCGTCAAGTACGGCTATATAATTGCCAGCATTCACAAAAGAAGTCCCAGAAGATTGTGAATTACACCTGGCTTAAGATAGATGCTTGACGAGGTGCAAACGAAATAGCCTCAGCATTGAAGATTAGATAATTTAGAAAAATTTAACTTTTATACCGTTTTCAGATTCTTGTGGGTCTTAGAATACAAATTGCATAATGGTGACTGTCCTTTTTGGTTATATGGAAGGCTCTAAAGTTTTTAAAGAAATTAAACATTTCTTTCCTATCCGTGGTCATAACTAAATGCCTCCGGACCGTGTGTTTGGATTGATAGAGAAAGAGCTAAGAACACATGAATCCATCACATTGGCGTCAGAGTATTACGAAATTTATGGGAATATTTCAGTACGTAAAAGTTTTTAGCAATGACTGGCATACTTAAGATTTAAAATCGATAGCAAAAATATTGTAAAAGCCAAATTTCCATTTAAATGCCAGAAATGAGAGTACTTAATGAAATAAATTTATTGCAACATCACAAGCTGCAGTATTTTCAATAATGTCTCGTACCACAATGTTCTAAAACGTATGAATGTGTTTATAATTGGTCTCTCTATTTAAAATTTCGGTCATCAATAACTTTTCAACCATTACACTTCGAACATGAATATGTCAGGTTAAATCGATATAGGCTAAAGTATTCTACGTATATGCAAATTTTCAAAGGAAAGTAAAATCATTCATCACGTTTAATAAAAATAAATACATTTCAGAGTACAATTTTTACTAACTTTGTTTCAATATATGCCTATGTGTTCGTTTTTGTCATTCCTTTTGTCCACGTTAGGTTATTCTTAGTTCGCGACACATTCGATATGGCACCACGATCTCCAATGTTAGAAACGCTGATCTAGACGTTGTCGAGTCTGTACACATGCTTTCTTTTATGTGTATCTTAACATCCGAGCTATAATAAAATTTCAATAAATTTAATGTGAATAAATGTGTAGGTAGATCTGAAATAACGTTTTCTGTTACATACCTTTAAGAACGCCTGGTGTGCACTTCCGTACGTTACTCCGAATTCGTACGTTCCATCATCTAACAGACCTTGGAAGTCTGTGAAAGGTAGTTCATTTCTTCGTACAGATAAATGAGATATAAAGGTCGCAGAGTAGACAACGAAAAGGGCCAGCGATAATAAATGTGAAGTTACATATAACAAACGGAGTGGCAATTTTTTGGGCACACCTTCGAGACCTACACAAAAGATAAATTTTCAATTGTTAATATTTTAATAAATCAATATCTGCCACTATAACTGAAGCAGAAGTAGCTTCAGCTACAAATGCAGTGGGGTCCACTTGATTTCTAGGAGGAATACTGATTGTTTAAATTTGACATTTCTTAATTATATATGTACGAGTATTATATACGTATATCTAAATAATAGTAATAATAATAATAATAATAATAATAATAATAATAATAATAATAATAATAATAATAATAATGCGACTATTTTTTAACTCAGACTAACAACATAATTAATAAATAATAGTAACATTATTAGTAAAACTTACTCTTCTGACAAAAGATGCAGATTATTTGAATTGTGGAGTCAGCAATCGCAAATTTATTGAAACCAGAATTGATAAACTTTGTTGTTGAAATCAGAGTCGATAGGATAAGAATGCTGACAGCCACAGCTATCCACAAACTGGTGTTGAAAGGCACAATTACTTGGTTCAAAGAAGAGTAGTCAAATTCCTGTTCTCTGATGTACACAATTACCCTGAAAAATTAAAGTAAAAATGTCCTCTAGTATAACATTGCTCCTGATATAAAATATGTGAAATAGCCAGTGTGTCACATCATTTTTTTGAAAAAGTTTGTTATGTGTGTGACCAAACTCTGCATACTTTTGTGTATTGTGCATAATAAGTGTATAAAATTCATAAAGATAATATTAGTTATAGTGATTAATAAGATCTTGATGGATTTTGAATATGTAGTCAAAACAACAATAACGGAAATAATATTACAGCTTCTCCTATTTTTAAGTCGTCTCCGAGAGGAGATATCAAGTCCGATAGAAAATACTTTGAAGTTGTTTCTGGGCTGTACTCTGGGTCCAATACTATTTCTGGCATGTGTAAACGATCTACCAAACAGAGCTTTATTTACAATTTGCTTATTCGCTGATGATTTATTGTATATGTGTAAAAATCAGGAAAATATTAGCCCTAATTGTCCTCCTTCAGAGTAACTTAAATAGGGTGAATAATTGCGCAGCAGTCAACAAAATGAAAATAAACACTTTAAAGGGAAAAGTCATTCATTTTACTAGGAAGGAAAATAAAATAGATACATAGGGGAGAGTTGGGTAGTATCGGACATCGGGTAATATCGGATAGTGAGTTTCTTTCATCTACCAACAGATGATAGTACCTGAATGACATGTTTACGTTTCTGTGATGTCTCATACAAAAACGTAAACATGTCATTCAGGTACTACCATCTGGTGGTAGATGAAAGAAACGCACTGTCCGATATTACCCGATGTCCGATACTACCCAACTCTCCCCTACACATTAGTGGACCAAATAATACCAGAAGTAAAAAAAAAATGCAAATGCCTAGGAGTCCTTTTCAGCAGCGATCTCGGTTGGAGAGAATACACTCCAGAAGTGGGGCCAACCGTGCGTATGAATGTAGGCTATTAAATTAAATGGTTTCGTATTTGTTCTAAGAACAAAGTTGTAGTAAAATAGTAAGAAAAGACTTGGGAAAAGACTCTTACAAACACGCTTTGTTGGTCAATGTATAAACGGAAAAACCTTAGTATACTGTGGAAAAGCATAATGTAAAAAATAATCAGTTTGTCAACTGCTCAGTTGGTAAATTTTTTATTTTATTGGGTTATTTTACGACGCTGTATCAATATCTAGGATATTTAGCTTCTGAATGAAATGAAGATGATAATGCAGGTGAAATGAGTCCGAGGTCCAGCACCGAAAGTTACCCAGCATTTGCTCGTATTGGGTTGAGGGAAAACCCCAGAAAAAACCTCAACCAGGTAACTTACCCCGACCGGGATTCGAACCCGGGCTACCTGGTTTCGCGGCCAGACGCGCTGACCGTTACTCCACAGGTGTGGACCAGTTGGTAAATAAGTAAGTGATTTAATAGGCCAATAATTCGGTGGTTCAGTTCAGTTACTCGCCCGGTCGATCAATGACATAATAAATAACCTTACTTCGTGTTACAGATAGGGTGAATGTAGTCAACTGCTTGTAACCGATCCTTAGAGATGGTCATCAAATTTAAGCCGACTTCCACATCACGAGTCATGACCATTCCCACTATTCCAGTCCAAGTGCCATTTTTTTTCCGTAAACCGTGAGCCCCATCTTTTGGTATAACAGGGTCCAATCTGAAACATTGAGACATGCTTGCTTATATAACATTTGTAATATAGCTCATCCGTCAACAAGCAAAAAACACATTAATCCAAAAATATTACTTCTGAGAAAAAGTCGTATGTAATATAGCCTACATAATGAATGTGTATAAACTTAGACAATGGAAAATGAAATACACATAAAGAGAAACAAGTTACTAAAATAATATCATGAGGATTCAGTTTTTTCAAGAACTTTCAAACGCTTTTTTTTTTCCTTAAGTAAGGAGATGCACTATCACCTTTACTTTTTAACTTCGCTCTAGAATATGCCATTAGGAAGGTTCAGGATAACGCAAAGGGTTTGGAATTGAACGAGTTACATCAGCTTCTTGTCTATGCGGATGACATGAATATCTTAGAAGAAAATCCACAAACGATTAGGGAAAACACGGAAATTTTATTCGAAGCAAGTAAAGCGATACGTTTGGAAGTAAATCCACAAAAGACAAAGTACTTATATGATTATATCTCGTAACCAGAATATTGTACGAAATGGAAATATAAAAATTGGAGATTTATCCTTCGAAGAGGTTGAAAAATTTAGATATCTTGGAGCAATAATAAATATAAATGACATTCGGGAGTAAATTAAAGCAGAATAAATCTGGGAAATGCCTGTTATTATTCGGTTGAGAAGCTTTTGTCATCTAGTCTGATGTCAAAAAGTCTGAAAGTTAGAATTTACAAAACAGTTATATTACCGGTTGTTGTGTATGTTTGTGAAACTTGGACTCTTACTTTGAGAGAGGAACGAAGATTAAGGATGTTTGAGAGTAAGGTTCTTAGAAAAATAATTGAGGCTAAGAGGGATGAAGTTACAGGAGAATGGAGGAAGTTACACAAAGCAGAACTGCATGCATTGTATTCTTCACCTGACATAATTAGGAACATTAAATCCAGACGTTTGAATGGGCAGGGCATGTAGCACATATGGAGTCCAGAAATGCTTATAGAGTGTTAGTTGGGAGGCCGGAGGGAAAAAGACCTTTCGGGATGCCGAGACGTAGATGGGAGGATAATATTAAAATGGGTTTCAGAGAGGTGGGATATGTAGATAGAGACTGGATTAATCTTGCACAAGATAGGGACCAATGGCGGGTTTATGTGAGGGCGGCAATGAACCTCCGGGTTCCTTAAAAGCTATTTGTAAGTAAGTAAGTAATACTTTTAACATAATGTGTTTTTATTGTAAACCGACAATTCTATAGAGCGTTATCAGTTCAGAAAAAAACCATAGGGTATATAGACGTCTTCTTAGGGGACATACTCCCTCATTATATATAACTAAAATAAATGCTTTATATTGCTTATAAAAAGATATAGATACCTTAGTTTATTTTTATTTCCAATAGCACAATAATTGGAACAGATTCACTTCTGTTATTTTATATACGTTACAAAATGAGTAAGTAATTTATTTTAATTATATTACAATGAGAGGGGATGTCTGCTATGAAGACGTCTATATATCCAATGGTATTTTTTTAATCCCGATCGCACTATGCAGGGTGATTCACTGCTACTTACAGAGCATATTCCCGAAGACATTTTGAGCAAAAAATGTCATATAAACATGGGTCCTAATCTCAATATTTTCAGAGGTATACTAATCTGAAATTGTTAAGAAATACATTTGTTCTTTACTTTTAAGGGTTAATTAATATTAAAATTAGAGAATGAACTATTTAGAAGTATAATTTCTTTTATGCTCGACCATGCCGAAATGTAGTAATTATACACCTGGTAGCAGTCCTTTAATGCATGTCATTAAAGTACACCTACTCATTAAAGTATAGGTCTTCAGCCAATGACAAGTCAGCTTTGTACCGTTGCGCTCGTTTCATAAACAATCATACTTACGTCTTAATTACTACCATTATAGGCTCGTTGCATAATATACTACAATCAGCTAGTTTTCTTAAACTATATATGTGTTAATTCCATAGTTGTTCGTACTGATTTTTTCCCCATTTTTAACTATACAAAATTATATTTTTTACGCATTCATCACAATTGTTGCAAATCACGTGATTCTTGTAAACTCTTTAAGACTGTACATTAGGATGCAAAATTGAGTTGCAAAGAATCAAGTTGCTGGAAGTCGTGTGATCTGTATCAATTGTTGTGATAAATGTGTAAGAATAATGTAATTTTCAGTAAAAAAAAATTGGGGAAAAAAATTGTACAAAGCAACTAAGGAATTTACACATTTTTAGCTTCAGAATACAGTACTAACCAATTAAACTTCTGAATAGTTCACTCTATTTGTAACATTCTTTTACCCATAGAACTAAAGAGAAAAGTATTTTTTAATAAATTCAAATTAGGTAAGTCAGAAAATATTGAGAATATGGCCAATGTTATATGACAGTTTTTGTTCAGAATGTCTTCGGAAATAAGCTCTGTAAATGGCAGCAACTCGTCGTGAATCAGCCTGTATACTGAGGAAGGAGAGGAAAATTTAAGAGGTTGTAGAGTTAATTAATATTGATTCCGTTCCTAGCAATAACTTGAATTTTACAGGCTGTCAATAAATTGAACTGCTGAGTTCTAAGGAGTACTCTATTGAAGAAAGTAAGGTAGAGTGTTTTTAAACACAACATTAAGACGTAAAAAAGGAGAAATAGAACTCCCATCCTCATAGGACCTCGGAACTTCAAAAATTATCTAGTGTTACGATGATGAAACATACTCGTACTTTTTCTACGTTTTACGTGTCTCGTAACATTTGAGTTGATTTGTTAATTTCAGAATAATATTACCTTTATAATATTGTTCCTAATTTATTATTATTATTATTATTATCATTATTATTATTCTTATTCAAAGTCGACTATAGGCTATAGACAAAAAAGAGTACATTTTTTTAACATAAAAGCATTTTTTTACAATATTTGAAATTAAAATAATTAATTTAAATTGTAAAATATGTAGTTTAAATAGATATATCGGTTTGCATAAAAACACATGTCTATTGGTATAATGTAATTAGATCTATTTTTATTTACAAAAATTCAGCGTTTAAAACAAATATAATATAATGTTAAAGTTTACCATCATCGTCATCATCATCATTATCATCATAATCATCATCATCACCACCACCACAATGGCGCTCTTAATCATGTTCTTTCCCTTCCGTTTGATTTTTCAAAAGACTGAATTTTTAATAGAAACACGGCAGATACATATCTCGTTATCAATAGCCGTTTGAGGAAGGATCTCCACTCATTTTTCTGACTGTACTAGGGAGTAGAAAATAACGTTTGTCTCATTGCAGGAAGTTTTGTGTCCAACCGAAGTATAGTGAGGTTCAAAACAATGTTATGTTTTATTTAACGACGCTCGCAACTGCAGAGGTTATATCAGCGTCGCCGTATGTGCGGAATTTTGTCCCGCAGCAGTTCTTTTACATGCCAGTAAATCTACTGACATGAGCCTGTGGCATTTAAGCACACTTAAATGCCATCGACCTGGCCCGGGACCGAACCCGCAACCTTGGACATAGAAGACCAGCGCTATACCAACTCGCCAACCAGGTCGACAGTGAGGTTCACGGAAGTGTAGTTCCTAAGGGTGCTATGCACAGACATTTCGCTAGCCCGCGCTACGAGCGTGCTAAACTAGCCCCAGCTATCGAGTGATTACTTGTACAGGATTCATATCATATCATATCATATCATATCATATCATATCATATCATATCATATCATATCATATCGCTAACACTGGTTTATGAATACGAAAAACGTTAGTTCGCTGATCATCCACCGGAAGCCCGCGCTAAGAATGTCTATGAATATGACCCCTAAAAGTCTAATTTGACAGTCTCTTCAGTGTTGCCAACTAATACCAGATATCACCAAAGAGGGTAAAATCACAATTCTACGTACTGAAATAATAATAATAATAATAATAATAATAATAATAATAATAATAATAATAATAATAATAATAATAATAATAATAATATATTTACAAAAACAACGTCTCGCTTCATATTTACCACATCTCATCTTTATGTTGCGAGGTATTTCCTAAATGATTCAATAATTTATGAAATAATACGTTTTCCTCCTGGAATTCTCGCATATTATGTGAGCCATTAGGACTAGTATGATCTAATATTAAATGTATTTTGTCTGACATGAAATTTATTGCTTTGACTAAAGAGCTTACGATTCATGAGACTTAACTTAAAAATGTATTTCCTTACTTGCATTTTCATGTTTCCCATACTGCAAACCGAAATTATTGCTGCCAACATAACAGTTAGAAAATTTGTTGTAGTATTCGTCAATACCTGAAATTCGAAACGAAGTTGGTAAAATAAAATAAAACCTGAGAGCTAGAAAATCACTATAATTCATTAGCATATGTAGTAACAGGAAAAAATGGTTAGGTTTCACCTTTAGGATATTAAGTAAGTTGACCCGGACTATACCTATCTAAGTGTCGTGAGGCCGAGGAATATGTGAAAAGGCTGCAATGTTTTAAGACCCTCGTCTTCACGTCACTTAGATATCCTCTCAAATAACCCACTAATCTTGTCACATGCCTTGTAAAAGATCGCGAATGCTCAGTGAAGAGAGTCGAGGGTGTTGCTGTTCGATAGGTACTTTCGGTTGGCCACAAAAATCTTTCTGCAGTGAGACAAACGTGAAACATTGGTTAGGACATTTTCTATGCAGAGAAAGTTTCCGTTTCTGTCGACATCAATAATTACTGCGGTTGTGGATAGTAGACCTCAAAACGGCACAAAACGTCAATTAAAATTACAGTAAAACCTGTCTTAAAGAGCACCTCTATTGAGAGACCACTCCTCCTAAAGACCGATTTTTAAGAGCCCATTTAAACATCCGTAAAACTAATGTAAATCACAACCCTTCACCTCTTCTAAGAGATCACCTTCTTCCCGATCCCCGATCAGTGATTGAATAGTCATTTTCTTAATTTTACCCCTTTTAAAAGACCATACTGTATTTTAAAAATTTATAATTTAGTATTTTATTACATTACTATAGCTTAAATAAACTCCAAGAAATTTGATACAGTACTGTCGCTCTAATTTCCGGCAGCCAATCACATTGCAGGTCGGCTACATTTAAACGTGTGCGTCTTCTGATTCGCTGATGAAGATGTGAAGCATTTCCTAAGGCTGGATAAATACTTAATATATAATCGCCCGCCATTTTGGCTCTTTCGTTGGCGTTCGCAGAAAGCACACGAGGACGTTATTTGTCGCTCAATTATTTGCTGAATTACAGTGCGTTTGATTTTTTATCATAGGAGCTACGATAGGATAATCTTTAACGGTGTGGCAAATACATACCTCGTCTGGTAGTTCGCCAACGAAAGAACAAAAATGGCGAACGACACTACCTACCTAGACTTTATAGAGCCTTGACTTCCTAAGACGTAAGCAAAGAGGAGGAGTCATGCCGGGAATAACAGCGTCGCGACTTATAGAAGTTAAAATTATGTTTGGCAGAGTTGTTAAGTGGTACCGTATTCAGGTTGAATGCCCATCTCTGTCCTTAATTCCTTAAGAAATGTTGGAGATTGCTACGAAAAAGGTACAATGACCGCTTGCAAAGGATTTCCGAGGTATGAGAAAGGGTTATTTGCACCGCTGTTTAACAGTTTCTTAGAAGATAAGATTTCTCATGTCATATGACGGTTTTACTTTTCGTTTTGTAAAGAAAAATCAAATCGTTACTTGTTAATTACAGTACAATAATTTATTTTTTCTTCCTCCTACATATTAGAAAAATCCAGTGATCAACCCACCGATGACGAGGTTGAAGTCAAGAGAGAATTTCAAATGAAAAAAATGTCACTAGAAGAAGTCTTATGTAATATTCAGCTAATTCAACAATCGGCACCACTGAAAGACTATGAATGGAGAACATATAAATGAACTTTTTGAACATGTTAAAATTAGGTTGTAAAAAAATTAGGAGAGTACAATTTATGATTTTGTGAAGCGGAGTATGTAATGAATCAAGGGAACAAACAAACTGAAAGTAACTTAAAATAAGAAATAAAGTTCTTATCTCAAGCTTTTATTGTTAGCAATACGCCACATGTTTTTTATTTGATTAACATAGACGCGTTTAAACAATTATTTGTGTAAAAAAACTCTCCCTATCGAGAGACGACCCCTCTGAAAGACCAATTTTTCATAGAACCAATAGTGATTGTTTAATACAGGTTTTACTGTATTTCCTGTGGTCGATCGTTTCCGACTTACAGGTCTTCCAAAATTCTGCTGCAATTTTATTAGCAATACTTGATACATCCCTGTTTGTGCAGCTGCAGCTCTGTCTGTGTACCAAAACTGATACGTCACTCTACAAGAAGTGCTCAAAATGTCCCCTTTATTTCACGCTTGCATACACCGCATCATTGATTGCCTGACACAACAGAACACAGCAGACAGAACACGAATCTGATGGCGACATTGTTCCACACGCTAGGGAAGCAATTCAATGACCGTAACGGGTATTGTGTAAACACTACTCTTGAGATTTCCCCACAGATATAACACACAGTGTTTCAAATCATGGGAAGAGTTTCGTATGATTAATAAAGTCAGTATTAATGATACAATAACATTGTGCTTATAATTTAAGAAATTCTCAATGTTTTTATTGACACGTTATAAACAATTAACGTGACCCGTTGTTACACGCATGCAACAACATGACAGTCAAATTCTTGCCACATTTTCTCAAACATACAGTATCTCTGTGTGTGTATGCAATCGCAGCAATGATCATTAAGGAGCGGATTCCTATATAATTAAATATTCTTTTTGTGTGTGATAAACCACAATTAACAAAGTTAACAATTCCGAACATGAAGTTTCGAGTTTAAAATCCGAATTTTATTTCACATAAAAACACATATTTTCACAAAAAAATTATGTAAATACATACAGTATTTTCAGGAAATATATTATAAATAAATAAATCTAGGAGATTTCTTACTTAAATACTTTTTACAAGAACTTTTAAATATTTTAAAACTAATTCAATTATATCACTCAGAAGTACGCTATCTTTTTAAGAATTCTTCGTTGCTTCGTGTTTCTAAGCGCTGTGTGATGTATCCGTCATCCATTTTTGTGATAGTATCGCCTCAAGTTCTGAGAACTGCTAGGCAGCATATCAGTGTTATTATCAGAGAATAAATTAACATGGACAAGAAGGAGAGATGTTGCAACACATAATTAGGAATGCTTATTGTTGCTGAAGATGATTTCATTCCACGCTTTGTTTGTGAAACACAACAGATAAGAGCTCGGGTATGAAAATTATTTAATTTAAACAAATCTCTCGCCTCTCGCTCATGTCTAAAATATAAGGCAATATATCTTGTTGTGGCTCCCTGTTATCGGGCTTCGTCAGTCGATATCCTTCAAGATATACTGAAAGATGGTTGTTTAAAAAAGATTTGGTTTTCCTATTAGCAAATCTAAACTTTTTGTGTGACACCATAAAAAAACTCGAAACATCCAAAAACCTGTTGTCTGAAAGAGGGAGGTGCGTGCCGTGGAAATTAAACTAGACTCGCTACCAGGTTCAGAAGTACAAGTACTAAGGGACAAATTCCAGAATGTGGTAGGGAAAACGAGTGGATATAAAAAAATGTGTAATGTTGCTCAAGTTTTGGAGGATGTGCCTGTAGATGAAATTGATGGTGTAGGTGTTTGTGACATTCCTCTCTTTAAATATGCACGTCTGACGTCCTGTGATATGGAAAGATCGTTTTCACAGTATAAGTCGTTGTTCAGAGATAATCGGCATGCATTTGTGATGGAGAATTTGGAGATGACCTTTGTTGTTCACTGCAATTCTCGGCCAACTACTAGCACTCAGGTGTGATTGGTGAGTACCTAGTAACATTTTTGTTCAAGCTAAGTAAGGTATTTTTGTTATATTTAAAAAATATATATTTTTAGGAAATATTTTCGTACTTTTTAGCACATAAAAATAAATATATTTAAATTTTTTAGCACATAAAAATCCGCTCTCTAATGATCATATATCTTACTTCTTAAATATATTAGGATAAAGATAGCACAAACTATATCCATTACATATCACCAAAGAAAGAAGTCATATGGTGTGAAGTGTGGTGACCTGGGAGGCCAAGGCTATAGACCAGATCAGCGACAGTAGCACATGTGGTAGATGGTCAATTCAGAAATGTCTACGAAATAATCTTTTTACCCTGTTACTTAATTAGTTTTCGGAAGCTACAAAAAGCTAAACTTCATATAGCGGAGTTATGATTTTCCAGACAAGGTTTTCTATGGCGACAGATATATGAAAAACGTTTTCCGAAACCAAATAACTTGTAACTGTGAGAGTTTGACTACCAAACGACGTGTATAATGTAAATTCCTCATTAATACTCATTTAAATAATATGAAAGTGTTGCCATAATTTTGAGAGACAGTGTATGTAGTCCATTGGATTCAGATCTGGAGAGCGTGCGGGTCATACGTTTGATGCTGCATGGCCTAACAGCATCTGCGGAAACCGCTTATTTAGATAGTTTCTAGCCACTGTGTTGAAATGTGATAGCGCACGAATATGCATGAACCATATACAGCATACTAGATCCAGCGGGCTACCCTCGAGTAAAACATTTAAATGTTCTCGCGGAAACACTAAACTAGCATCAGTAGCGCTTCGCGTCCAACATGAATTTGAATGTTAACATTGCAATGAAAGTAACGACAAACTCCATGTTAGTACCTAACCACAGTCTGTACACATATAGGGATGTGTCTGTTACCAACTACTGACATATGCAGGCCTATAACTCGCCGTTCAGAGCAGAAGTGGTGTCAGTCAAAAATGGGCAATGATAGTTAAAGTAAATATTTTGTAAAATACAGCGCAAAGTAGCAATATTCAATTTATTTAAATTATTAGTAGTCAGTGGTTAGCACGAAGGACATATTAATTGCTATTTTGCGCTGTATTTTACAGAATTTTTACTTTAAACCTCATTATCCTATTTTGACTTACACCACTAGTGCTCTGAACGGCTCAATCACCCACAGGGCATATAAATATGCATAGTAATATATAAGTTATTTATTTATTTGTTTGTTTGTTTGTTGTTTATTTATTTATTTAACCTGTTAGAGATAAGGCCATCAGGTCTTCTCTTCCCCTCTACCATAGGAAGTTCTGTGTTGTTTTGAGGTCTGCTTTCCACACCTCAGTTATGGATTCATCCTATATAATAACTGGTATCTGTTAGCAATGATGGAATGGAATTTTCGAGAGGGGGCACTATGACCCAGTACTGTGATCTTTGAGGAATTATTGAACTAATCTTCAAGCTACGCGCATTCCAAAACCCACACCGACTGACTGCACCAAGGATCACTGCATACCCAGGTTTCGAGCAAATCTCCCCACTCGTTTCTAGACCAGCCCCCTCCGTGCATCGCCAGCCGGCGTTCGGAAAATGCTATGGAATGACGAAGGAATGGAAACATGTGGACGGATTGATGTAGATTGTCCCGAAATTCCATTCCATACCATTCCAAGCACTGTAGCCATATAGACCGTTAAGCGGCATACTAAAGACTTTTTTCGTTATGAGGAATGCCGAACACGTGTACTTAACTCGAAATATCGATATGGATTATTTTAGTCATGCATTGAGCTTCCTTTACATTTCGTGTAATGAAAGGATTAAATTGGACGGAAAATTCCAGGGAATCAGACTTGTATATCTCACTCAAGCTGCACGTCACTTCCGCTAGTCATTACACACGACAATCCCATTAACAGAACACGCTGTTGTCTCTTGAGATTCGTATAAATATGTTGTATGTCGATGATGTTTAGGTAAAAGGGATTAACCTTCGTTTGTTAAAATTTTACATTTTTACTGTAATTAGTGAAATTGTTTAAATTTTAATTACAAAAAGTGAAGATATGGCTTTGGAAATTATCTTTACATTCAACATGTCTCTCATTACGTAACTAATAATGATAATGGCAGTTCTGAAGAAGATCAATAACAGGTCGAAACATGTAAACTAGGTACGATAGAATTTAACACGAGAAAATCATATAATACATAGGCTATTCCGAAATAATAATGTGTTAAATTTTAATATTTGTTGTTTCTAAAATATCTTGTTTTGTGAGATAAGCCCTTTTTGCCTAAACTGCATCAAATTATGATAAGAGTTCATCTCCAAGCGGCGAAACTGGGCAGAATTTAAGTTTGTATGGAATGAAATTTCGGAAAGGCAACACTACGACGCAGCACTGCGACATTTCAAGAACTATTGCGCTTACACTCTGGCTAGGCACATTCCCAAACCCACACCGGCTGATTACACTAAAGTTTTTTTGTGTAGGGCCTATCCAGGTTTCGAGCAAGCAACCTCCCTCTCGTCCCTAGCCTAGGCCCCTCCCTGCATCGCCAGCGGGCAAATCTAGCTGCACAAAATTAACAACTTCTCTGCATTGTATAAGATAGTTTTTCTGTACAAACTCTTAATAGGTTTGTGTAAGAGGAATCAACCCTTTATAGGAGGTGAATTTATACAAAATTAACAACTTCTGTGCTACATAACAGATTTTTATGAAACTTTGTTCAGGAGTTACAGATAGTCTATATTTTTTGTGTTCAAACTCTGATTACATCTGTATGTTCCCTGTAATTCTTGTACAAAGTTTCATAAAAATATATAGAAGAGGAGCTATTAGTTTTGTCTAAGTGTATCACTATAAAGGGGTAGTTCGACTAGAAACATAAGAGACTTTGCAGACAACAAATATATGCTACCTGCAACTTCCATAAGAAGTTTCATAAAAATCTGTTAGAGGAGAGAAGTTATTACTTTTGTTTAAATACACCCCCTGTAAAGGTGTAGTTCCGTAAAAATAGTTTGTATACAAAATATATGTTACCTGTAACTTTCGTATAATGTGTCATAAAAATCTGTTAGCTAGAAGTTATTAGACTTAATTGTGTGTAAATTCACCCCTTATAGAGGAGTAATTTTGCCGCAGTTATGAGGGTCGTAAAAAATACCTTCGACAAGGGCCGTTAACAGAAAGAAAACACAATTACATTGGAAAAATTTATTGAAACAGACACAGCAATATTGTTGAGCTATTTTTCAACATATTTCCTACCGGAATTGAGACATTAGTCATATCATGAGATTGACAGAGAGGTGCAGACGGCTGTCAAACGCTGGTTCCGATCCCAGGCTGCTGACTTCTACGACACAAGGATACAAAAATTGATCCCATGGTATGACAAATGTCTCAATTTCAGTGGGAGATATGATGACAAATAGCGCAACAATTGCTGTATCTGTTTCAATAAGTTTTTTCCATGCAATTGTGCTTTATTCTCTTTTAACGGGCCCAGGGAAAATCTCTTTCTGGACGGCCTCGTAATTGCGGTCGAATGGCCAAAATTTGTATAAACACTTCTTTTGACATTGTCAACATGGTGGAAGAAAGAATTTAACTTTTTTATCTGCCCTCAACAGAATGTTTGCTTGTTAGATACTCATGCCCTTCATCCGCGAGCCTTTCTTGTTATTGTAGCAGCCTCAACGACTGTTGTATCCGGAGTTTACTTAAATTTGACAAAAGATATATTTGGGAATATTTAAATTAGTTTCCGATAAACTGTAGGCTTATTAAAAGGGAATATAGATTTATAAACTCAGGAACTATGTGGAACTTCATAGAAAGGAAATACCTAATAAATAGGACAAAATATTTCCATTTGGAGGCCTAACAGCGAAGGACCTTTCGGTCATAACAGCATTTCTTTAATTATATTCTTAGACACAACTTCATTCAAAATTGTTCTTTCAGTGTCGTTTGCAATTTTCTCGGAAGAATTTTGCAAGCATTATGCAACTGCTGATGTTTTGGATATGAATCCCTTAATCAGAGACAAGGGAGACTGTTTCTCTCGATATTTTCCCCTTAGTTTCAAGTCCCGTTCCAATACGTCCTAGAAATTTATAATTGGAATATTATTTACAGCCAATACGAATATAAAAAAGTAAGAAACGTCAACTTCACTGGACATGGGAATCTGAGCATTCTGCTTTATATTCATAGATCCACCAATTGCAAGTGAAATAGTTACATAAAGTTACTATGGAAAAAATCCATCTGTATTAATAGAGTTAAACCTTTTGTACTTACGTAAAATTCATTCGTTCTGCAAACAAATTCCAGAATTTCATCGCGTAACCGGAGAAAGATTTTGGTTTTCGTCCCTCACGCTTCGCTATACTAATAAAAGGAGGCTGAAAAAAAGAAGAGAAAACAATGTGTCTAATAGTTGTAAGAAGATGATACTACAGGGTGCGTCAGAAAGAACGGATGGATTTCACATGGCAAGAAAATTGTGAAGATTCATCAAATCAAAAATTTATCGTTATCAACATATTTACTAATACATGCAGTTTATTTATGGAAAACAACATTATCCATATGATGTCCTTGGCTTTCAATACAGGCATCAAGGCGTTTTCTGATGTTCGCCATCACTTTCACAGTCATAGCTGGTGCAATTGCCACTATTTCTTCACGAATCGCTGTCTTCAGTTCGTCCAGTGTATGTGATCGATGTTTACAAACTTACGCCTTCAAATGGTCCTAAAGAAAGAAGTCGCAGGGCGCGAGATCTTACCGTAGCCTCGGACAATCTCAGTGCAATAGAATTTCGTCCAGGTGATTTCTTCTTTAATGTTGAACCTGTGATACGAAATGAAGCCACCCACCGCAAAATTGTATTCCGAGTTGGAATCCTAGCGTGACATCCGATGTCGAAATGAGTCCTGAGTGGCGATCACAGACTCTTCATTTTTCAAAAATGTCTCTACGATGAAAGCACGTTGTACACCAGACCAACACCATATTCTCAACTGAAACTGCATTCTATGGCTGACCCAACAGTCATTGGCCCCCCTCACTATATCTCTCTCCTCGTTGCGTATCGATAGTTTGAAATCCATGCGTTCTTTCTGACGCACCCTTTACAATGGAAAAGAAAATATTTTGTATGGTTAAAAAAATAGCACTGAAAATACATTTACACTTTTAGTGGACAATAATTCTTTCAAGTGCATAAGAGTACTTAAAAAATGTGATGAATTGGAAATGAAAAGTTGTAATTTTGTTAATTCTTTGTGGAACCAATATCGTACAAGTGTTAAGAACTGGTGTATAACCTCAAGCATTATACAGGGTGGAAGGTAACCTTTTACAATCCTTCTGGGATATGATTTCTCGAATTATGACAAACAACAAAGTCTAATAATATTTTGTTCTCAGAAGGGCGGTTTTCTAAAAAAATGATCTTTTGTAACTTGAAATTATGATTACGTTTTTCATGAAACTGCTCAAAATTGAATTTTATCTTATGTAAGATGAGAGAGTAAGCTATGTATGAACCATATTACAATAATATGTGCATGGAAAATAATATAGATTTCGAATAAATCACGTGAATAATCGTGTACACATTGCATGGGAACAGGGCTGCGACACGCTGGCAACACTGTTTCTTACGTAAGCAAACCATGTGGCCGAGCTAGGTGTACGGAGCAGATGATACGCTTACATTCACTTCGTCATTATTTGCAGGCTACGTGCAGTTCGAAGCAGTCGAAACACAACGAGATACCATATTTTTCTAATCGTGAGTATGTGGACATTCATTCTACTGTATTATTGATGAAATTACCTTAAAATGTAACGGAAACTACTTGTTATTCGTACTAACTTTAGTGTTGAAACGATACAATAACGCACGTTTCATCATAGATAACGAATAACATCGTTCATGTAATTAGCATGTTACGATTACATAAATTTTGATTTGACTGCATTCTCAACAGATGTTTTTGTTTACAAAACGGTATATGTGTACATTCTCTCAAACCTCCTGTCAAGTAGATGATTGGAGCGGCATTCAGTAGGCTATGCTGGGGTACAATGATCTCGCGGAGTAAACACTGCTACTGTCTACAAAGTTGCAACATTCGTTTTCTCAAAATATTACAAAACCTATTGGTCGTATGAAAAAATATTATTTGACAAAACGTTCCTAAATGATATGATCTGTTATGTGTGTGAAGGATTGCAAAAGGCTACCTTACACCCTGTATACAACATCTAGCAAGGTACGTAGTCTTGAGGCGCATATCCAAGAAGCGAAGCTGCCCAATCGCGGTCACCTCTCGCGGCAGCCTCACTTGTTATTTTTGCCTCGCGGTTTTGTTCTTTTGGTAGCGAAGCAAGAATGTAAAGCAGTTTGAGCCACCAGTTAGTACGCGACAATTGCGCCAGTTATATCGGGTTACATCATGGCATCTTTACCAACGAACAGTCCGCACGGATTGAGTTAAATCACTAGCGAGGCACCTTTGATTCCATCCGAAATTCGACTGGAATTTGCTCACGTGTGAGACAACCTCGCACTACACTATTATGAGGCAAGGTATCCACTGAAGGGAAAATGGTCATGGGTTAGAACTGCATCGAAAATATATAGGCTTTTAGGAAAAAAAGTGAACATAATTTGGCACTGATGGAGAAAATAAATTCGAATCCAAAATTACTCTATTATTTTCCTTACTCTTAATGGTCTGTACATTATTCAGCTACATAAGAAGCAATATACCTTTCGAACCATTACAACATTTAAACCAGACGTCTCCAAAAGCGTACTCGCGAGTAAGCCCCTGAACGGAACCGAAGCCAGTACGTAATGAGCGCGCTCCGCCTCACCCATCCCTACCTGTACTGTACTCAATGTTTATGCGTAAACGAAGAGCAGTGGTGGGCTCCCATTATCATTGTGTTGGTCGGCGTCTTCCACCGTTTCACAATGTCTTCTAATCATGGATGTAGTACATTCAAAGATGAATTGGAAGAGAAAAATTTTGTTTTAGTGGTAAGAATGTGAAATGCTTAATTTGTTCGAAAATTCTTAAGCGTGTGTTAAAATTCAACATGTGACGACAATACTCGACTCTTCACAAAGAATATCATACAATTACAGGCATGTTGGACATGTGAAAATAATTTATTTTGAGACTATCTGTATGACTGTTGGTTATATATAATAATCAGCATATTACAATACGTTTACACTCAGTTCCGCATGACAAACATATATTTTTCGTTTAATTTTAGGTGAAACGCGTAGGCCTGCAAATATTTTGATAAATATAAACAAGAAAATACAAACATAAATCACACACTTGTCCTCAGTATTAAACAAAAAAAGCTTCTTGTTACCTATGTTCTAGCTTGGAATATTAGAAAATCAATGAAGCCCTTTACAGAAACATCATTTGTAAAATCGTGCATACAGGACGTTACTAAAATATTGTGTCCAGAACAAAGTCAAAGTTTAAGAAAATTAAATTGTTTCCAATTACAGTTCAGAGAAGGAATTTCAAAATTGCAAATGTAATTGAATCTGAAGTCGAATCCACAATTAACCAGTTTGTAGGTTATGTACTTGCATTGGATGAAAGCACAGATAGAAATGACAAAGCTCACCTAGCCATTTTCATCCGAGGAGTTAATGAACATTTTACTGTATCTGAATATCTTCTAGATGTAATTACAAAATACAACTGGAGAAGATCTTTTCCAGGCACTAAAGGCACCATAGAACAGAATAGGTTGAATTTCCAATGGCTTGTGTCAATAGCAACAGACGGGGCTCCAGCTTCATAGTATATCAAAATAATATACAAATGTATGATATTTCTTATTCTTTTGATGTTATTATCTGTAAACATAAGCAGACCGTTGCCACGATCCCTCACTGATCGGTCCCATCTGTTCAGGTACGAGTCTCTTCCCCTTCTCTAGCTTTACAGCACACTGTGTTCGGCGGGCAGCATCGAGAGCACGAATGACGATACGCTTTTTGGAGACCTCTGGTTTAAACATAGTGCCATTTATTATTTATTTGGAAGTAGGCTACGTTTTCACTGTATCAAAAAAGAAATTTCTACTTCATATGTCTGATATTTTTATTTGTCATTTTATGTAATATTTAGGTAACGAATGTTGTTATTTATATTAAATTATTGCTTCCAAAGCCAAGATTTGAGTCTATGGATTGATATACATTTTATTGCTATTTCCTACTAAATCTTATTTATTTGCTACAGGAGCAGTTAACACAAATTTTGTTTAATAATAAATATGTAATAAGCTATATAAGTACTTTAAATATAGTAAGAATATCTGTTAAATATTTGCAGCCATAGAGACTTGTTGAGGGACGACTACCTTTTCCTTCTACCCATTCACCCACTACCACACTATAGAAGGTCAAGTACCCATTTATACAAAGTACCGTACTTTTTGTTGCCGTTTGGTTAGTGTCGTACGCCAAAGAGAGGTCATTAACCGTCAATACACGTTTCGTAAAATAAATACGGCGTCGCTTAAGCTACAAAAGATCTCATTTTTTTAGTGTGTGAGGTATGTTGCAATTTTTAACAGATTTTGTCCCTTCTTTTGTCCTCTATTACTCGAAAAACGATTACAATTATTTCCGTAACACTAAGTATATGTTTGTTCCTGTTTCTGCAATGTTCTGTGCTGTCTTCGGTGGAGAACTTGCGTCATACTGTCTCTATGTCCGCGGGAATGAATGTATGTAATGTTGTACGAGTACATGCCTGAAAAGTTAGATATACTGGGTGTTCAGTTCAAAGTGTGTCATGGCTCGCTGTATGCCAATATGTGGCTAGTCGATGAGCCTAGAGAATTCAATCTTCCTACACTTCCGCAGAGGTGTATTACCTATGTGTCAGAGAAGTTGCCTAGCAAGTACGGCGTTCATTCTGAATACTACTTACCGATACGTTCGGTGACGCCGGTAGTGGCAGGAATGTGAACTGTTTCGAAACATGTACTGAGGTGAGTTTTTTCTTACTGTCGAGATATGGGAGAGGGTTAATACGATTACTTACGTATTTGTTGACATTAATTTCAAACGGTCAACATGTACACGAAGCATTTGATTTGTCTTGTGGAATGTTGCCGTACGCAACCGATGATAACAAATACCCTGCGTACGACTTGGCCTCGCAAAACACAGTTCGAAAGAGGTTATGGTAGCACACAGATCGTACAGACCGCCATCTGTTGCTACCACGTTCAAGTTATACCGTTCTCAAGTTCAGATTGAACGCCTTGATTAATAGGCAACTTCTCTGTCATAAAAGCTGAAACTCGCTTCAAATCGCTGACTCATCAACAGTGACGTCATGACACACTTTGAAATGAACAACCAGTATAATGTTTAATAAATAACAAGGGCATACACATTTATGTTTGAGCTACGGCAGTAACAAATTTTGTTTGTAAATTTTATGATGATGGAAATCGTTGTCATAATTACGAAAACCGTGAAAATTCCGCAACAGAAAAATAATAAATAACAATCAATAATTATTTAAGTACAAGATATTAGTTAGGGAAATTAAATTTTTTGATTATATTGCAAAGAAGGAAGAAAATGTTATCTTGAAGAGATGTTTAAGATTCCTATAAACGATAAAAACTAATTCTAATTTGATAAAAGAATTATAAAATAACGTAAGAATTTAATAAGAAATTGGTTGTGGCAGGAAATTCGTGCAATTAATATAAATAATGAACAATGAATAAACAATCAAATTACCATATATCGATGGTTAAGTTGAGGTACTTCGTATCGACAGAAATGGTTATTTAGTTAAACTAAATTATTAGTACCGGTATTTAGATTGACTACATTATTATTGTGTTCACAAAATTGGACAGCGTACTAATATTTCGTTTTCGAGTAGAAGATCTTGCAAAGCAGAAATTGGGTATAAAAAGTTGTCTATTTTGAGAAAATAATTTCTAAAACTTTTTTTTCTTGGTTTACTTGGAAATTTACAGATATGAGGTATCCCTTCTTAGCAATCGATATGTAGGCTAATATTATTTTAATATGATGTATATACTGGAGGCCTATTATACAAAATATCGCATGACTGGATGTCATACAGGTAACATTATAGTTATGAATCAAAATATATAAAGTACTCGTACTCGCCAATATACAAAATGTACGTAAGATGGCGTCTAACGAAGGAATAAAATTATTATAAGAGGGAAATAAGACCTCTAAGTTAGTAAAAAAAGGTAAAAAGGTAAAGGTATCCCCGTAACATGCCACGAAGGCACTTGGGGGGCATGGAGGTAGAGCCCCATGCTTTCCATGACCTCGGCACTAGAATGAGGTGGTGTGGTCGGCACCACGCTCTGGCCGCCTTTTACCCCCGGGAAAGATCCCTTTAATGGAACAGTAACACTAAAGATATTTCTTGGAACGCGTTTTTCGAACGTTTTGGTCTGTTAGCGACTAACGAAGAAATAAATGCACTTTTGTAACCCACCATTAGCTTTCAATTAATAGTAATCAAAATATCATAAAGGTTTACTTCAGGTTGGATAATGGAAACATCGTAGTACGCCATGCATGTAGATATTTATATGGAAATAAACTGAACTGAAATTTACTAGATAATTTTGAAATCTTGATTCGAAGAACACATTAAAAATATCACTACCACCGAGAGTAGGCTATACTCAATTACAGTGCACACACACAACCACATACTACTTGGAAATAAAATAGAGAGTTCTTTATTTACTCAATTATTTTAATAGGAGGTATATTAATTTAAATGTATTTAAAATCACAGTTAGAAGTATTAACAGGTTTTCAGATTGTCAATTACCACTTTATTATCTTTTTATTTTGCGTATTACTACCACAATGCAACACGGTGAAGGAAAACATTTTATATGTATCAGAATGGCACTGAAGAAAAGATCATATTGTTGGTTTCCCTAGTTGTGTTACCAGCACACACAGGATCAAAGCTAATACAACACAGAACAGCACGTTACTAGGAACAAACACTCGATCCCACAGACGGAAGATACACTTATTTCTTTAACCAGCCGTACCCGCGCGCTCCGCTGCACCCGGTAGAAATAAATATAAAGTAATTGCATAATTAAAATAGGACGTTTGATCCAGGGAACATTCGTGTTTGATAGAAGGATAAATCGTTTAATATGTTACTTAATTTAAATTGCATCCAAATAATTAAAATGCGATCATTTTGGTCCAGAGACACTCATTTGGTGCAATGACAATTCCTTTAACCTGTTTCTTAATTTTTTATTACATGCAACCATAGTTTAATGAAGATTGACATAATTTAGATTTAATGTGTATATTTTATTTTACTTGTTATAGGTTTCCATTGAATTATGATAATAACTTAATTTTAACCCTTGTTTTCTACGTATTCAGTAAATGGCGCTTGACCCACTATGGTTCTGAACCCTTCAAATAACTTATATTATATTATATTATATTATATTATATTATATTATATTATATTATATTATATTATATTATATTACATTATATTATATCAGAAGTTACTGTGATAACATTATAGCATTATGTCCATCTAGAGAAACTACACTTTCCAATGGTGAAATAATAATTAATTATACAAATCGGTTAATTTAGCTTCCGATATTACTTCATACAAACACAGAAACATTCTCTGTAGGCTACCTTTCATAGCTTTCGATTGTTGCTGTCCAAGGCCGCTTATAGACGAAGTCATTTGCTTTTTATTTCATTATACGGCCTTAGAAGGCAGTTATTTTAATTTTAAAACTCATTTATCTCATTAAATATCAGTCCTATAAAAATTTTTCAAGGAATAAAACTTATCGCAAATTATTTTTAAAGAAAATTTTGTTATGTAACATTTTTTACAAAAATCAATAATAAGTGAAATATTTCGATTTATTTAATTCAGGCCCCCTTATAACCCCCCCCCTTTTAAATAATGTATTTTGAATGTCATATAGCCTAAAATCTAAGTTACAACGAACATAATTTATATTCCAATTTTCATCGAAATCCGTTCATCCATTATCGTGTGAAAAGGTAACAAACATACAGACAGACAGACAGACATACAAACAAAAATTTCAAAAAAGCGATTTTCGGTGTCAGGGTAGTTAATTATATATGTTAGGACCTATTATTTTTAGAAAATCGAAAATTACCAGAACAATTTCGGCTACAGATTTATTATTAGTATAGATTGCTCATGCTAGGAATAGAACCATGAACCGTTTGGATGGGAGGTGCGTACGCTATTTATAGAACCAAAGCGGCGGATTTCTTTATGTCAACGAACAAAAATGTCTGATACTCTCTATAGGACTCGCCTTAATAAAGGAGGAAATTATTCGTGATAGCATACTTAATCACTTATAGACGTTGCGCTCCGCACTAACAAATGTTGCAGTAAAATATTATATACAGTCTTACTAATAAACCGCGTGTAGTTTTTATACGAGACTTATGCAGATCTGAGACAGAAAAGTTACTAATAAACCATGCATAAGCGATGGATGTATAGGGTAAGGTGGTACATTATGGATCACTAAAGACAGATTTTTATTGTTCCAACCAACATTCATGTCTGTGCATTATGATTTTATGTTTATATAATCTTTGGACATTTTCTGATATTATACAAGTGTTTAAACAAAATTACTTCACTTAAGTTAAGCACTGAAAAATAAATTACATTTAACAAAAAATGATGCATAACATATCTCAGTGGGTACAATTCGGATCCCTACTGGCATTTTCCACAAATAAACTGTTTTTTACCTTTTCCATCTACACAGATTTCATGATAACACATTTGGCACCCTTGACAACAAATCCAGTCCCCTTTCCTTATGGATTCCGGACTATAATAATTCAGCAAACAGAATCTACATACATCTTTTCTTTTTGGTGATTCCTTGATGACACCAACACACTTCCTTTTAGCACTTTTGCGCTTCTCGCCTTGAATTTTGGTTTTATTTGTGGTTTCATTGCCACATATCTTAACACGAGTGGCGTCAATGTTTTCTGGGGAAGGAAGGTGGACAGAGGTCTGCAGTTTCCGTTTTCGGCACGACTCCTTTCTAGGTAGAAAAGGCAACAAAAAAATTATTGTATCCTCTGGTGACGAAAAACAACTTTTATGACTTGAAAAGTTGCCGCTAGTTTTGGTGGATGATCCAGTTTTTGAAACTATAGGCTTGGTCGCATTTGTGTGTCTGCTTGAGGGCTCTCCAGAGGCTTGGGGTCTACTAGTGCCAGCGGTTGCATGACCAGAAATATTTTCGGCATCATTATTTGATTATATAGACGTGACTGCACGTTCAAAATTTTCCTCCGCAACAATGTCATCGTTGAATGGGAATATCCCAGTACATTGAAAACCTTTTAACAGTAAGTTGCACCTACGGAATCCGTGCTGTTCCAAGCCATGTTGAATATGGGACAGAATCTTTTCTTCGACAGATTTTCATTTGGATGAATCCATTCAATTGCATTCTTATGGTATTTGGTTTTCAGTGACTTAAACAATGTTCTGTCTAATGATTGTAAGACATGAGTGCTATGTGGTGGTAACCCTAAAAATTCATCTCATTCATCTGAAAATATTCCAAGGCTTGCAAACTCACATGGCTTGAATGATTTCCCAGAACTATGAAGACTCTGCCTGGGGTTTTGTATGTATTGAAGTGATTCAACCATACCAAGAAGAGATTTTCATTTATGTGCCCTGACTCGCTCATTGCCACTATCGAGACTGGAGGCAAGCTGTCCTGAAATTCTGGGTGTTTCCTAACACTTTCAAAAATGACTATTGGAGGGATGAATCCACCGGATATGTTACAACATGCAACGATGGTTACATTTTCCTCTCTTTCTGCGTTGGTAATAGCAACAACTTTTCATTTCCCCTTTTGATATACTATCTTAGAAGGCCTGTTATTAAGTATAAACCACAATCATCCATAAAGGACACATTATAAGGCTGGTCACACAATTACGGACCACCGTAACTTCTTTCAAGTTGCCGAAAAAATGCGCAACTGATTGCCTATTTAATCCTTGAGCTCTGGCACGTGGCAGACACTCGGGTTCCCTTACACTCAAATTTGAATGCCTCATTAGAAATGCGAGAAACCAATCAATCCCTGCAACTCTATTCTCCGTATTGCATGAGTGTTTCACCTGACTTCCCTGTGCAAAGTTAAATGCGGCTTGCCTCACCTGAAGAGGTGTTAAACCAAGACTATTGAGTCTCCTACACGAAGCTTTCACCCAGTAGCTCTGTGTTATTCAAGCTTCAGTTTTCTATGGAGTGCAGTAAAAGTAACTCGAAAGCCTCACATATCAACAAATACCCTTCCTTGACGCTCTTAATTGCAGTGTTCATCACTGATGGCTTCCGCTTTCGTCTGCATTTAGGTTCTGTTTTTACCCTTGACATCTACCCATGAACATGTAGGAAAAAAAAAATATTAAAATCAACAACAAAACGAAAAAAACCAACAAAACGAAAAAAAATTGTAATTTATAAAATATAGGCGTAGGACTATATATCAAAATAATTAGAACAAAAAATAATCGTGTAACTTCTCCCGATCCCATTTGTACTACTAGGCTATATTCATATTGTAGCTAGACTACTGATCCATATTGTACCTAGACTACTGATCCATATTGTACTTTAGTCATGTTAAATGTATGAGGATCATTCATTGTTACAATGCAACAATAGGTGACAGCACTTGCACCTACAGTCGTCTATTTCATGGCATCATAAGACTGTATAGAAAGGAAAATTATTCTGCTATTTTGAAGCTACACCAGGAACTTAAATACTGTGCAGTTTTATAAATTGAATATCTTCCATGTGCAAGTATTTACCTTGCTATGCAATATAAATTGTAGAGCTTCAATGAAAGGCACAGCTGTACTGAAACTCACACGATAAACACAAGGTTCCTCCTCCTTGACGCACTGCTCAAAACAGTTCTACCAACAACAGTCTTGTAGAAAATTACGCTAATCTTAGCGTGATCCGTATTGTACCTATATCCATAATGTACCACCTTACCCTAAACAGGCTGTAACTATACAATGGGAATTGTTTTGCAGTAGTTATATACACGAAACTCCTTGTTTAAGCGTTGTACATAGAGAAAAAATGGCCGCCCCTCTAACAGCTGTTCGTATCGACTGTCATTTTATGACAGTAAACAAAGAACCTTGTAAACTTGTAACCACAGAAGAAGAAACCAAGGAGCACAGAATAATTAGAATAATATTGCTGTAGCTTGTACTCTTTGACCAAAATATAGTGTGGTAATCGATTAGAGCCAGTTGTACCATCGATACTTAACACGCCACATTAGAGCGCTCTACTGGATGCAATAGAGAACCTCAGATATTCTATTACCTTTCCTAACGAAGTAATGACGAAACTATGACGTAGCTGTGTAACATTATATCACAGTCTACTACATACAGTCACCAAGCTTGAGTTTTGAGGGTGCTAGAAACAATAGACTGTGACGGTACTATTTTGCATTGCCTGTAAAGAGGCGATATTAGCGATCCTAGTGGTGAGCAACTATCTAATGTTTGCATATTTACTACGTATTGAGCTTCGCGACTGTATATACTAGACTGTGATTATACTGTTATGCACGACGTATTTAGCGATTATTAGTAAGAAATTTACACACGACGTATAAACGAGCTACTCATTGTATAAGACAGTTAAACGTCTGTATATAGAGTTTTTATTAGTAAGACCGATACAGTATATTACAGTGCATACACACTTGTACCTTACACCGGATAAATATTACGTCGCTCATTCTGAGCAATACTTAAATTCTATTTCATCACCGAAGTCAAAACTCTAGACAACTTCGCACTAAGTGGCTTCTAACTCACGTCATGAATCATCGCAGCTTTAATGAAAACACCATGTAGATCTTTTCTTCTATTGAATAACGTAACAGAAGTCCACAGCATTCCTCGAGTAGCGCTCCAGTTTGCGACAGGATGCACCTGCAAGGGGGCGGAAGATGAGGGCCAGTATACCTCCACAAGCGTCACGTCGAAGCCACTGTCCTCTGCCTCCCTTGTTACCAGAAACTCGCAGTCGACGGGGACGTAAATGTTGGCAAAATATTCTTGGACAGATATTGTAGAGTTCAGGAACAGAATCCATTTACCACGAGACATCATTCCTAATCTGGAAAGCTGCAAAGTTAGAACTATATTATTTATTATTATACGAAAGAGAATTGAAGACTATAATAAATTACATATTTCTTAAGGATAAAAACGAAAGTTACAAAGATTCTTCAAGCATCAAAACTGTACTCGACATCAACATTTTTTTTTTAATATTTCATAATTAAATGTTTTCTTCCTGGCCCATAGATGGCACCAGAATTTATCTGTTATAGTAACAATTGTTTTTAGACGAGAAAAATTCGCTCTGGCGGAGCCGGGCATAACAGATAAATTCTGTAGGACCAAAAAATTAAACTTTACGTAGATTCTTTGCCCAACAGTGCATATACCTACTGTGGAATCCCGGCCACTAAGTAACTCTTTGTATAATGGCAGTTAACTTATTATAACATGTCAACATATATGTCGAACATGGAATAAGGCCACAAAGGAAAAAACACTAGAGGAGAGAGATTAATTCCAGTGCTGTGGATATAACTTTGGTGTAGCTCAATGGTTAGAGCGCTTGGTGCGGAGAACCAAGGACCCGGGTTCGACCCCCGGCGCCGGAGCGAATTTTTCTCCTCTAACAACAATTTGAAGCAGAATTGCTGAGTAACTTTCAGCGTTGGACCTCAGACTCATTTCGCTACATTAAATTCAACTTCATAATATCGTCTTTCTATGGTTTGAGGTTCACAGAGAATACAGTAGAATGTAGCACCGTAATTTGTATACGAGTACAATTAGCATCAATCTGAGAAGGCTATAAAACTCTTCGGGGAACAGATCCGCGTTCATTGCGGACTCTGTTTGACCTGGAGTTGTGGTACTAACTCGATAGATGGCACCAAATAATGAATCATGATACCTGTAGTAATGCGATCTTCAGGTCAATATAGGATGCAGGAGGATGTAGTAGAGCGATCTGCATAGAGATGGTATCGAATTGAAGAGGCTTTAAAGTTCTCAGGGGACAGATGTGCGTTCATCGCGGACTCTGTTGGACCGGGTAATGTGCAGCTGATCAATTGATGACACCAAACAGTAAATCACCATACTCGGGGATTTCAAACAATGATTCCTGTCTAAGGAGGTCAGCACTATAAGTCTCAGGCTATGATGCAAGCCTTCGGGCCCTCCTTCCTAAGAAAAAAGGAGTCGGTAAATAAAATGAAAATCTTAAATGAAATACATATATATGTTCGGGGCTGCTATTATTATCATATGTCCCAGAAAAGAGCGGCCTGCTGGCCAGCCGCGCCTTGTGTGGTTTCCGCCGTGCGCTAATTGTTTCTCCCGCGCAATCGAGCTCCAGTAGCCATATGGAATTCAGTGTGCTTAGAAGTCGTGTAATGAAACTCTCGATTCTTCAAGTGTACAACGTTAGTGTATAAAGTTTACTGATTATTGTGTATTTACATAATGCCTAGCAACAAATTCTCACTGTGTGAACGTGTGTATATGTACAATACGTACATAAAAGGCAGAAGGTCGTGTGCGAAAACAAGGCAAAAATTTCGAATAAAGTTTCGAAACAGACCTGTGCCTTCTGCCAAAACAATTAGACGACTCCCTAAAAGATTTAAAGAAACGGGCTCAGTGAAGAATAAAAAATCAAGCAAAAAACGTAGTGTTCATAAACGGAACGATTGTCAATTTTATTTCCAACAATATTCCGCCACCGCTCATACAGCTGCGTTGTCAATGAGGGAATTGAGGCGTACTTATTTTCGGTACGAGACTAATTTTAGTAATAATTTGAGGACTCCACGAAGCCCAGACATAACAAACTGTGACTTTTATTTATGGAGAGCACTGAAAGGTAGGGTTTATAGGAAAAATCTTCATTCTATAGATGAACTGAAAGACTATATACGAGAAGAAATCCAAACTATCAATGATGTGGAACTTCGGAGTGTCGTTCATTCGTTTATCAGAAGATGTCAGTTGTGTGTGGCGGCAAACGGGGGTCATTTTCAGCAGTGACTGTGAGCATGGTAAGTCAAAATTATTGAACATTTATTGTTAGTACTGTTATATATTGAAGAAGCGCCGGAAAAATGGTTACGCGCTCGGCGGAAACTACGCAGGGCGCGGCCGGCCGGCCGCTATTCTCTGGAACGTATAATAATAATAGCTCTGTATATACAGTGTATTGTAATAAATTTAATAAATAGGCCTTGATATAAACAAAACAAATTCGAGAAAATTATCGTCCCTTTAGGGAGGAGATGGTGCCTATTCAGACATTATAAACCACTCCACGTTGCGAGAACGTAATACGATGAAACAAGTAAATGTATTGAAGATTAAAAATAAAATATGTACGAAAATTTAAGAAAATATTGCAAATAAAATACACGTTAATGAATCAGGCGGTTTTGCTGCTTTCAGTTAGCATACCGCCACTGTCATCTTGCAGTCAACTTTAAAGCATAATAGTAATGGCGCAGTGGTCTGGAGCACGAAGTGCTTTCACCGTGAAAGTATTTCACAGAAATTGTGACAGTTTTGAATCCGCTCAGCGTATATTTCAAAATGTGTTCGGAATTCATTGCAATAGTCCTCTTCCATGAGCACATGCTGTAAAGACCAGGGTTCGAAACTTTGAGGCTACTGGCTTTATACTAAAGAATAAAGTGGTAGTGTAACAACTCTACGTACACCCTAGAATGCTGCGGCAGTAAGAGAGGCCAAGCCACTCTGCGAGTCTCCAATCTACATCACCTGTGCTGTTTGAAGAAAATGTTGAACGAATTTTACATAAAGATCTCTACTTCCATCTCTATAAATTTCAAGTTACTCATGCTCTACACGAGCATGACTTTGAAAAGAGACAACTATCTGCCAAACATTATTGTAGTTAATTAATAAAAACGAAAACTTTGTAAATAACTTAGTGGTGAGTGATGAAAGCTCATTTTGATTTGCCAGGATAAGTTAATGAGCAAAATCTCTGTTACTGGTGTGCCAGAAGCTCCGCCTGAAAGACCACTTTATAGTATAGGCATCCGACAAGGGAAACTCATTGCGCAGAAACCAGCGGGCGTGACTGTATCTCGCAGATGACGTATGCTCCCGTTCCCAGCATGCTCTCACGCCTACTGCAGGGGGATAAGAGGGGTATAGCATACGCGCGGTGAGGAGTCCGAGCTGAGTTTTCCTTGTAGGATATCTATACCAAAGTCGCAGTATGGTGAGCGACATTTTCCTTTGGAATTATAGGTCCTAATTCTTTGAAAATGAGACAGAAAGTGGGCGTAATTGTGTCAGGAACATGTTATTTTCACATATCAGAGAGAATTTCTTAGCTCCTGAGCTTGTTTGTCATTCAGTAAACGAAGGATTTTGTTTGTTTGTTTTTTTTTTTGTTGTTGTTGAAGACGGAGCAACGAGCTATACTTCGCAAGCTTCCATGGCAGTTGTTTTTTAATTGGTTTATTTTACGACGTTTCAACTGCAATGGTTATCTAGCGTGCGAGTGAAATTACGGTGCCAAAGTCAGCAAAATGAGTTCAGGGTCCAGCGTATAAAAGTTACCCATCATTTGCCCTAAATGGGTTAATAGAAACCCCGGAAAAAACCTTAACCAGATAACTTGTACCAACCAGAATTATGACAGTTTGTGCGGAATTTGTTTCTGTTCATATTATTATCTCCATATATAGGAACATCATGTGACCAGCCAGATTTGTCGAAGTTTCAACATGTAATTTCTTTCTCTGAGGGTATCTAAATACCCACGTTTTCAGTCCTCCGGCACAACACATAGCAGTTGAAGCATCGAATTAGCACGAAATGGAACGAATTCCTGTGGGAATGCTGTAAGCAGTAATAGGTGACGTAACGCCTACAGTGGAGTAGTAGTAATCTGAAGGATAATGTCAGGAAACAGGAATTTCGTTTCCAATGTGTTAAGTTCAAATAGCTAGATGCTTTTGTAAATACAGAGTGAACCATTAGTAATGCCATTAATGCCAGCAGGTTATTCCTTGATATATTAAAAAAGAACTATAATATAATTTCCAGGGAAAGGATTTATATGTAAATACATATTTACTTATAAAGCTAATATAATTTATATTTTGCATTATCTTTATGTTTCACAATGTGTAGGGTTGAAAAATCCTACTTTTATTTTCCATATTTTTCCATATTTTAGAGTTTAGTACATATTTTCGTTAATTTCCATATATTTTCCATATTTCATATAAAACAGTCCATATTATATTAGGTTTAACAATAAAACAAAACAAAATTCCATTAACTTTTAAAAATACATTTCAACAATAGAGATTTAAACACATGTTCAGTAATCCCTTTAACATCAGAGTTATTTGAAAATTAGCAGTCCTATCAACAATGGGAAAGTAAGTTACAAAACTGTATTAATTTAATTTAAAATTTTTAACAGACTTCAGTTGTGCAGCTCAACAGTTAAATGCCAGTCAGAGTACACATAGGTTCAGTTTTGTAAATCATACTATAAAGACGGTAAATATGCCAAAAGTACGTCATTCAGTCAATTTAAAATCAAAACTAACAAGTTACATTTCAGAATTTAAAGAAGATGGTTTATCAACTGACAATAAAATATTATTTTGTAATTTGTGTCAGTGTGCAGTATCATCTACACAAAAGTTCCTGGTGCAACAACACATTACAACTAGTAAACATCAGGCCAACAAACAACTAAATTCCAAGCAGAGACAATTGTTTTTAACACAACCAACAACATCGAATGTAAGATCTGAGTTTAACATCGACCTGTGCCGTTCTCTCATCTCTGCTGATATTCCTCTCTACAAACTAAAGAATAAGGTCTTCAGGGAATTCCTTGAAAAATATACTCAACATACAATCCCGGATGAGTCAACACTTAGGAAGACGTATGCTCCATCCATCTACGATGAGACAATACAGAAGATAAGAGATGAAATTAAAGATAGTTCAATTTGGGTTTCCATTGATGAGACTCCCGACAAAGAAGGTAGACTTGTTGGTAATGTAGTTATCGGTTTGTTAAGTGAACAATATTCTGAACGAATTCTTTTACATTGTGATGTTCTAGAAAAGTGCAATAACAAAACTATAGTTAAACTGTTCAACGAAGCTATGGGTATCCTGTGGCCAAAGGGTATTATGTACGATAATGTGTTATTCTTTATTAGCGATGCTGCCCCTTATATGGTCAAAGCTGGACAAGCATTATCTGTTGTATATCCTAAATTGACTCATTTTACTTGTGTGGCGCATGCATTTCATCGTGTGGCAGAAGTGGTCAGAGACAATTTCCCTAAAGTAGATTTGTTGATTTCATCAGTGAAAAAAGTATTTCTCAAAGCTCCCAGTAGAGTTAACGTGTTGAAAGAAATGTACCCTGAAATTCCATTGCCACCAAAGCCAATTTTAACTAGATGGGGTACATGGCTAGAAGCAGTTGAATATTATGCCGAACATATAGACTCTATTAACAATGTTCTCCTTGCATTGGACTCTGAAGATGCAGTCTCAATTGATACTGCGAAAACAGTTACCTGTGACATAAGTGTGAAGAATGACTTAGCTCACATTCAGCATACATTTTCATGCATCATAAAAACGCTCAAAAGTCTCCAAAATAGGCACCTTTCACTATCTGAAAGTTTTGAAATTATAAATAGTACTGTGGAACAACTGAATCGTGGTAGAGGTAAAGTTGCAGATGCAGTAAGAGCTAAGGTGGACACTGTACTTTCAAAAAACCCTGGATATGAAGAACTACAAAAGGTTGTTACTGTGATGAGTGGTGAATCAACAGTGAAGATTAACTTGGACTTATCCCCAGCAGACATTGTGAAATTGAATTATGTACCAGTTACTTCTTGTGACGTCGAACGCTCTTTTAGTCAGTATAAATCTATCCTCAGAGACAATAGAAGAAGATTCACTTTTCAGCACTTGAAAGAAATGTTTGTAACCTATTGTTATGGTAACAGACAATAAAATTGTGTTTTGTTGAAACTACATTGGAAGATAAGGTACGTCCATTATATTTTTTGTTTAGTTTGATTAAAATGTACCAATATTTAACGCACATAGTCATTTTTTTATAATTTTAAGTCCATATTTAATTCCATATTTTGGTAAAAATCCATATTTAATTCCATATTTTGGTAAAAATAACTACATATATATTTACATATTTCATATATTTTTAGTCCATATAAATCCGTTCCCTGATAATTTCCCTAATTTTCACTTCTTTTTCGAGATAACATTGTTTTTTATGAAGCATTTTATTGCCTGTTTTGGGAAAAGATTGAATTCTCAATACGCTCGGTCAATTTAAGGGAGCTTACTTACTTACTGGCCGGAGGTTCACTGCCGCCCTCACATAAGCCCGCCATTGGTCCCTATCCTGAGCAAGATTAATCCAGTCTCTATCATCATATCCCAAATCCCTCAAATCCATTTTAATATTATTTTCCCATCTACGTCTCGGCCTCCCCAAAGGTCTTTTTCCCTCCGGCCTCCCAACTAACACTCTATATGCATTTCTGGATTCGCCCATACGTGCTACATGCCCTGCGCATCTCAACCGTCTGGATTTAATGTTCCTAATTATGTCAGGTGAAGAATACAATGCATGCAGTTCTGTATTGTGTAACTTTCTCCTTTCTCCTGTAACTTCATCCCTCTTAGTCCCAAATATTTTCCTAAGCACCTTATTCTCAAACACCCTTAACCTATGTTCGTCTCTCAAAGTGAGAGTACAAGTTTCACAATTATAAAGAACAACGGAATAGAACTGTTTTATAAATTCTAATTTTCAGATTTTTTTGACAGGAGACTGGACAATATAACGGAGCAGTGTATTAAAATAAATTATTGAAAACATTTTAGTTTTGTCTTAAATGTGCAGAAATTTGAACTGAACAAATGTAAATTATTCTTTTGCAAAGGCACTTTACAATGTTACATTTGTTCGGATCAAATTACTGCACATTTAAAGGACAAAACCAAAATTCTTTCAGTCATAATACACTACTCTCTTAAATTGACTGAGCATGTTGGAAATTAAATCAATGGCTTTCGCAAAACACTCTACGAAATATTTAAAATATAAAAGTTTTTATCTCGGAAAGGAAGCAAAAACGAGTAAAATTACATTGAACTTTTTTGTTTGAAATACCTCAAAGAATGATCCCCTGAAATTAAAGACATTACTTACTTTTCACTCTATATATTTTATATTTAAACTGGATAAATTAAACCATTTAATTTCATGACTTTTATTTAAAACTGTCGATTCACTGACACACATTCTGTATATAAAGGACCACCCTGTCCAGCCGTAAATGTTCCCACTGGTATAAGGTGAGCTCAATTACCCACTTCTTTTGTCAGCAACGCCTTAATTTTTGTCGCCAGTATACATGGTACCTTTTCCCATATACTCAGCAGTGAACAACTTACTTACTTACTTAAAATGGCTTTTAAGGAACCCGAAGGTTCATTGCCGCCCTCACATAAGCCCGCCATCGGTCCTAACAGTGAACAACATTAATTAAAAATAGCAAAAAACGTTGACTTTCTCAAAAGTCAATGTAATGGTCCTTTCGTGCACATTTGTTCCACACAAACTATTCCATATGGATGAACTTACCTGTTGTAAATGACGTTGGAACATTATGTGTGCAGGTATGATGAACAATGGAATGCAATTGGAGACGTTAAAGACATGGATAAGTTGCTGCAATGATATTGTAGCTGTTAATATTTCGTTTATTGCTAGCGCTTTAAAGAGCTCCGCAGAATTTACCACGTCAGTCCATTCTGAAATAAAAATAATTAACGTTGCTAATATAGAACGTACAATTTAAGTATTTGCGTTCACGCTGTTTTTACGTTTTGGGTAACTGGCCAAGAACGGTCGAGAACAGCGAATTATGACATTGTGATGACTAAACTTGTGTGTGCCGTTCAAGCAGTATGAGGCATGTAACAGTTGAAGAACGCGAAATTTATCAGAACGTATTTCAAATACGCTTCTGCTCGTCCGCCGTTCCCGAAATAAGTTTATTCTCTCATATGCTGTATACAAATGGCATAGAAGTATTAATTAAAAAGTTCGAAACAAGTGAATTAGTTTTAAGGGGAGAGGACAGTATTTTTTAAACTTTTTTCCTATTTGGTTTAAAATATTAATTTTTTGTATGTAGAGAGCTCATACCTGTAGAAACTCAACCAAAAAAAAAAAATATTTGGGGGCCCAGATTTGAAAAAAAATATACCCAATGCAGGATTTTACTAAAATCGATATATCTAAACCTTTTTTAAAGGTACATTCATCCCGTTTCTTGCAATGTACTTGCAAAAGCATGCTCTACAAACTGTCTGTAACAGAATTTTGATATTAGTCCCTACGTTTGTAAAATAAGCAATTAAAATTCGATAACATTTTTCTGAATTCCTTTCTTGCAAACTAACGAACGTAGTTTTAAAATGAAATCAATTAACAAAATTCTGTTACAGAGAAAAGTTTCCTAATAGTCTAAAGAATGTGTGTTCTAAATTTCATAGATGTATCTTTAATAGTTCAGAAATTATATCCATTTTTGTCTGGCAATGTAGCAAGAAAATGGAGTTACCATAAACCGATAAAAGGGGGCGAGTGATTTAAAAATCCATAGCGCAGAAAGTTTAAAAATGGCGTCTCAACATCCGATAAGGACACAAATACCCACGAAATGTTATGCAATGCATTCCACACATATCAAAGACTATTTAAAAAAAATTCTTTTGAAAATTCAATTTTCCGGAAACAACAATAAAAGGGATCGAGTGATTTAAAAATCCATAACGCAGGAAGTTCAAAAATGGCGTTTCAACATTTTATAAGGGCACAAATACCCACAAAATATTATGCTATGCATTCCACACATATCACAGAGCATTTTAAAGATTTTTTTTTTAATTTACTCATTTTTCACCAAAAAATACCATCCTCTCCCCTTAAACACAAAAATGTACAAGTAGACTGACGGTATTGATAAAGTAAAAGTAGAAGAAATATGTGAAAATGTAGAGCGGACACCAAGAAAATTACTTCAGAAATTAGCGCAACAAGTGGTTGTACCAATATCTTCCGCGTACACCGCTGTGAAATCACTGAAACCTAAACCCTACCGAATTACAGCAGTGCACATTTATAACTAAGAGCCCCATTTTCAAAATACGTATTTTGTAAGTGGTTTCTTCTTGAATCTGTGAATGAAGGATTAATAGACTCAACATTTCTGTGGTGAATCGTGTGGTTTCACTTAAATAGGGATCTAAACAATCACAATAATCGTTATTGGTGTTCAGGAAAAGCCATCTAACCTTCACGAACCTAAAGATATGGGTTTGGTGCGTTATTGTTGTTACGTAATAAAAAATGGTATTCAGATATTATCTGCACCAATAACTTTAAATTCGGAGAATATTCGCGTAGTCAGACTTTAACTTAGACAAATTTCATTTCCTGTGCTCCATATCATTGAAATTTATATGTAATAATGCGTAACATGAAAGATTCTCTTTCAGCTTTCCCAATAACGGGACTGCCTCATTGGCCAAAGCATAACTAACACACAAAGTGAAAACAAAACAGATCACAAAAGAGAAATGTAGGGAACGAACAAAAATGGGAAAATTAAGGACAGGAAGGATAACGGTATACATATAATAGGTCTAAACATAGGAAACAAACAGATTAGACGTTCAAACAAAAGTTCTTCCTTTTTAGGAAAAGAAGTACAGGTGGTATTTTAAAATGGCAAGTGATCCTCTGATAGCAGTGAGGGAAACATCACGAATGAAGTCGTTGTTCTGCTGAAAGTTCTTGCAGAAACTGACAAAGAGGCGAGGTATTGTGCCCCTAGCGCTAACCATTAGCCCAACTACTTCAATGGAGGTCAGGTGATGTTACTGGTCAATGTAATTGTTAATAATTTTAAGTATTAATTTTATTAAACTTTATTTTTTCAGTTGCACAAGATCTGGGTGCGAAATAAAAAGAAAAATTAATTCAAATTTTTAAAAAAGTCAACAAATTCGTGTATGAATGTTGCCGACTTAAGAGGCAAAATTATTATTACCAAAGAATGGTGGCGAGGTAAATATAAAAATATTATGAAACGAATGCTAAATTTATAAGAGAAATATTCCGAAAAAAAAAATAAGTTCCCTTTTTATGTTCGCTTGGTGTTAAAGAATAAGAAAGATGTGTGGAGACGGATTCAATATGGATGTGCACTATCCACTGGAGTCCACCTGCTAGTTGTTGTTTAGTGAAATGTCCGAGGACAGATCTGAACCCCACAAGAGACACCAACATGGCACCACTTGTAAGGCAACTAGGCCAGGAGATAATGGGGTAGGATGCCAATTCCCTTCTCCCCTCCATTGCATACATCGCCGATTAGCTACATATTTCACTAACCAGACTTCAAATATATACCAACAATTGAAGAGTCCACTGCAAGAATGATGGATGTCACTTTCTTGTCGAAAATGAACCAAGACTGTCAATGCATAGCTTAAGACATATAGAATGTACATAGAGAGTTATATGGCATTAACACTGATAGTCATTGTCCAGTAATGATCGGAAAATCACAGTTAAGCTTTGAGCGCTAAGCATTTCAAACTTTCAATTGCTTCTCCTGAAAATGTATTCCAAATGACATCCATCATTCTTGCAGTGGACTCTTCAATTGTTCTTCCTATGACACATGTCGTGAAGTAAAATGTACTGCCTGATAATAGAGGTACATATCAGCCAGAATTTTTTTAAGTAGGTTATTTTACGACGCTTTATCAACATCTTAGGTCATTTAGCGTCTGAACGAGATGAAAATGATAATGCTGGTGAAATGGGTCCGGGGTCCAGCACCGAAAATTACCCAGTATTTGCTCATATTGGGTTGAGGGAAAACCCCGGAAAAACCTCAACCAGGTAACTTGCCCCGACCGGGATTCGAACCCGGGCCACCTGGTTTCGCGGCCAGAAGAGCTAACCGTTACTCCAGAGGTGTGGACAGCCAGAATTTCAATGCTAGTGCCGTTTTTATATTTAATTCCACACACATTATACGAGCATGCTATAATTTTTATGGTATTTCAGTATCCATATTTTGTAATGAAAAATTAATTCTAACATATTATATAGGGTAAACATTGGTAATTTCGTGGCAGTGGTTATTTCGTGATACTTTTTCTTTTCTCTTTCGTGAACTAACCAATGGTGTTACGAGATTCAAATTTCCGCCAAGGGATTGCATATTTTTTCCGGTTTCCATAAACATACAGCTACGCTTTGTGTGACTATTGTAGCTGCTTCAGTGAGGTTTTATGTTTGGAGAGAGCACGTTAGCGTCGACTTCTCAGGCGTACAAATTTTGTGGATGTTTGTAATTACATGACAGGCTTATTACCAAAGGTAAGCATATGATATTGTGTACAAAGATTGATTATATCTTAATGAAATTTTAGGAAATGTTTTTGGAATTTTAGATACAGCTGTAGTCGCCATATAGGCTTAGCTTTACTGATAGAAATCTTAGCTGTTTGGGGCGAAATTTTGTTGAGCATTAAGGGTTACATTTTATACTATTTTAAAAATTGTATTACAATACGAATTTTAGAAGTCTGAAGATAAGATGTGATAAAAAAAAAGAAAAGGGGGACGCAATGGGTTCAGTGTAGTTTCTGTTTGATTTGTTATCATGCTAAGTGCCAATGATAAGTGCTACATGATTTACTTGCAAGAATTGTGACAGAAGGTGAAACATGGCTCAACCATTTTGGACTGGAGACAGAGGCAGACAATGGAGTGGCATCATGCAAATTCACCAAAGAAATAGAAATTCAAAAGTGCACCTTGGGCAGGAAAAGTTATGGCTACTGTGTTTTTCGATTCAGAAGGACTCTTGCTTGTGGACATCATGCCACACGGAACCACCATTAATTCTGACGGGTATGTTGCAACTCTCAAGAAACTTCAAGCTCAACTGAGTCGTGTTCGACGACATCGGGAGAAGCAGGATGTTCTGCTATTGCACGACAACGCACAGCCATATGTCAGTCACAAGACCACAGACTAGATCAGAAAATTCGGATAGACAACACTGAAACACTCGCCTTACAGTCCTGGACTGGCACCGTGCGATTACCATCTCTTTGGTAAACTGAAGTGTCACTTCGCGGAACGAGGTTAGAAGATGACTCCCTTCTGCACAATGCTAAAGAGTGGCTCAGACGTGTTGGTCCAGACTTTTACCGTGCTGGTCTACAGACCCTCGTTCCTAGGTTACGCAAGGTAGTTGAAAGGGACGGAGATTATGTGGAAAAGTGACATTTTATTCCTAAAAGATGTATCTATATTCTATGAAAATAGTAAAGCTATAGGATAAAAATTTAATTAAAAAATTTTATGCATTACTTTTGGAGTTACTAGTAATATATATGGGTAGGCTATAGTAAAGTCCGTAATAAAAGTTTTCACCCTTTCAGGGCAAAGAAGATCCCTTTTCAATTTCAATTTTTACTTTGATTTCATTCTTATCATGTGTTGATATGTATTTCTATGTTTTCTTGCTATGAATATAAGACGGAAATACTATGTTTGAAGTCTTGTAACAATAAATGAGAATTTCATTTCACTTTAATGAATTTTTCCGCAATTCTTCTACCTCTCACGAAATTATCAATGTAATAATGTAATATCACGAAATTACCAAGGTTATCACGAAATAACCAACCTTTTAGCTTAAGTTATAAAAGTGGTTTTTGGCACTTGTTCAAGAACGTGTCCAATCTTTTATGTCTCCAGATTTGTACAGCAAACTATCGTCTTTTAGATGAAAAAATCGGAATAAGGATATATTTACACATTTGCATTTTAAATTAATTTTCATGAAATTGTCACGAAATTACCAATATTTACCCTACATCTAGTATATGTAGTTTACGGAAGGTAGATAATATTGTAAGTTATCTCATTGTTATAGATATAGCGATATGAATTTAATTTCAACATTTGGGTAATAGAGTATGGTGTAAGAAAGGAAGATACATTTTGAAGGACACAGTACTGTCATATTTAACAATATGAGGATTCCAACAAGGATAAAATTCTTACCTTGTATAGTGTATAAAGTGTAGACACAAGTAGGCTGATATCTGATTGCTACTGATGTAGCTATACGTAATATTGTCCAGATTAATTTGTTTGCAGTCACTGATAAAATTATTAGCAAACATAAGAAGAAAAAGAATGAAGCTCTCATGATTTGAATAAGAATGGTAGGCCTACAGCACTGACTTCCTTCGAATTTTATCAAACATGGAACCAAATGATCAACATTGTGTCGTCTGGATATATACAGGTCGCTCTGTTGCGAAGGGTCAAAATCGTGTCAAGTAATCTTACCAATGCACTTAGGTCACGGAATGTTTAAGTGCGTTACTGATTATATCACGTCATGCACGTTTCCAACAAACAATAGTCATATACCTGTATAACATTGTCACATGACAATAAGAGATATAAGATCGTCACGACTTTGAATGTGACATTTAAAATACATTAGTGGAAAATAAAAAATGAACACATCTGCAGAAGTGACGTAGAAACGACATATTCGCATGGTGCACTGATAAAGGGCACTAAAAGCAATGATTAAAAATGCTGTGCTATGCTGTACTGTGCTCTGCTGTGCTGTACTGTGCTGTGAACGGAGTAGGACCCACGTACTAAGCATGAAAACTCTGAGCCCATAACAACTGTAGTTGGCTTGATGAAAAAGTGGTCTGTTGTTTAGAGCAACGGACTGTACCTAGTAACCGTTGTAGACATGTCATGACGCGGAGATGAGCACAATTCGTGCAATTAACTGAATTTAAACGAGTTCGTATTGTAAGCCTGCGGGAGGCTCGATTGTCCTTTCGAATAATTGTCCAACACGTTGGACGTGAAGTATCATTTGCTTATCATTGTTGGTGCCGATGGTCCAACGATAGTGCACATGCTCATCATTAGGAACCGGATTTGTATGTAATTACCAGGCTTCGAAACTTTGGACCCGATACAATAAGTTTACTGTGCGTGCACTATAGGTTGTTGACTCGCTGCCGCCGGTAGATAGAGATGTGTTGAGGCAACAACTTTGCTATTTAGAGTAGAGTACGGTAGAATGGGGAAACACACACATATGGACATTCTGAAAGTAAATATACATTACACAATGATAATGTCAAAAGAATGTGAAAATCATTTATTCTCCTGTCTTTTATAAGCATTTGTGTTTAACTATACACAGTGTTAATGGTGGAAATAAGCATGTAGCAATTTTAATTTTTCCATTTATCCTATTGGTCGTCTTTAGGAAGTGCAGTTACAGTACCGAATTGCAATGTACTACAAGATACATTTTCAGTGTCTCAAACGTAAATCTTTTTCGGTTATCTGACAAACACAGTTTGTACTGTGAAAAGCTGCGCTCTACGTCGCATGACGTGATAGGAGCAAAACGAAAAAAACCTAACATCATTGCAGTCTTTAAGGGACAGACCTTTATTCTCGGGTGACTCTATGTCCACTAATTTGCTGTTTATATTACATAATGTTCCATATCCGTTATTTTTACATAAAATTGATTTCCACCTCTGTTTTACACATTCAGTAACTGGTGTACTTGATGTCTCATTAATTCTCTGCATCATTTCCTCAACTAATTTGAGGGCTTCCGGCATCTCTTGCTCTGACATTTCTAACCGTGTAATAGTTTCAGACACAGTTTGTATGAAAACCAAATTAATCGTCAGAACCTTCAAATCCAGAGCGTTTTCCTTCGCGTATTTGTTGGCATTCGTTCTACAGTACCCCCACCCAATGTACGCTTTACCACTATACTCAGTACGCCGTTATGCGGATTTCCCACTGAACTGCTCTATTGGGTCCGAAGTCTCGAAGCCTGTTAATTACATATTATATTACTTTCAACCTAACCGTACATAAATAACGAATCTTTGCGAATCTTGTAATTACCATTAAAATATTAAAATTTGATACTACATATTTACCTCACATTACATATTATGGCTTGGTATTACATAAATCTACATATTTAGAGGTTTTATTCATTTTTACTTCTCTAAAAGGAAAAAGAAAATAACTTCTGCTGGGGAAAGTATACAATTTGAAATACACAGATTTAAAAAGCCTTTTTACCTACGCAAGAAAGGATATATTTCGAGACGAAACATAATATTCTTCGTTCCAGGAAGTAATAGAGGCACTCACCCCACATACCACCCACCGTAAATGAGTGAACAAAAGGCAACCCTTCTTATACAACTACCTTGTATTGTAAAAATCACTCAGAAAGTAGCGTTGCCTTCATGCGGTGGAGTGGGACGAAGACATGATTTGTCTCGAACCATAATTGTTCTGCACACATCTTAACAAGCCGTTCCCATGCAATTTGCAACCTTACCCACCCTCTTCCTAATCCTTCCAGGGAAAAACCGTGTCAAGTCTGGCATGAGCCGCAATAAAGTAGCCGACTTTTGAAAAGAAGCTGAAGTAAAGGAACAAACTGGAAAGATGTTGAAAGATTAAAATAAATAGCTTTTCAGGTTATTGCTTGACTCCTTACTTTAAATTTAGTAATCTATACGGAAATGGGATTTTCCGAGCAATTATAAAGAATGGTTCTCGGCTGGAATAATCCTACCCTTCTGAATGAGGCAGGAATGTAACTTTTCAAACAACAGTTTGTAAATGCCTATAGTTTGAGATTTTAGTAGGTACTTTTTTTCCTACAGGGAGCAGCTAAAATGCATATGTCCCACATCTCCTCTTATTTTCTTCTAATCCAGTAGCGAAACAGTGCTTGAATTTATCTACTGCTTTTGACTAACTAAAATGGCCCCTGTATCTTCAACCCTAACGACAAAAATAAAATCATGGATTGCGATGGACGAAGCTTTCACTACAGATGGAAAAATAATAATGTATCAAGTGTGCGGTAAAAAAAGTCGGATGCTCTATGAAATCACAACTCGAGAGTCTTACCTATCCTATACCTTCCAGATATTGATATTAAATATTTTCATGATTTTACATATTTTGGTGCATATTCAGCTTATTTTTCTTTCATAAATATGTACATATTTCACACCTTGATATTACATAAAAATCCGGTCCCTACTCATCATCCTGGTTCCGGACGGCAGCGGCACACGAATTAACGCCTAGACCACAGACTCGTATATACAGTCACGAAGCTTGAGTTGTGAGGGTGCTAGGAACAATAGACTGTGCCGGTACTATTTCGCATTGTCTGTAATGAGGCGATAGTAGCGATCCTAGTGGTCAGCAACTATCTATGGATGCATATTTACTACGTATTGAGCTTCGTGACTGTATATACTAGACTGTGGCCTAGGCCGTCGCATCAGTCGAGCAGCCATTGCTGATAGCACGCGATCGCAGCACAGATTACGGCCACTGTTGCACCCAGGCTGTCAGCTAGGACCATCAGCAACCATTTGCTGACAGCTGGCTACTAACAAGGCTGCCGCTCGCCATGCTTCCTCTCACGCCTGATCACCGTGCAGCCCACCTCGGATGTGCACCATCTGTAGTATATAGCGGATGACCTCGATGAGATTCCAGTAGGCGAGCCAATATTGTTTGTGTAAGCTGCGAGAATGAGATGCGATAACATTCTGAGTCGTTCATATTTTCATAACAGCAGCTCATATCAATTATCCTTATTATGAAACACACCACGGTACAGTCCTACTCAAAGAATACCTTTAATAAATGTAAATGACTTCCGTTCGCAATGATTTTACAATACGTTTCCTACATTTTCTAAATTAAATTAATTCTTAATTAAAAGGAAAAAGCATTGCATTGCGCACATATATATATATATATATATATATATATATATATATATATATATATATATATATATAATTCTACCCTTACCAGATCAATATACAAGATTTGTCCAGTAATAATCTAGGGATCGTCTACTGGTGGTGAGACAATTTAAGTTAATAAAATTACGATTCTTCTTAATAATCAAAATATAATTTGGTTAATTGGGTAAAATTGCATGCTGCGGAAGTTAGATTTATATAAGAGTATAATAAATAGGATTGTAATGGGTATTACAAGGGCAATAATTTGTTCACACGCACATTGTGAATAGAACAGAGAAGAAAGCATTTTAAAATATTCGAAATCGTACAAAATATCGGAGAAACCAATTTTCCCTGCACAAATTGCACCAATTGAAAAATATAATTACCATTCACAATAAATACTGTATTTTATGGATTCTAAAAAGTTGTTTATTAATCTAGAGGTATTGGCTGATGATTATATTATATTCCAGCACAACATTCATTCAGAATATGTAGAAATTACACTTTGGATTTTACTAAATGTATAGGCCTACTATCAAAAGGTGTTACATTCCCCCTTAAATACTGTACATGTGTTACCTGTGCGATATCTGATGTTTAATTTTTTAAAATATTATTCATGGTACTGAAACTGCCATATTGAATTCGCACAAATTGTATTATTCGTAATTTTCGTCTCGAAAACTCCTAAGATATCTAATTTAATTTTTCACCCATTTTTGTCCCACTCCACCACTTTAGGGACAAAGTCGGACTAAATAATATCTTATTCGTATTCTGTGATCGCAAAGATCCCCAGATATCGACTTTCATCGAGATCTGATGTCATGAGATTTCTCACTCCCTTCTGCCTTTTCATCAGTACCTTAGGATATGGTATTTAAAAAATCTAAGGATGTTTAACCAATACTGTAGAGAGTAACCTTCATTTTAAATTTTACGTCTCTAGTTAAATATAGTTCAGTGAATTTTTAGAATCGTCGACTTCTTTCTCTCTCCTCTCTGCTCGGAAGTAAAAAAAAAAAAATCTGAAGTTATTTCAAATTGAATTTTTTTACTTTCCTTATACATTTTAGAAACAATTCTGGGAGATGAGATGAATAGTCTAACCCAATTTTATGAGTGAATTTTTGTTTTAAATTTAAAGGCTGCACGTCTGCTGGCTAAAAAAAAAATAAATCGGTATAATTATTTTGATCATTACTGCCTCCCATTTTCAATCCCTTAATGTTCGTATTTCGTAAAACTCAGTCTTATCTATTGACTAAGGATTAAAATATTTCCATATACATATATATATATATATATATATATATATATATATATATATATATATATATAACAGATTATATTTCCATTTCGTACAATATTCTGGTCACGAGACATAATTATACACTTTGTCTTTTCGAGATTTACTACCAAACCTATCGCTTTATTTTCTTCAAGTAAAATTCCCGTGTTTTCCCTAATCGTTTGTGGATTTTCTCCTAACATATTAACGTCATCCGCATGGACAAGCAGCTGATGTAACCCATTCAATTCCAAACCCTCTCTGTTATCCTGAACTTTCCTAATGGCATATTCTAGAGCGAAGTCAAAAAGTAAAGGTGATAGTGCATCCCCCTGCTTTAGCCCACAGTGAATTGGAAAAGCATCAGATAGAAACTGGCCTATACGGACTCTACTGTAAGTTTCATTGAGACACATTTTAATTAATCGAACAAGTTTCTTGGGAATACCAAAGACACATATAGACTACTGTAATATTTGTTTAGTTTTTGGAGGTGACTGTCCAGAGTGCACAAATACTCGGGCGTGCATGTTTACTCTTATGTCCTACCCATTCCACTGCGACAGAGATAACAGCCGATCTTGCAGCGGTGAGGAACTCGCTCTCCAGTTCACATTAAGAAAATCCATCTGCCAAAATCCCTGGCGCGACCTTTTAATACACCATTTACCACTATCTACCATTAACCACTCTGCTACCAATTGTGCCACTCGTCAGATGTTAGGCGCACCGAGTCTAATGGTGGGCGCAGTGGAATAGCGCGATGCATAGGACGATGAAATAACAAATGCAAGTTTTATAAAAAAAAAACTATATAATTGACTGAATGATGGACAATAGACAATACACGAATGAATTGGTGTAATACAAATAATGTTGAAGGTAAATAGCAAGTAGTGTAACAAGAAGACAATCTCAAAATATATGTGTTGAACTGTCGAGTATCGTTATATCATATGACTTTATCCTGAGCGTTCTCTTACAACAAACAAACAGCATAGGTTTACACAAAACTAACTTGTAAACTGACTGGAACCTAATACTCATATCTATCAACTTCACACTATCTCAATCATATCAATGGTCACAGTACACGAGTCCTATTCAACACTATACATAATTGAATGAAACATGCTACAAATTAGCCTACATGCATACATGTAAGATCAGATAGTGTTAGGGTTGGCCTTCTCTTTTGTATAGCAATAATCTGTTCTTGTAAACTGAGTTTCCTAAATTCTCCAAAATATGTTTTCACTTCCATTCATTGTTGGATAATTGCACAAATTAACAATTACAAGGAAATTCACAAACTCGCAGCATTTTTCGCGCACACTACAGCATCACACGTGTTGGAAGAGACTAACTACTAACACATAACCAGAATCGTTTTACGGAAGTGGGAATAGAAAATAATGTTATGAAATCGAGAACACTGCACCCACTCACGTGGTCTGTGTTGCCACATGTACATTTTACAAGTTCAGTATCACATGCTTTTGAAGAATGTCAGTTCTTGTAAAGTCATACCGCTCTGGTCATACTACCATTATTGTTCAAAGCTGCAGGTGACCGATTAATTTTTTTATGTTAAAAATAATGTAGTTTGGAGTACTTTCAATTTCAAATATATTTGTACAAAACTGACAACTTGGCTGTTGTCCTGTCTAGTACACAATGAATGGAAGTGAATTTCAGGGGCCAAAAAGATCTGCGATACTTAGAACTACTTCCTCTTTGTTTTATATAAATCTAACTTCAACTTTCAGATATCCTCGAAAGTTTCAAACCATGAATAGTACCTTATATAAAGTGCAATGAGTATTAAATTTTGTTTTGTAATTAAAAAAAACAAGTTTATATGTTGTCTTTCATAGCATTGTGTTAAAACTTTTCATTATGCCTCCTCCTAGATGTGTTATAGTCTGGTTGAATGCAGCATCATTAGATGGCAGCGGTAGCGAGCTTGCTGCACGACCAGGCGGTTTCTATATTTCCCGCCCATGCGCTGATTCAGAGGAGGATCTCCTCCCTCTCCGTTCATTTACTTGCTTTAAAACTCTACTACTGTCTCTCGCTCCTAGTGCGCTGTTGTCTATATGTGTTAACTGCAGTAAAGGAGGAATGGATTGGCTTTCCTCCACACAAACAATCTCGCATCTTTCTCACAGTTTTCTAGCAGCACTTGATTGCGCGTCGTTTAAAACTCGATCAACCGAGGTTTTCTTATAGCTGCGAACTTAAAAATTATCGAATCTTCCTCGAATTTCAAGGCACATATTTCATTTGGTATTTACTTTCAAAAGAAGAAAAATGTGAGGAGGACGTTCCTTCATTCCCTCCCCCGAGAAACCGCCACTGCTACAAACTAATGTTTAGTACGTGTAACGAAGAAAGAAATGAACAAGAAAACATAGGACACATTATCACAACCTAAAGTTAACTGTCTTCAGAATGTCCCTGCGACAGAGTTTCAAAATCAGGAATTATGTCATTTACTGCCAGTCGTAGGTGATCACGAAGGTCTATTAGTCGTGATCTAATTTGGTTTTTAGTATTTTAATTGTTGAAAATAATTTTTCACAAACGTAAGTTGTAGCGAACATGGCTTCATCAGAGCAAGCGAAAGAACGAAGCTTCGGATATTTATTTTTTTGGCAGAGATCTGAAAAGTTCAACATTTATCAAGTCCTTACGTCTAGCTTTCATTTAACATCACATTGTAAATTTGTGCGTTTAAATTGAAGATCTAATATCATTATATCTGCTGAAAAAAGATCGACGTACAGAGATGATGATAATAATAATAATAATAATAATAATAATAATAATAATAATAATAATAATAATAATAATAATACTAATTGGCGCGGAGTTCTGTTTAGTGCTGAGAGCAGATTCTGCTCACCAAGCGAGTACACCTGTGCCAGCCCTGTCGAGGGGGTTCTTACCCCATCATAGGAGGCCTGTGCCCAAAATGGGACATCATGGCTAGCATTCATTCATTCATTCATTCATTCATTCATTCATTCATTCATTCATTCATTCATTCATTCATTCATTCAATCTTTCATTCATAATCGAGTTAGATGGCTCAGTCAGTAACGTTTGAGACTCGCATTCGTGAGGTCCCGGGTTCGAACTCCGTACCTGATCAATCTGACTAGGTTTTTCTTTTGTTAATGATGTCCCTCAAACAGTAAACCAAATATGAGATTGGAAACTTACCATGATTTATCACTGCCTTAATCAACATTATCATACATATTATTAAAACAAAATCGAAATAAGTTAGGACGTCAGGTAATGAACACAAGCCATTTGTAACACACGACAATAGGAACAGAATCTGAACAATATTCAACGGGCTACTGACATACTCAAAGATCTTACACACGCGATATAACATTGATGTTAATGCTTGTATAAATGAATGTTTATAAAAAGAACATACTAAAGTGTTGCACCTACGGTATTCTTAGATATCTAATATATTTACTTTTCCCAATTGGAGCGTTGAATACGAAGCTTTGATGAGTTCTTAGAAATCCTAAATATTTGCTTGTCTAAAGTTCCAAAGCTCTCAGGTGTTGTTAAAAGTGAGAATTACAGTTTTTCTCAATTTATTATCGGTAATATCACGGTATGGGAATTTATCTAGTTTTTGTGGATGATTGTTGAATTGAATTTATTGTATAATAATCATATTTCTATTCCATTGATGTATCACTTTTTATTTTCAATAAAAATCAGTGATATTAACCTTCCACTGAATCACTTTGGAGTCATTAAACTTGTAACAATAGGGCCTATAGTACGTTTAATTAAAGGTTGTGACATTTTAAATTATAGTCCCGTCGCTCTAATTTCCTACAGCCAATCGCGTTGCAGGTCGGCTACATTTAAACGTGTGCGTCTCGTGATTCGCTGATGAAGAAGTTATTCATTTCTCAAGGCTCTATAAATACTTAATATAATCTCCCGCCATTTTGGCTCTTTCATTGGCGTTCGCAGAAAGCACACGAAGACGTTATTTGCCGCTCAATAATATTTGCTGAATTACAGTGCATTTGATTTATTATCATAGGAGCTACGACATGATAATGTTGTGGCAAATAGATTCCTCGTATGGTAGCTCGGCAACGAAAGAACAAAAATGGCGAACGATACTACCTACCTAGACTTTATAGAGCCTTCACTTCTTAAGACGTAAGCAAAGAGGAGGAGTCACGCCGGGAATAACAGTGTCGCGACGTGCCAGACTGCCAATTTTCAAGTAAAGTTCTGTGCTGTCCATATTGTTCCTTTGTTTAAATTTATTTAAATTTAAGATGTCAGACATGCAATAATGTGCATAATTTTACTTAATATTACATGTTTTGTGATGTGTTTATTTTTCCAAGTTAATACATACAGTGAGCATGTGCAATTAATTCAGTCATTCATTCTCCTTGCCAGAGTTGCCAGATGTGGCTACTTGTCGCCATTCTGGCGTCTTTTATGTTCCTTGTGGCGACGAAAATTTCCACTTGGCTACCTCGGTACTTTTCTGGCATCTTTAATGTTAAAATTATAAAAAAAAAATTAAGTAAAAACATTTTTTTTTTTCACAAGACTAACTGTAACCCATTGTACGTAATATTCTTCAGAACGTAAATATTCGTCAGTTATTGTATTCCCCTGAATTTTCAAAAGATGGCAGACTAACGTTCAAGGTTGTGTACAAATCTTCCCCAGGCAATGACACGGGGATCTGTGATTTACAACGATGCCTTTAATAACATAATTAAATGGAATTAATGCTTATAAATATATTACATCAATGGATTAACAAGTGGATTTTATTACCAATTAAAATTTTAGTTTAAAATACATGTAATCCATTTCTATGCTTTAATCCATGTATACCTATGTAAGCACTTGTTTTTGCATTACTGTGGTTGGAATAGTCAACGCTTAACATTTGTTCAGTGCAGACAAGAATTCAATCAAACATGCCGCGATATAATAGGCCTACTTCAGAATTGCGTGTGTTTATAGAGGAGTTTGATACTAAGCATTTTAGTATTAAAGAAGAAGCCATTTTTTGTAAAGTATGCAAACAATCTTTAAGAGTGGCTAGACGGCGTTATATAAAGACATTGTGACAGAGTTAATATATCTCACTATAAAATAATTGTGTATTTACATGTTTAGACATTTCCTACATCAATGATAATTCATTATATATCTTGAATGCAGGATACAGGTTTTATTGTAACCGGAGTATACTGCTCAGTGTTTACATCAGAGGCATACTCCATCCGTTGCACGTCCCCTTCTCATACAGTCTATACCGCGTGCGCAGTAAACCTTGCGATTCTCGTGGCAATTCCACGAAGTCTAATTATAACATTTGAAATTGTATCTATATGTCTTAAACAGTTGACATAATTTTAATCGGCATATAGCAAAGAATTCTATATCATATCATGAATGGCAAAAAACTGAGGACTATTCAACCTGAAATAATGCCTAAACGTATCATCAAATCGAAATCAATGACCGAAACTCGACCTTACCTTTGTGAGATACAATGTGATTTCCAGATATTGCTGGCTTTAATTTTAGGCCTACTTTTTCTTTTCATTAACAAAATATGTTCATATAACTTCATTTCGTCATTATCTGAAGATTCAGATTCAACAAAGTGGCGCCCGTTCATCATTTGTAAAGTACGACAATATGCTTAAATAAATAATATATACTATTTCCCCCAACGAGTGATTACATTTCACATCTGTAGAGCACCACCGGTCGAATTATGACGCGGTACACAATTAGTTTAAACCTTCTTGAGAGCCTGGAGAATTTAAATAATTTGTTAAAGGCATACGGTGAGTTTGTAGTTATAGTTATTCCTCACCAGTCGCGCTAGTGAAGCTCAGCTAATATGTTAGCATATCCCTATTAAAACACAGTTTCCTTATTGTACATATACTGTGGTATTACTGTTTTCAATACCGATACTTCGGATGTTTTACAGTATTTTAATTTATATTCACTTTTGAAGTTTCCCTGTTTCTTATTTATATGTATGAATATTTTAGTAACTGATTGAGATACTTGTCTCTGCGTTCGAGATTAGTAATGTCCATCGCGATTTTGTATTGTATTTGTGTAAATACATGTTTTATTTTTATTTCTTTTTCATTTTATTCCTTCCGATGACGCAAGCTTCTGAATAGTTACTGAGAACTTCATGGAGTTTAAACCGTTTATATTAACGACAGACTTGAACATGGTACCACATTATCTCCTGGCTTAAGCCACCGGCGTGGCTCAGTCGGTTAAGGCGCTTATCTGCCGGTCTGACGTTGCGCTCGGGCGTGGGTTCGATTCCCGCTTGGGCTAATTACCTGGTTGGGTTTTTCCGAGTTTTCTCCAACTGTAAGGTGAATGCCAGTTAATGTATGGCGAATCCTCGGCCCTCATCTCGCCAAATACCATCTCGCTATCACCAAACTCATCGACGCTAAATAACCTCGTAGTTGATACAGCGTCGTTAAATAACCAACAACAAAAACTCCTGGCTTAGTTGCCTCATGAGTGCTGCCATATTGATGTCTCTTATGAGGTTTAAACCTGTCTTCAGACAGACGACTAAAGAACTTTTTGCTCTTGTGCTTCGTCATTTCAGGCAATATTTAAATTTTCCGTAAGTTGAATTGTGTTTGCGTGTATTTTAGTATGGTGGGTAAAGCTGGCTGTATCGGAAGAATCTCTCGAGTGTATTTTTGTTGTATGTACCTGGTGGGTGTGTCAATTTATGGCGTGCATTGGCGGTTTATTGCCGAGCATGTGTAGTCTACTTCCTGCTTGTTTGAATTTTATGTATAAAGATTGGTGTTGCTTTTTTCGTAGTGTACACTGTACTTTTCCTGCTGCGTCTGGGTAGGTGGACGATTTTAAGGAGGATTCTTTTACGGACTTCAAATTTGCCATTGAGTTGAGGGTGTGGTTTGGGTGAAGAAAATGAAGGGGTCTGTTATTGAAATTGAACTATGAGGGTTGGGGCATAAGTCACGGCAACTACTTTTTCCCGACAATGCAGGTGCGGTTCGAAATTTTAAAATATGCAAATTAAAGAATGTGGTGTAATAAGATAGGGTAGGGTAGGGTAGGGTAGGGTAGGGTAGGGTAGAGTAGGGTAGGGTATACTAGGATTCAAACACCTATAAACGACGGTGCATCACATGCTCATTGGAAGGGCAGGGTATGTGTATGTTGCTTCTTGGAAGGGCAGTATGTGTACTATTGGGGTAGATAGGATAGGATAGCTATCAAAGATCCATAAACACCAGAGCATCATGCTACGTAGTTGAAAGGTCAGGAAATGTGTATATTGCTTCTTGAAAGGGAATGTGTGCAGTAGTGGGGTAAGCTAGAGTAGGATAGCTATCAAACATCTACTGGGTGTTCAGTTCAAAGTGTGTCATGGCTCGCTGTATGCCGTCATGTGGCTAGTCGATGAGCCTAGAGAATTCAATTTTCCTACACTTCCACAAAGGTGTATTACTTATCTGCCAGAGAAGTTGCCTAGCAAGTACGGCGTTCATTCTGAAGAGTACTTACCGATATGTACGGTAATGCCGGTAGTGGCAGGAATGTGAACTGTTTCGAAACATGTACTGAGGTGAGTTTTTTCTTACTGTCGGGATATGGGGAGAGGGTTAAGATGATTACTTACGTATTTGTTGACATTAACTTCGACGGTCAACATGGACACGGAGCATTTGATTTGTATTGTGGAATGTTGCCGTACGCAACCGATGATAATAAATACCAAGCGTACGACTTGGCCGCGCAAAACACAGTTCGAAAGAGGTTATGGTAGCACACAGACCTTACAGACCGCCATCAGTTGCTACGACTTTCAAGTTATACCGTACACGTTCTCAAGTTTAGATTGAACGCCTTGATTAATAGGCAACTTCTCTGACACAAAAGCTGAAACTCGCTTCAAATCGCTGATTCATCAACAGTGACGTCATGACACACTTTGAAATGAACACCCAGTATAAACGACAGAACATCATACTAGTTTGAAGGTATGTGTATGTTGCTTTTTGAAAGGGTAGTATGTGCACTAGTGGAGTAGAAAAGGGTAGATAGCTATCAAACATCTATAAACAACACAGCATCATGCTAGTTGAAAGGGCAGTGTATGTTGCTTCTTGAAAGTGCAGTATGTGTACTACTGGGGTAGGATAACTATCAAACATTCATAAACGACACAGCTTCACGTTACCCGTGTTTATTACAGTAGTTAAAATAGCAATACAGCACACATACCCACGCCAAAATCCCATGAGGTCACATCAATTCTGCACGGTGGCCGACTCACAACTGCATTACTCGAACTTAGCTCAGCATGCTTCGCGATTTAGTAGTTACAATAATTTCTAAACTGTAGTACCTTATAGATCACATGATTTGCATATTTTCATTTCAGTTTGTCCTACAGTATGTGTCCATTTTCACCTACCCTGTTCATCATCTCTTTGGAGGATTTAGTGAATAACTGTTTTCAGAACATGGGAGGAGTGATAGTAGGAGGAAGAATAATAAAATGTATAATATATTGAGTTGGAGGTTTGTCTATTTATTTGTCTAGGTTATGACATCCAAATTTAAAACGAAACACGCAACCATGCAGAACTACAACACGAATATGTTGATCGAACATACTGTTCGAGACAAGCCTGTCGTTTATTTTCTTTCATGTGTAATTATTTACCGACAATGCAAGGGACTCAATGGTATTGAGTAACACAAAATAATATGTGCAACGGTCAGGCGTCCATGCACATTATGTCTTTTAGAATGAAAGCCGTTCGTTAGTTGGAATCCAGCGGGATTTCCATGGCGTGTCAGTGTGTTAGACATTTTTATTACAGAATATCTTAATGTCGCAATGAAATAACAAATATTTCATAACGAATCCCAACTTGCAACGCACGTTTCCTCCTATACGACTATTTCAAGCTATGCAACTAACATGAGCAGGCGCCACTCAAAATTATCAGTTTCTACTAAGGCTTACGAAGTTTGAAAGAAAAACTTCTCAAACTTCAGTGTGACAGTGAAAATGAGAGATTGTGCAGCACTTGTATTTCTGTATTTGAGTGCCGTTCCATTAGGGATCGGAAATCCGTTCTCTTTTGATTCGTTTTATGTAATTAAATCTTTGGCAATAAGATATTCATCATGTGTCTACGTTTTATTTACTACAGAACAAAAAGGTAAGATTTTCCATTTCACATGATGACATTAAGACTGCAGCAATGAAATGTAGAATCGCTCCAAAAAATTTGAGCGCACTCTTGACAACGCATATCACAGAGTCCCGGCGCTGCGTTCACACGAGCACGTTTTATGCATTTCAGTTTACATGTTAACCGGACTCTTATTTGTATGTGTAAGAAAGAGGAAGGGCAAGACTGAGAGCTGCGTGGTAGCTACGTGGTTAGCAGTATAGTACCGATTGGAATCGACTGGTAATAGTCTGAGACTGACATAGGTTGAAATCCTCCTACAAACTTTTTTTTTTTTAATTGAGCTCAATAAATTGCCTTACGATTCTTGTAACTGTTGTGTGCGGAACTATACTGAGACCTGGATACACTTCATTAAATAAATTCGCCGCCTCTCGATGAGATCGTTGCCTGTCTCCATAGCCAACCATAATTAAAATTAGAATTAGAGTTCTTAACCCTTTCGCTCAACATCAGATAGGATTATTGAACATACTAGATGTCAGATTCAATTCCATAAAGAAGATGTTTCTGTATCAATAAACAAGATTCCATGGATATAAACAGTCAAATCATAGTAAACAGAAGAAGCGTTTTACTCGTATTATTCGTCACACCTTCACTTTTCGGATGTCTTGATTTAGTAAAAATAAATTTGTACGGAAGTATTTAGTGTGAGTAGTTTTTGAAAAGCTCTTAATGAGCATTATTCTAGAATATGAACATATATTTGTTATTCCATTTAAAATACGAGAGTTGGAGTTACTTCTGGTTTTACTTTCGTTTATTTATTTATTTATTTATTTATTTATTTATTTATTTATTTATTCATTTATTTATTTACCTACTATGGTGGAGTTAAGCCCATCAGGCCTTCTCTTCCACACCACCATAAATACGACTACAAGAAAAATTATACATCAATGCAATTAATCTACAGTAATAACGAGTATGTAATAACGAGTGACGAGTTTGAAACGGAAGTAGAAAATAAATCGGTAATAAAATAAAATTATTGAGTTCTTAATATACAGATAACCCCACACACAGAGTTTCAAGTCACTGAACCACATGCTTCAAAAGTTATTTAGATGGTGCGGGACTTTTAACTATTATTATTATTATTATCATTATTATTATTATTAATGTATCTCCAATTGGGGGGGGGTATTTTACATACATATAAGATAAAAACAAAGATAAAGATAGCCTGTTGTGTCCCATGAAGGGCAAAGGCCTCCTTAAATAAGGGAAAGCTCTATTTGCCTAACGTGATGAGCTAGTTCACGTTAGACGTACATACATGTGCTAGAGCTATAATTTTACACAAAAGAGATCACTATAAAGACAAGTGGAGAAGAAAAATAAAGTAACCTACACAATGAAAACAAAACATAAATAATCCTAACCCTGTATATATTTAGACAACAGTTATTTGTATATGATAGGTAAATGACTTTGGATAAAAGAACACTGAAATTTAAATATGTAATTTTTTACGTTCAAGAGGGATGGTTTAAACCCGGTAAGTTCCCTTGCGTACGCTCCAGGGTTCACTGGTTTGAAATGTTATTAAAACATGCCATTAGGACACACAAAGGAAATCGACTCATTTTATAATAAACAGTAAAGAATCAAACATTATTGAACTTTAGAAAAATATGATCTTTAAACACATTTACCGAAAACAACATCTATGAAACGGAAAAGAAGAATAACGGGCTGGAATCGAATTCGCAAACTTTACATTTGTTGATTTTTGCCATACCCATCTACACCAAAATTACACATCTGAGAGTAGAGCTGCTGAGTATCAAACTACTAAACATTGTCGAATATACGTAATTCAAAACGATGTGTGTATTTCTTGAGATCAGTGATTATAATGAGCTAATTTAAAGGTCACTCAATTAAATTCAACCATTTCATTCTCCAGAATAATATAATAAAGTTAAGGACGGAAGAAAAAGCTTTAAATATCACAATATTATTTTCCGTATGGTATGAACTGATCGAGATGGTATAACGCATGCGCAGATGTACCCAAGAGATACTTTGAAAATATTAAGCGCTCAATCATTTTTGGAGTGACTGTACATAAAATGTCCGCTTTTTAAACGCCACACTATATCAAGGTAAACTATATTATCAAATCTATTGCTGTTCATCCAGTGACACCCAAAAAATTTGGTAAGTATTCCTGAAATTGATTTTCCTATTTACTAATTGAAAAATTAAGAAAGTTGTAAAATTTTTATACTTGGAAAATTACTCGTAAAAATCTGTCATAATTCTTTACAATGTACTTAGACATTTATAGAGAGTGCGTCAAAAACGCCTGACGGTTATTGCAATGCAATACAAATCATACCCGCTGAATGTCGCTGGTGTAGTAAGTGTCCTTGTGTTGTGTATGTTTTGGAGTTTAGTTGAGATGGAACGTACCCACAATACCAAAGTATTGCGACTAGGCGCATGACGTGTATCAAACTGCAGTCGAAACCCACACTGCGTAGCAGTAACGGACTCTGTTTCGATAAACAACTCTACCGCAGCAATGCGGTGTTCAGTAGACCAACGTTCCATCTCAACTGAACTCCAAAACGGTCCACACCTGTGGAGTAACGGTCAGCGCGTCTGGCTACGAAACCAGGTGGCCCGGGTTCGAATCCCGGTCGGGGCAAGTTACCTGGTTGAGGTTTTTTCCGGGGTTTTCCCTCAATCCAATACGAGCAAATGCTGGGTAACTTTGGGTGCTGGACCCCGGACTTACTTTCACCGGCATTATCACCTTCATCTCATTCAGACGCTAAATAGCCTATATGTTGATACAGCGTCGTAAAATAACCCAAAAAAACTTCAAAACGTACACAACACAAGGACACCCACTACAGCAGCGACATTCAGGGGTATGATTTCTATTGCATTGCAAAAACCGTCAGGTGTTTTTGACGCAGCCTGTATATATTTATTTCCACTTTTACTTAATTTAATACTTTGATTTTAGACAATAAAACAATATCTAATACGCTATTGCATTTATCGTTTCTAGAAATCATTACTTTTCAGGAATAAAGCTAGATTGTTCGTGTGCTTTCCAAATCTTGTAAATTCCTGTATTTTATTATTAGACAGACATACATACATACATACATACATATATACATACATACATGCATATGCACGCACATACATACATGCACACATACATACATACATACATACATACATACATACATACACACATACATACATACATACATACATACATACATACACATATATATGACGCAATTTCGATAATGCAATATCTGGCCAAATATTAGTATTACTCACAGTTACTCAAATACTTTATTTCATTTTCACATTTCCAGAATTCTTAAATTTAAAAATGTTACTACCCATATACTACCTTCATTTAATTTTTTGAACATGCGAGTATCATTTCATAAATAATGCACAGATTGGCAGAACTGTGAAGTGGATGATGCAACACTAATGAAAATTACGTCATTTGCAGTTGAAGGATTGAGGAAGAAGCACGTGTGTTTGTTTCGTCCATAGCATAATCGTTTAGGTAACAGAGCTAGAAATGGAGTCTACACGTGTCTCGGGTACTATGACGATTGAAGATCAAAGTTCGAATCTTTATGGACTAAACAACACACGTGCTTCTTCCTCAATCCTTCAACTGCAACTGACGTAATTTTCATTGGTTTTGCGTCATCCACTTCACAGTTCTGCCATTCTGTGCATTAATTATTAAATGACCCTCGTATATTGAACAATGTTAACATTTATAATATTTCACTCATACTGTACTATCCTGTTATGTTTATAAAATTAACTGCATTGAAATCGCAATATAACCTATAATTTAGTGAGTTGTAATAAACTGAACAATATAAGTAACATTATTTTCCTTTCAATTAATCAAATTAAATTAAATTAATATACAAACTTCAACCTAGCTTGTAGAAGGATACCTACTTAATTAAAAATTTTAAGTGTAGAAATAATTGACAACGCAAAAAAATATTCATAAAACATCTGTACCTACGTTCCTAAATCAGTGCACTTTACCGGTTGGAATTAATGTCGCTGATAGTATGCTGATAATTGTGCATTATATAGAGAATAGACTATAAGCCAGGACTTCTCAAACTTTTTGAGGTCGTGCCGCATTTCACACGTCACATTTCCTATGCGACGTTCTTTACCAAATATATATATATATATATATATATATATATATATCCAAATTCGATTATGATATTTTTTAAAAGAAAATAGTTATTTATATTACTAACTAATATTTTTTAATGTAAAAATAAAAATTAGGATGCTTCAAATATGTAAACGTGTTGAATATTTGCATGTAGTATTTCATTATGCATTACAAATACAGTTTATCCTTGTAGTCGCAACGCCCCAGACAAAGACCGACAAATTAAGTAGATATTCTAATTAACTACAATAAATTTTGTTATTCCTCTTTGACTCCCAAAGAGACCCATACAATTGTTAACACAAGCCCATACTTCAAGTACTTTAATTCAATATAGGCATACTCAATACTTTTTTTCAGACTTGGTGGAGGTCGAGGCACATTTTGTGAATATGTTGAAGTCGATAACTGCGAATGCAATATTCACAGCAGCACCAATGGCTGACAGAGTGATACAAATACTCAACGAGTCTTCGTGTGCTCCTCTGTTTATTATACCTAACGGAACGTCAACATTTCAGTCTCATTTACAGGACGTAAGTTTGTCTTTAAAAATTAAAAATGGGAACTTAACAATAATGCACATAATGAATGAAAGATCTATAATACTGGACTAAAATTGCCATTGACCGTAACGCTTAATAAAGCAAACGCCCTTAAAGCGGAAAAATTTGAACCCATATTTATTTACATAAAACTATGCAAGTGGTAGAGGAAACTCTGCTAAATCTGCAGTACGGGTAATTCCGCAATGGTGCATATATGCTGTTACTGCGGCTTTACAATAGCGTGAACGTACGTTTTGAGAGGCTGTCAACAGGAGGCATGTCCTCTGCAGTGCTATAGAAAAAAATCAAGGATATTGGTCGACACCTCGGCAGTACAATGAAACATCGTAAGTTGGCTGTTTTTCGTGTTTTGCTACACAGCTGTGTAGAAAGTGAGCATTGCTACATATAAATTGTTCCTCTTATGTTACTTTCATAATGTATTTCATAATTATTTACTACTGCGGAATTAGCGAAGTCCTATTGCGGATTTATCCGTACCGTTGCGGAATTACCCGAGTTGTTCTTTTTCATCTGTAATGTATGTACAACTAAATATATTTGCATTTTATAGGTCTCTTTATCTCATTTGGTAATAAAGGTTTCGTCCATGTCTACATACCTTGATAATATTTTTCGATAAACATTTTGATAAAATTATGATAGATTTACTTCTTAATATTGCGGAATTAGCAGAGTCTCTCCTACAAACTCCATTAAGATTTTCAATGTCAACTAATTCCAGTAAAATATTGCACTAAAGAAATACTGGAAGCCAGTGGCGGCTCCTGCGTATCTTAAAGGAGGAAAGAAGTTAAAAGCACGAAATGACACCTTCTTGAATGAAACATGCTACAAATTGCCTACATGCATACATGTAAGATCAGGTAGTGTTGGGGTTGGCCTTCTCTTCTGTATAGCAATAATCTGTTCTCATAAACTAAGTTTCCTAAATTTTTCAAAATATATTATGTTTTCATTTCCATTCATTGTTGAATAATTGCACAAGTTAACAATCACAATGAAATTCACAATCTCATAGCATTTTTCGAGTACACTACAGCATTACACGTGATGGAAGAGATTATAGCTGCTAACACGTAATCGGAACCGTTTACGGAAATGGGAATGGGAAATAACTGAGGAAAGCGAGAACACTGCACCCGTCCACGTGATCTGTAATGCCAAATATACATTTTACAACTTCAGTACCACATGCTTTTGAAGAATGTCAGTTCTTGTAAAGTCATACTACCATCATTGTTCAAAGCTGCCGGTGGCCGATTAATTTTTTATGTTAAAAATAATGCAGTTTGAAGTGTTTACTTTCAATTTGAAATATATTTGTACAAAACTGACAACTTGGCTGTTGCCCTGTCTAGTAGACAACGAATTGAAGTGAATTTCAGGGGCCAAAAGATCTGCGATACTAAAGTAGAACTACGTAACTACTTTCTCTTTGTTTTATATAAAACCAAATTTAACTTTCAAATATCCTTGAAAGTTTCAAACCATGAATAGTAGCCTATATACAGTGCAATGAATAATATTTTTGATTCATAATTTTAAGAAAAAGTTTATATGGTGTCTTTCATTCATAGCTTTGCGTTCAAACTGTTTTTATTGTGCCTCCTCCTAGATGTGTTATAGTCTGGTTGAATGCAAAATTGTTAAATGGCAGCGGTAGCGAGCTTGCTGCACGACCAGTCGGTTTCTATTTCCCACCCATAAGCTGATTTAGAGGAGAATCTCCTCCCTACCCGTTCATTTACTTGCTTTAAATCTCTGCTTCTTTCTCTGGCCGCTAGGGCGCTGTTGTCTATGTGTGTTAACTGCAGTAAAGAAGGAATGGATTCGCTTTCCTCCACACAAATATGTAATCTCGCACCTTTCTCACAGTTTTCGAGCAGCACATGAGCGCGCGTCGTTTAAAAATCGATCAACCGAGGTTTTCTTATAGCTGAGAACTTAAAAATTATCGAATTTTCCTCCAATTTCAAGGCACATATTTTATTTGGTATTTACTTTCAAAAGAAGAAAATGTGAGGACGACGTTCCTCCCTTCCCTCCCCCGAGGAACCGCCACTGCTGGAAGCTCATTTCAGAGAAAATATTACGAAGAGCCATCCTGACAACAAAAAAAGTAGATGAAGTGTAATAATAATTTTTTTGGCATGAAACGTCTCTTCTGAATCTCCAAGCTTTGAAAAATTATAAATTTTTGGCATTAAATGCTTTTCTGTAAAATCTGACGTCACTCGTGGTAACACGGAAGAAGAAAATTACACTTTTACATAATCCATGGCCTACTATATTGCAGTAAAAATTAGCACTACAATAATTCCTAATTCCTGTATTAATATTGTGTTTGCTATCTGGTTTGTATCAACTATGTTATCTACTTCAGTCAATTCTCATAGAATCTATGATACTTGTTTAGTATCTATGACATTGATACTAAACAAGTAGAAAATGAATAACATTTAATTTACACTCGATTGTGCAGGCAATAGTCATAGAAATATAGTGAGTGAGTAAGTATTCTGCATAAGTATTAAATAAAATAGGCTTACACAACAGTATTAAAAAAGTACATAGGCCTATAGTGTCCTATTTTATTACTTGAATTTCAATACCCTGCACTTACAATAAGTTTAGAGACACTCATACAAAGTAGTATATTAGCTCTTGTCCCTATACTTATTCAAATAGTCGTAACCATGCACTAATGCTTTAAAATGGAGTTTTTCAGTGAAAAGCAGAAGTCTGTATGTATGTCCATAATTATTTATGGGCATTTACAATTTTTTACATAGCCTTAAATGCTCAATTTATTACGGGAAAATTTTCGTAACATTTAATTGTTTAAATTTGCATAAATGAAATCTCTTGTACAAAGTTACTTAGCATATAGCTACTCAGATGACGGCATAAAAAATTTTAAATTGTGTCAAATTGAGAGTGGGTTGATATTTTTAATTTTCAAGAAGGGAGGGGGGAAAGCACCACCAAAATAACATGCCCCACCACAGACGACAGAAAACCCCGAAACTGAAGCAAGAGGAGCTGATGAAGTAGTAGTTCACCACACGCGGACGAAGACACACAAATTAGTGACGAAACGATACAGTCTGCTTTATGAGGTATATTAATTTTTTAATAATTGTAACAGTTTTAAAGTTTTTACGTTTTTATGGAGTTTTATATTTTAAGAAAAAAATTCTTTTCAATATAATATTTATTCAATAGCATGTAGTGAGCTCTAAATAGTGTGGGTCTACTGGTTAGATTCAACTGAAATAGCCGAAATTCGTAGAGTTCTGTTTCTGGCGTATCCAAGGTAAGGCTAACAGGTTCCCTACCCAGTTGAGTTGTTGGATGCCATGCTAATTTGACACGTTTATTCCTCTGTGGGTGGTTCATTGTGTGATGTACGATATCATGACAATTTAATACAATTAAAACAATGTATAATTACTTATAACAGTTATCTGAAGAGAACTACATATTTACAAATACTACAAGACGAAATGTCATGCATTATACGAAGTGATCTGACGACACAATGATCATCAAGGGATTTTTGACATCCTACATTCCCGGACCTAACTCTCAGTGACATCATGTGTGAACTACCCTTAAACAATAAGTGTAAACTGACCTGAAGGACTGAAACAAAATATTTGTTTAGCGAATTTTGCAATACAGCAAAATTAATTTAATGGAGCTTTTCACAAACATTTGAACAGGATTGATACATGTTTAAGGGCGAGGGTGATTATTTCGATTGTCTTTGGTAACAGTGAGTATCTTTTCATTAATTATAATAATAAAAGCGTCGTAATTAAATTAATTCAGTGAAGTAAGTTCGTCGCATAAACAAATACTTGGTTGCTATGAAAACATGGACAGCAGATGAATCAAAGTACACAAAACGCTACGAATTAACGCACCAATCCAATATTATAAGAATAATATTCGAGCCGAGCAGCGCTCTCCTAACAGAAAACACTTCTAGATAAGCCTCACGGATGGACAAACATTCTTTCTAGGTTCTCGACACTGTAGTACCGTAACTCTTAGTAACTACTATAATAATAGAATAAATGTATGGCGTAATGTGAAGATGCGATTAATTGATATGGAGAGGCAAGAGATTGAGCTCCAATGTTCGAAAAAGTCCTCACTACATTTACAATCAGATCTCATGCTTAACAGGGGGAGGTGTGACTACATTTCTTGTAGCAAAGACAGTAGAACAGGTTTAGCGTAGCTAAGATTGGGGGCATGGAAGGGTAATAAAATTGTCAACAGAGAAGAAGAGCACCTTTGTCCACTGTGCGGAGAAAAAGACTCCTATAGACATATTTTATTGCAGTGTGTCGAATTGGAACATATCCGGAGAAAATATCTACCACCCTCGATGCTAAATCGAATAGGAGTTCTCTTGAATGTCTTAACCCAGGGATGTCGGACAGCGCTCTCGAGCTGTGAATTGCTGAGCCTTCACTCCTCCCTTACCGTGCAAACGTTGAACACAGGTAGTAGGCAGTCCGGCCGAATGATCGTAAACAAAAGCGAAACTGCGGCGGCTGGTACTTTGATAACTTTTATGCATCTTACCAATTGATTAGGAACTCAGTTTTGATTTCAACTTGATGAACTCTGATAAACAAAGAATGTAGCCTGCATGAGGATGAATTATGATGATAATGATGATAATAATATAATAATAACAATAATAATAATAATAATAATAACAACGACAGAGTTTTATCTACTTGGCCATTCCATGAATGTTGTTCGTTAGTGACGGAAATAAATCATAATAATAATGTTGTTAATATCATGTTTTAAATATCAACTTTGTGTGTATGTGTTGTAGCAGTGCAACTTCAACTTCAGAAACGTAAACTGTTCTGATGTATAAAATTAATTACTTTTAGCGTGACTTGAAATTTGTTCATTGTTTTTGTTACAGATTAAAAAATATATCCTCCTCGAGTTCGATTCTTTAGTGAAATAACATCTACAAAATCTCCATGAACACTGAAATCTGAATCGACACTCCTTATGAATATACTGTAGCTAGCTGCGCCGTATCTTTCCGGTCGGTACTTTCATCAACAGCTATAGTGAGTAATAAGGCAGTGTTAGTTTTCATTCTTGCTATCAATTGTTCCTCTCCTCCAAGATATCTCCCATTTATGATACGTGTTCTACAAAAATATTACGAGACAAACATATAGATTTAAAATCATTAACGTAATCCGGACGTATCCCTTTTGCAACAGCTATGAGACAGCCTTTCACAAATTCTCTATTAGTAAATAGCTCTGAATCCGTTGCAATAATTTCACAAACTTGGTAGCTAGCACGAACCAAGCTTATTCTACTAACACTCGATGATGATGGAAGGTTTTCTGAATTCAATCTCGATTTTAATTCATTCTTCTACTGCCTTTTCACGAGTGAAACCGGATAACGTTTCTGGTCCATAAGCTTCAGCATGACGTGTAGAATTAAAATTCCTTTTAATATTATGATGGCTAATGTATCCAAGTTCTTTTCTACATATTAAGCAATGTGCCTTTCCGTCCTTTAAGATAAATAAATATTTATCTGTCCACTCACTATTGAATCGTCGTTCCATATCCATACCAGCCGCCAGAGTTGATAAACACACTGCGTACAGAACACTGCTACAGCGAGCTGACTTACTGTCGTTTCAGCTCAGCTACGGTAGAAAACAGTATTAATCGTTTCACATTTTGAGAGCGCTGTTCGACATCCCTGTCTTAACCTTATGGGGAATAGAGAATACGAACAAAATACTAGATTGTTCCTCTTGAAGGGGAGACAGATTAGAACTTCAGCTGTTGAAGTTTTCGATGCGAACTAACGAAGGGATAATGGTATCTACTCAATTATACATTTTATGTCTATTTTAGGTTAGTATATATTATATAATGTGTTTTGTTTATGCCATTTTCATTTTTATCTGTGTGTTCTTTTAGAGAGTGGTTGGATCTAATCGTACGTGAGGAGAGTGAAACCTACAAAGTAGGACTTGCTTTAAGTACAAAACACGTACGGTCAGAAGACCCGTGCATTAGATTTAAGAGAAAATTATGATAATATAACATCTGTATTTATATTATATTACTTATTAAATCTCTCTGTCTGTCTTTATAACATGCATGAATGAGGTACATGTATACAAAATGCTATTGGAGAAAACATAAACGTTCTTTCCATTCTCTTGAAGCTTTGCAAAACTGACAAAGTCTTTTAACTCCGACCTATTCAATTGCTCTACATCTTTAATTCATTGGAACTAATTCCTCAACTTTCAGTTCTCCAGGTCAGAACTGATGTCACGTGGTAAATGGCTCCTTTTCCTGGACTCTACTGTATCTCTTGAAGAATACTTCTCCAACATCTATATACCCGTAGATTGTGAATTCCTAGTGACATGTCAAGAAGAGGGCAGTGATATCGACCTTATGCTAATGGAGGTGTACCGACCCTCTTCTGCCGCCTCCTTGCAGGTGCATCCAGTGGCAAACTGGAGCGCAACCAGAGGAATGTCGTGGACTTCTGTTTCTTTTTTCAATAGAAGGAGAAATCTGCAGGGTATATCCATCAAAGGGGCAGCACATTTTGATGTTAGTGATATTTTTGTTTATCATATTTAAATTTTACAGTATTATTCTGTAAACAAGTAATGTCCTACTGTGCTATTCATCTACTACCGCGAACGGTCAGCACGTCTGGCTGCGAAACCAGGTGGCCCGGGTTCGAATCCCGGTCGGGGCAAGTTACCTGGTTGAGGTTTTTTTCCGGGGTTTTCCCTCAACCCAATACGAGCAAATGCTGGGTAACTTTCGGTGCTGGACCCCGGACTTTTTTCACCGGCATTATCACCTTCATTTCATTCAGACGTTAAATAACCTAGATGTTGATACAGCGTCGTAAAATAACCCAATAAAATAAATAAAAAAATCTACTCCAGCGATATCCATCTCCACAGTTTGGTCATCGGAGCAACTCCAACAGATGATGCGACAGTAGCGCTCCAGCGGTAGGCAACTTAAATGTGTGTAGAGTGCATATAATAATATCACAGTCTACTATATACAGTCACGAAGCTCAATACGTCGTAACTATGCATCCATAGATAGTTGCTAATCACTAGGATCCTACTACGGCCTCATTACAGACAATGCGAAATAGTAACTGCACAGTCTATTGTTCCTAGCACTCTCACAAACTCAAGCTTCGTGACTATATATATTCGACTGACATAATAGGGCAGAAAAATGATATGCGTGTCTTTACGTATTAGACTTATATACGTATGCAAATTTAAAACTATTATCATTCGATGCAACATGAGTGCGTTTGTCTTTATAACAATAACATTAGCAAATTTGAAATTATTGTTTCATATTTTTTCGCTGTCTATAATCAAATTATTAAATGCATACTACTTCACACTTATTGGACTTGAAAAGAATACAAGTCTAAGTCCATTGTAAAGAAATGTAGCAGGTTTATACGAGTAAATTTCCACCTACAAAATAAATAAATATGACAATGGTGATTAAGGCTGTTACGAATCATGAATCATGCATGGTAATTATCTAAATTTACAATCCGGAATTTGTGGAAATTGTAGCCAGTTTTAATAAATAAGTAAATAAATAAATAAATAAATAAATACTAAAATAGCTAAACAAACAAACCAAGTAAGTATATAAAACTAACAAATAAATAAATTATATAATAAATAAATAATTTATCGAAGTGAAAATTTTTAGGAAGATTAGAAGTCGAACGCTGTTGAAATTCTGTTACACGTTTTAAGAATAATTTGCGTGTTCCTGCAATAGGAGTGTGTACGTTCCTGTGATATCGCATACAAATAAAATTATTATTTGGGTTTGCCACCAATTTACACAAATAGGAGCAGCAGGGCTGATGCCGGTCAGTGCGTCTTCTGTAACGTAAAGTGCTGTGACGTTATAAAGTCGAAACGAGTGACTGAAATAAATTATATTGTTCAAAAGCATTTTTGCTAAAAAATGTGCCGAAATAAACTTTTGGTAAGCGAACGATAGCGCGGTGTGAAAAGAAAGCGTGCAAATAAAAGTTGAAAATTTATCCAAAAACGAAAAAGTGTAGACTAGAACGAGTGAGAGAATGCAGGGCAAGAAAAACGGCATAATAGTACCTCTCTACCGCAGTTCAGTCATAAAGAGTAAACGATTTACTGAATGTTCCTATATCGCCAACAATTAACGAAAAATCATCGAATGCAATGAAAGGTTGAGTATTTACGGAAAGGTTGAAAAGATTGCACTGAAAATGTAATTGTAAGTGCAGTGTAATTATCTACGCTGTGTCAAGTAATTAATTAAGTTGACATCTAATTAATTAAGATGAAATGTAATTAAGTTGATATGTAATTACTTAAGCTGATAATAGTTGGGTTTAATAGAAGTACTTATAAGTTAGGTTTACTTTTGATTATTGTAGGCGTTATTAGAGCAAAGGTTTTATGTATAATCCTAGATTTATTGCATCTATTTAATTATAGTTAGAATTAGATTACGTTTATTTTATTTTTTTATTCCTGCAATTATTGCAATATTTTATTAATATTTATTTTAATGTTATTATTGTATATTATATATCACTGTCACCGGTTGTATACCCAATTGTAGTGTTTAATAAATACATACGTACATACATTATCCAATTAATGTCAGTGATTTATAATTCAATCGTAGAGGTCTAAGGCCTTTAAATCAAATAAAAGTGCTGACCAAATATTTCGAAACGAATGTAAAAACAATAAATTTGGTTGTGTGTGCTTCATTTTACATATAATATTACAGATACCATAAACCAATAGTTTGGCATTTAACTTCTGAAAATTATTTGGTATAAAAGTGTTCAATTTAACTCCAATTTATACTCTATAATTGCACGAAGATTTAGAAAGATTATAAAATTTATAGTTTAAAAAGTTTCACTTCTTCCTTGCGGAAAGTGTATATATAATACATAATATACATGTATATGTATATATATATAATTGTAAATAACTACCAAATCATTTATGAATGTCCATTGCGAATCATTATGATTGAATGTAATAAATAGTTAATTTTTTTCATTCTTCACGATTTCTCTGTGTTTGTATTGTTTCTTAATTCTCATATAAAACAATATATTACATCAGCGGTTCCCAAAGTGTGCTCCGCGGAGCCCTTAGGGCTCCGCGAATGTTTCTAAAGGGGCTCCGTCCACGGAAGTTATGAAGATGACAAAAATTGCTGCTTCCATCTAGTCTCTAGCGGGAAAAGGGAAACTACGGCGAAAACGTAATACGGCGAACGCCAGTAGGGGAACTTAAGGCGGCTTCACAATTGCCCGGGGATGGCAACTAGAACGAGAACGGAATCGAGAAAAATCTTGGAACCTTTATTTTTTAATGTATGGATACACAATTACTTTCTGGGAACGGTAGACCCTGGAATGAGAAACAAAACTTCACGAAGTTTTAACATTTCCATTCCCGGGATTCTTCTGCGCATGTCAAATCAGTCATTTATTCAATTCCGATTGTCGATTGTTCGTCGAGATTATCATGGCAGCTACGGAATTTGAAGAATTATTAATTTCGTATGTGCAAGAGAAAGAATTCTTATATGACAAGACAAATGTTCAATACAAAAATGTAAGAATAAAAGAAAACGCTTGGTGTACAATCGCAGACATCCTGAATAGTGATGGTAAGTTGGCAATATTACAACATTTTTCTTCTGATTTTGTGAAACTGTACATTTCTTTTCATTTCATTTTATATGTTGATATTATTTATTTATGTTCATATAAAATGCATACACTCAACGTTTAATGTTAATTTGATAATAAATTAATTCTAGTTATATATTTTACTTTCGGAAAGGCGAGAAAATATTAATATATTGCATTATTTTTAGCCGAAACTGTTAAGAAGAAGTGGGACAACCTCAGGGACAGATTTGTGAGAGCCTTGAGGGATTCTACAGCTATCCCCCCTTCTGGTTCTGGGGCTCAACAGAAGAAAAATAATTTCTCCCTTTATAATTCTATGTTGTGGTTGGCACCTTACATTAGGAAGAGGAAGTAAGTATAAATGTTTTTGGCACCCACTATTCTAGCTGAAAGCGAATTAAATTTAAGATTCTCGTATATATATATATATATATATATATATATATATATATATATCAGTACCCTATGTATTTCAAACCATAGTTCCAACTAAAATTCTGTTTGATGGCATTAATATTTTAATATTGATACCATGACCAATAAAACCTAACCTAAAACTTACATTATCAAAGGATCATGTAGATAGTCTTCTTTTCTACAAGGCCTACTAAATTATTACACATTACATTAAATTCCACTTTAAATTTTTTATACATGCATTTCTTATGGCATTGTTAATTTCCTATGTACTATAGTTTGTGAACCGTAAGTAATCATTAATTCTAGTGGATTATTTCTTTAGTAAAGAGTAACAAAAAAGTCAAATACCTTTTTGCTGTGTTTAGAATAGTTTTCCAGAAAAATGTGCATTTCAAAATAAATGGTTTACGATTTTACGAGATTGTGCAACGCTGTGTAATCAGTGGGGAGTGCACATAAGCCTCTGTTGTTCTGAACAACCCCTTCACCTGGCTTGTTCTGAAGTTGAAGGTCACTGCCACGTACCTTGTTTTTAACTCATAAAAAATACAGCTGATGTTATACCTACTGTATGAGAATGAACACTGCTCACTTCATGTTAAACAAAATCTTGAAAAATTGGAAATAAATTCTACAACCTAATTTTAACGAAATATTCAGAGAATATAGACAATAAGATAGGCTACGCTTATTTCAAAGTAAATTTAAAACATTAAGAAATATTTCTACACTCCCATTTCAATTAAATAAGCTAAAGAACTAAAACAATAATGATGATTAGTTCACATTATAAAAACAAGATTTTGAAACATTTAAAACTCCACAGGCAAAGATAAAAATACGATATTATGCTAGTTTACATTAAACGAAAATAAATTAAAAATAATATTCATTTGTAAACTCTTTGAATTTAATTTTAATTATATTATCGGTGAACACAGGCAATACGAAAAGCTTATTTTTACGTTACACAAATCAACTCATTAAAAAAAAAAACTCAATTTGTTATACGCAAACATTTTCTTCTGGCAATTAGAAATTATAGTTCCCTCGCACTTTCATTTTAAAGTAATAACTGGTGAACTTATACAACAAGTCAAATTTCCCGAGACGTCTTTAAAATCAATCGTATGTGATATGTGTACATTTTTCATTTCTCAACCGTCGTCTCGAACACGCCACCTGTTCAGGTACCTGGCCTACGACAACATATATTTGCCTCTCTGCAGGCAGTATAATAACCTTCACAACGTTCTCACACTGCACTACGTATTAAAATTACTTCTCAGAACGAAAACATACATTTGTTCGGATCAAATTTCTGCACATTCAGAGGACAAACTAAAATTATTTCAGTCATTTATGACCATAATACACTGCTCTCTTAAATTGACTGAGCATATAGGGAATTAATTCAGTAGCTTTCACAAAATATGCTATGAAATGATTCATATAAAATAATTTTTTTCTCGAAAAGGAAGCTAAAAAGGAGCAAAATGTATTAAACGTTTTTGTTTGAAATATCTCAAAGAATAACCCCTTGAAATTAATGACATTGCTTACGGTTCATTCTGTATATAACTATAGTATATTATATATACACTCATACATACAGAGTGAACCGTCAGTAAGTAATATCATTAATCTCAAGTGTTAGTTATTGATTTGATTTGATTTTGAGTGTACAGACATACCCTGTATTAACATCTATAATGTACATCTTGCACTTTGGGAGGTATTTCAGATTCTGGCATTTGTTCATTTCCAGATAGATTTGATAGATCAGAGAGGGTGTAACCAATTGCCCAACAACAAGGAAGAACTGTAATTTAAAAATATCAAGATACTTAAAAGAGAATCACAATAAAGGAGAAAAAATATTCAATGCACAAAAGAAATAAAAAAGAATGCTATTTCTCCACATTTTTAGAGTTCTGACTTCTGAGCTGCATTTAGGCCTATATGATCTAAACAATGTTGGAAATATTAATGACAGTATCTTTACAATCTATAGCTCAATTCCAATTTGAAGCAGATAATATTTTATTACTATCTGAAAAGATAAGTTGGCTTAAATATGTGTTCATTCTGATTTTCCTTTTAAAAATGTTTTCCTAATATACAATCTGGTTTCTATTCATTATTAATTGCTGAATTCATTAGAAATTACAATGATAAATTAACAATCTGTTTTAAGTGTCTGTTAAACAATTTACAATTTATTACAATTGAAAATCTAAATTATTAAATGCCACTCAAATTACAATTAATTAATCTTCATTGTTAACTGATAATTCTATTAAACTTTTCCCAACACATGTTGGATTACATTATTATTGTACTCAAGAAATTCACTGAAATTTTATAATCTTATGTATATTTTACTGATAATATGTCTGTAACTTATGACGTTGTTGTTTGCTTAGAATGACTTCAACTGTAAGCTCACTAGATGTCACCCCGAGCACAAGTGTTGAGGCTACTTCAGAAGCAATGCACCTTTCCGATGAAGCCAGTACGAGTACACAATCACCAGCTCCCATGCAGGAAAGTTCCTTAGGTGGAAGTTTCCAAGAGGAATTTCGCCCTAAGAGAGCCAACCTGCACGATACCCTCTCTAAAGTTGTTGATTCTTTTACGTCTTTTGTGGCAACGAGGGATTATTCAGGACCAAGTGACCTCAATTTCATGAAATCTGTACTTGAAGACATGAAAATGATCCCACACAAAGATAAATTTAAATTTAAGAAGGAGGTGTTGAACCTGTTAGAAAAATATATTCCATAAACTGAGACAAGTTATTTTAGATGTTGTATAAGAGTATTCATAAATTTAAAAAAATAACAATTTTCTGTAATATTTTATTGGATACTTATAAATAATCAAATACTCTGTGTTCCTTTTTTGTGTTCAATAAATACTTTCCATAATGCAATTGAAATATAGTAACATTGACATACTTCTATCTCCCATTGTTTACATATCTATGTTGGTAGGATATTGCTCCAGCATCTGAAACCAAATAATCCGCTAAATTATCCCGTAATTTATAAATTGCCTGAGCAGCAATATTAGATCCCATTCGACCAACTGATCTGAAATTTGTGTCATTTCTTGTGATTTCTTTCCAGTTTCCCAAATTTTGAGATGGGTGCTGGCTGCAAGCTTCTGTTCTCAAATAGTTATGTAAACATAATGTGGCTTTAATTATTGATTCTGCAGTCTTCACTGAACATAACAATGGTTGTCTGTAAACTCTCCATCTACTTGCGAGTATACCGAAACTGTTTTCGATATTTCTCCTAGCCCTAGACAGTCTAAAATTAAAAATATTTTTTTTTCTCTCCTAAATATTTACCAGGATAAGGTCGCATAATATACTGCTTTAGAGGAAAAGCCTCATCTGCTACAAAGAAATATGGCATTAAAATATTACTGCCTGGTAGAGTGCGAGGTTCGGATAGTTCTGCAGATCCATTCTCCAATTTTTTTCCTATTTTACTTCTTCTAAATACACCACCATCGCTTTCAGCGCCATATGCTCCAATGTCAGCCCAGATAAACTTATAGTCTGCATCGCAGCATGCCATTAATATTAAACTGAAAGTGTGTTTATAATTGTAATATATACTACCGGATCTTAAAGGGCACTGGATTTGGACATGTTTTCCATCAATGGCACCTAGAGTATTGGGAAAGTCCCACCTCTCTAGGAAACGTTTACTTATATTACACCACTCTTCTTTGGTGGGAAACGGAAAATATAAAGGATAAATTACTTCCCATAAGACATCACAGGTTTCAGCGATCACTTTCGAAACGGTAGACTGCCCAACCCTGAATTCCCAACTCAGATTTAAAAATGAACCACCATGAGCCAGATAATTTAGAGTCATCGCCAATCGAAATTCTGGGCTCAAGCATTCTCGCCTACTCCTCTTGAGTAGCTTGTGTTTCACTAATGATAATATTTTTTCGAAATGCTGGGGTTCCATTCTTGTATATTTGTAAAACGCCTCATGATCATGTACCTTTATATATTTGAATATATTCACAAATGCTCCACGCTCATTTCTTTGTTGGTTCATTGGTCGAATCCACCATCTGAAAATAGGGAATGCAATGTAACGAACATCATGATGTCGACTAGATAGTAGCACATAACCTTATTAAGAAACGCAGTGCAATGAAGTTCTCATTTTCCACTTTCATACGTATTAAATTTGTGTAAGACATTAAATGTCTTTTTATTTTACTATAGGGAGTAATATTTACCTTCTTTTAGTGCTCTGAGCGACTAAAACACATATTAAAATAAGTACAAAATATGTGACTAACTCGTCGTCGTCCATCTTGAAACATTAGAATAACGCAGATGCTTCAGCTTTCCGTTCAGTTGTGAATATTAGTATTCCCGTTCTCGTTTCTCGGCTTTCCCTTCTCGTTCTAGTTGCCATTCCCGGGAAATTGTGAAGCCGCCTTTATCCTCACCCACATGAAATGTGCATTCGACACAACACTAGCCTATCACGTAGAGTGTGTGGTGAGCTTGTAGGAGAAAAGTGGAAAGGGGTCGTGGGCGGAGCTTAGCTTTCGCCGTATTACGTTTTTACCGAACTACTTCCATCAAGCGAAAGATACTTTCTGAGAAAGTAGTTTGCGTTCTTCTTGCTACATGGAAGCATTAATATTAGATCTACTCGTCACTGGAACTATCTCGATCTTTCTTACTTGCCAAGTACTCAATGATTCTCGAAATTTATTTTATTTTTTATATACTGAGCAGGCAGCGTTTGTTATTCGTGGTACGTGGAATCTACAATCTATTGACTGTTACGTTACCTCAAAAAATATATACACTGTATATCTGCATGTTAATTTGATAGCAGATGTGTTAGCTAAATTTTCGTTGAACCGGAACTGTGGCTTAAGACGGGCTCCCTAAGACCTAAGAGTCATTAGCCATCAACCAGTGCTCAGTCAAAGGGAGATAACAACAGCTATAACCTTACTTTCAAAGAAGATAGTGAGAATTCCTGGGAATTGAGTTCGGAATATATTGAACATGATCCTGTCTCAGAGTCTGCGATGCCTAGTGTAGAGGTATTGAAAGTAACAAACGAAAATATTGTGATTTATATTTGGACAAGTGATTCACTGAGTTGGCTGATGAACGTCCACAGTGTGTGATATGTAACAAAGTTTTTCCCAATAGTTCTATGTTCCGTGCAAGCTTAGACAGCATTTCTCAATTCAGAAATTCACAGATAAAACTGCAGACTACTTCGAAAGAAAAAGTGACGAACTCCATGCAGTTCAGACAAAATTTCACCTTGTGTAAAAACAAACAACGAGAAAGCACTGAAAACGTCGTACTTAGTTAGTCATGACCAGGCTCTTGCTGGTAAACCTCACCCTTGCTGAAACTCTTATGAAACCACTATTAGTGAAGGTAGTGAAGTGCATGGTGGACGAGAAAACTACAAAACTTGATTTCCAGTGTGCCCTTATCAAATAACACTGTGCATAATCGAATCCAGAGTATATGAAAAGACGTAAAAAATATCACGATTTCCCGTATCAGCTAAACGAAATTTTTGTTACAACTTGACAAATCCACGGTCTTTGCCGGATTAGCTATGTTAATGATGTTCGTGCGATATGAATTTTCAGATTTTTTTCATGAAGTATTTTGTTTTGCAGCCATTGCCATCCTCTACAAGCGATACTAAATTTTTTCCTTCTTCATTGAAAACTCGATACCGTGGGACAATTGCATTGACGTGTGCACAGATGGCGCAAAGGCCATGGTAGGTCCTGTTGCTGGAGCTATTGCAAGGATCAAGAAAGTTTTAAAAACTGCACAACTAGTCACTGTGTACTACACCAACACGCCCTCGCAACGAAAAAATGCCAGCGTTATTAAAGCAGGTACTAGACAACGCCGTCAATATTATCAACTTTGTTAAGGCACAACCTTCGCAGCGTAAGCTACTTAAAATCCTGGGTAGTATACACAAGTCATTGTTAGTAATATTACACATTGAAGTGCGATGGTTGTCGCGCAGTAAAGCGTTGTCCCGATTACATGAACTTCGAACGGAAGTTTCTTCACTTTTGAATTACCAGAACTGTTTGCTAGCAGATTATTTGAATGATCAGGAATGATTGTACAAATTAGTTACTTGGCAGACATTTTTCAAAAATGAATTCAGCACATACATACAAGGTAAACGGAAGACTATATTCGATGCTGATGACGAACTTGTCGCACTGAAGAAAAAGATAGCGTTCTACATAGAAAGCGTCGACAGTAAGGATCGTACATTATTTTCTCATTGACTTCAAACTTTATAGAAGAAAATAACATAACAATGAATTTCTCATTCATAGCAATAATGAAAGAACACCTTGAAAATTTGCTTCAAAATATTAATTCATACTTTCCAAGGGACATTCAGGAATCGATTCTAAAGAAATATGAGTAGATTGTAGATCCATTTCCAGTGATGTCACAACCAGCAGCCCTGACTGCTTCAGATATGAGATCTTTATAGACATGGTTTCGAACATGCACTGCCAGGCATGATTTAAAAGCAAACCATTTCCCAAATTTTGGGCTAAGTTAGGGGAGAATCTTTTGATATTAAGTTCAAAAGCTAAATTTCTCTCACTGCCTTTTGGTACTGTGTACCTACCTCAGTGAAACGACATTTTCGAGGTACACGGCTACAAAAACAAAATATCGGACTTGTTTGGACACAGAAGACGATGTACGTCTTCATCTGACTTCTATGATACCGGACATTGACAAACTCTGTCGCAAGAAACAGGCACATTCTTCATATTAACTTCGGGTGTATATGTAACATTGTAACATTTTTTAAATAACTTAACTACTTGTTAATATCATTTTGTAGATTTAAATAAATTATATCCAGTGCTTTTTTACTATTGTTTCCTTTATATATATATATATATATATATATATATATATATATATATATATATATATATATAGGGGAGAGTCGGGTAGTATCGGACATCGGGTAATATCGGACAGTGAGTTTCTTTCATCTACCACACGATGATAGTACCCGATTGACAAGGTTACGTTTCTGTGATGTCGCATAGAGAAACGTAACCATGTCATTCAGATACTACCATATGGTGGTAGATGAAAGCAACACACTGTCCGATATTACTCGATATCCGATACTACCCGACTCTCCCCTATATATATTCATATTCCGCTTATGTATCGTGTGAAATATGCTTCATAGAACGTAGACAGATAAAATTAAAAAGTAAACATTTCTTGGGGCTCCACGAGAAACTTTTGCTTCAAAAAGGGCTCCGTGGCTGAAAAAGTTTGGGAACCGCTGTATTACATGAATAACACACAAAAACGAATGTACTGATATTTTCTCCTTGAGTGTTACTTTCTCAGTGTATGCAAAAAAAAAAAATGTATTTATTCCTATTTAGTCACCCACTTATTAGACACGATGTGAATATCTAAAAAATGTGTATTATTTTCTTCAATAATTTCTAGTGTAACACTTATTTTTACAGCCACCCTTCCTTATTAAACGGCCGAACGTGGATCCAAAAGTAATATCACTTTACGGATATTTTATGTCATTCTGGGACTTGTTTCAAGAAAAATTGAACTTTACGTAAGTATGCAGCATTCAGTTTCAGTACTATTCATTCATTCAATCATTCAGAGTGTTCTACCCAAGGTCAGATCTTTCACTGCAGACCCAGCTTTCTGCAATCTTTCCTATTTTCTGCCTTCCTCTTTGTCTCCGCATATGATCCATATATCTTAAAGTGTGCATCCTCTGATATCTTCTCCTGCCCCGAACTCTTATCCCGTTCACTATTCTTTCCACTACATCCTTCAGCAAGCACTTTCTCCTCAAACAGAGACCCAGTCAATTTCTTTTCCTCTTTCTGATCAGTTTCAGCACCATTCCTCCTTCACCCACTCTTTCCAAAACAGCTTCGTTTCTTATTCTGTGTGCCCATTTCACATGCTTCATCCTTCTCCTTATCCACATTTAAAATGCTTCTAGTCGCTTTTCTTCGCTTCATCATACTGTCCATGTTTCTGCCCACACAATGCTACACTCCACACAGAGCACTTCACTAGCTCTTCCTTAGTTCTTTCTCCAGAGTCCGCAGAAAATATTACTTTTTCTATTAAAAGATTCCTTTGCCATTGCTTTTCTCCTTTTGACTCCTTGGCAGAAGTATATGTTCTTGCTTATACTGTAGCACATCCCAAGTATATGAAGCTGTACACTTGCCTACTGCACCATTTAGAATTCGCAAGTTTACCTTCTTCACGTTTCTTCCTATGACCACGGTCTTCGTGTTATTGGCAAATATCTTCATTCCATACTGCTCACAACTGTCATTTAGCTCCAGTAGCATATCCCTTAGTATCACCTCTTCTTCTGCTAACAATGCCATATCATCAGCAAATTTTATGCACTTTATTTTTCTTCCACCTACTATCACATCTTCCATATTTTAAAAACTGTTCTTCACTAAATTCTCCAAGTAGATATTGAACAGGGTAGAAGAAAAGGGCATCCTTGACATATTCCTCTCCCTATTTCACTTTCTTCAGACATTTCTTCTCCTATCCTGACTTTGACTCGTTCCATATAAATGTTACTGAACAGCCTACTCTCCTTGAAGTCCTCACCAATTTCCTTTAGGATCCCCATCAGTTTATTCCAATCCACACTGTCAAACGCCTTTTCTAAGTCCACAAATACCATATACACTTCTTTATTCTTCTCTAAATATCTTTCGCCGAATGTTCGTAGCGGTTCAATTGCATCTCTCGTACCTTTTCCCTTCCTGAAGTCAAATTGCTCTTCTTCCAACTGTTCTTACTTCTTAGAATATAAAAATATTCGCAGGAGAATCATCGTCGAGTGCGATATCAGGCTGATAGTACTGAACACCTTACATTTCTTGGCATTATTTTTCTTCCGTATTGAAAGCAACACTGTCCCCGTAAAATCTTCAGGTCAGTTGCCTTTCTCATAGACTATATTTCGTTGCATAATGATAGAATTTCGTTCTTGTCTTCACCCAAGCATTTCACTAATTCAATGGGAATTTTATCAATTTCTGTTGTTTCTCTATTCTTCATTTCCCTAAGCGCTAGTGCAATTTCTTCCCTCAAAGTTGAAAATCCTTTTTCCTCTTTTGATACTGTTATTTCGTCTTCTACAGCCAAGTTAGCCTGTCTCATATAACTCTTCTACATATTTCGTCCATCTGTTCAGTATTCTGGTTTGTCTGCTATTTCATTTCCGATTTCGTTCTTTATCAACCACATTGATTTCCTATTCTTAATTTGTGTAGTCGAAACAATTTTACTTCGCCGTACATTTCCATAAATCATATCTTCCTTTTCTCTCCAGATTTTTTCTTTACATTTCTCTTTCTTCCAGTCTTCCTTCGCCCTATCAGTCTCTCTTCTTAGTTCGTTGTTAAGTTTCCTGTAGTTTCTTCCACCTTTTTCTGAGTCATTATTTTTCCATGTAAGCGGCATTAAAATATTTCCATTTTCACGCCTGAACTGATGTTTCAATTTATTGTATTTCAGATTGGAACCTGTGTTTACTGAATCATATGGTTCCCTACAAAGCAATGGCACCTGGAGCGGAGTAGTGGGAATGGTTGCTTCTCATGGTGCGGAAGTTGGTATAAATAGTTTAGTCATGTTAAAGATTCGACAAGAAGTGGTTGACTACATGCATCCTTATAGTGTAACTAAGTACGAATACATTATTTAAAAAATGTAGGGTAGGCCTACTTAAATTAGTTTTAGTTCACATATAATTTCAGGTTTTTCCATGTACCTACACAAATTTTTTCTACAGATAGATTTGGAGAAAAATTGGATGATTCATTATCTCACACACGACAGTCAGGCGGTGGAATTCTCGTGATAAGAGGCTAGCATGAAATCGTTACCTTACGCGGGACAAATTTCGCGACATAAATTTTAAGCGTTTTGAAACATTTGACTTTGTTTATTATCTTCGAATGATATAATTGTTATATTTCCCATCTTCAATAATATTCCAGAGTTATATCTAAGTGGACTCCTTATCCATCGCTGTGGAGTAATGGTCAGCGCATTTGACTGTGAAACGAGCGGGCTCGAGTTCAAATCCTAGTTTGAACAAGTTACCTGGTTGGAGTTTTCTCCGAAGTTTTCCCTCAACCAATTGAAGCAGAATTGCTGGATAAATTTCGTCGTTGGACCTCGGACTCATTTCGCCATCATTAATATCACATATCATTATATCCATACCTTATACCGGGTTCAGTTCACGGTGCAGCATGCAGTACTTTACAAGAGCGTGGCCGTTCGGCTACCCAATTATTCACAGAATAAGAGTGGTAAGCACAATAAGCCTCAGGCAGCACTGCAAGTCTTCGGGTCCCTCCTCCGTACAAGAGAAAAAAAAGTGGACTCTTTCAATGTTGAACAAAATAATATAAATTTTCGTTTATCTACTTACACACTAAATGCCTTCTCTATTTTCCTAGAATTTAAAAATTTGATTAAATCAATACATTCCATGGTTTACGTAGCTTTTACCTAAGATATTTCTTCGTATAATTTGATCTTCTCTAGTATTACTTTTCCAATATATGAACACAGGTAGGCATTTAAAGTGATAAGTGAGGTTCTGATAAAGTAGCTGTATCAAGATAGGTTGTGTCCCGCGACGTGGCGTCGCGGTCTAAAGCATCCTGTCTAGGACTCGCGCTACGGAAGGCGCGCTGGTTCGAGTCCTCATGGGTTAAGAAATTTTCTCATGAAATTTCGACCAGTGTATGGGACCGGTGCCCACCCAGCATCGTGATGCACTTGGGGAACTACGATAGGTAGCGAAAATCCGGTTTCGCAAACCAGCTATAAGGGCTGGGGGGATCATCGTCCTAACCACACGATATCCCCATACTGGTTGGATGATCGTCCACCTCTGCTTCAGCATGTGAACGTGAGGCCGAGTGGTCGGTCTTGGCCCTTAATGGGCTATAGTGCCACGGATTTACTTTTTTACTTTTTATCAAGATAGGCTGCGTAGCTGTACAGGATAGGGCCTTGTATTGCTTCAGAACACTACTCCTTTTCACTAGCTAAAACTCTACCTACTGGGAAAAGCGCTTCCCATCCCCCAGCTATAACATCAGTGAACTGGCTGTGGGACACGGACAACTATTTAATGTTTGTAAACAAAACGCACGGACCAAGGATGCCTATCCTGATACAGCTACTTTATTCAAACAATAGTGATAAGTGTTAAAAATTTGATATAGGCTTATTATCAAATTTTAAAAAAGGCACCCTCCTCAATTTTTAAAATTTCAACATATTCTGGTCTTGTCGCTGAATAGAGAATAGGATATTTGACTGCTTTAATTCTCTATGAAAACCTAGTTATACAGTGTTTTGAGGAAAAGGCTCTAATATTTAGAGTGGATGTAGTATGCATCAAAACAAGAAATAAAAGTCCTACAAATATGGGGCCAAAAATGAATATCTTCTGAGAAATGAGCAAATGTTTACCACTACTGTAAGAGCAGCATATCTTCTACTGTGAGCTCCTTGGCAAGAAACAAATTGAGGAAACAGAATTAACAGTGTGTCACTACATAATACGCAGCATATCTTTGTTTTGTGTGTATCAAAAGGACGCTTAAGCAAACGGCAGTACGTTAAAGCCATATGTAACTAACTACAGCTTGATTCAGGGATTTTGGCCCTGAAAAATGTAGACAGACTAAGAGCGAGTTACTCATCACTACTAGCGGGCTGGGTCACACAGGTCAGAGCGCGCACTCATAACACCTAACACTGCCTTCTTATCATGTTGTGGTACACTCCGTCTTAAAACACAATATTCTTCCACACGTTCCGTTACTAAGTACTATATGGCTTATATATTCTTGACATGAGTGTCCCTCAGCTTCGAGCATAGATATTATTTCCATTCTTCCTCTTTCCTGTTCCCCTCCTATGCATATTATGTGATTAAATTTCTTTCATATGACGCAACATATAGCTCGCTCACTGGACAAACAACCAAAGACAGGGGCCATTAACGCTGAATCGAGCTGTAAGTAAGCAACGCTTTTGTTCCTTCATTATTTCTTACAGAACAACACACACTAGTAATACAATATTCACAACGCAACTGGATATAATACAAAACAAATTCTTTCCTTTCACTAAGAAGGAATTCAATCCTTCATTCCAAACAAAAACAAAACAAAAATTATTGTACTAGGTGAGGGGAAAGTAGGTATAATGCATGAAAATCTTTGGATCACTGTATACAGGATGTTAAAAAAGTATCCAATATTTTAGGAGGTGCTAGTATGCAACAAAACAAGAAAATAATGTATAATAAACATGGGTCCTACAACACATACTTTCTGGGATCTGAACACTTGTTCATAGGAGGTGCTCAATGTGATGTCCATTCATGACAATGCATTCCTCTGCTCTTCGGCGTAAGGAATCACGCACTCTTTGAAATTTGTTTTAATACGTTGATAAGAAAGTCCTGATAACGATGCCAGTTAATCTCTGTGTTAGCACGTATGGTCCTATAAATCTATCACCAAAAACGCCTGCCCATAAGTTGATCGAGAATCGGTACTAATGCCTTGTTTCCTGAACTGCATGGGGATTTTCATCAACCAACACATGCTGACTACGAAAATTCACAACACCATCTCTGGTGAACCCTGCTCATATCCGCAACCAGACTTTTTTTCAGTATTCCTTGCGACGTATCATTATTTCATGCGAGGGGTGTCAACTATGGTAGGCCTATGATTATCTAGTAATCTGTTGTATTGTAGAGCAGAGAAATGCACTGCCATAAATAGACGTCAAATTGAGCACCTCCAATGAACAAGTGTTCAGATCTCAGAAAGTATATGTTGTAGGACCCATGTCTATTAGACATTATTTTCTTGTTTTGATGCATACTACCACCTCCTAAAATATTGGATACTTTTTAACACCCTGTATATTTATGATCCTTCAGAAAAATATATGGGATTATTCAAGTCCTCATAAACCTTACGTGGTGGACAAAATCTAATTGCTTTTTCGTAATTAGCACTTCAGACTTATCTTAACTGTAAGACTGCTGTATTTCAATATTTTTGCAGGGAGGCTGTGACTATCAAAGAACCGGAAATGCCTTATAATTCCATCCGCCAAGTTATGCAACAGTTCAGTACTCGTTTGTGGATAGCTGTGGGTGTCAGCATTCTTATCATTTCAACACTGGTATCGACAACTAAGTTCATCAGTTCCGGATTAAATTACTTTGGTATATCTGACTCAACTACCCAAGTCATTTGCATCTTTATTCAAGGAAGTAAGTTTTGGCCAGTATAAATGCAAAAACGTCAGACATTAAGATTTGATTATCTAATTGGTCTGTTCAGTAATGAACAAAAATAAGATAATTGTATAACTATATGTTTGCTTCTCAAATGTTATAAATAAATTTAACGTACACTAGAGCGTCTCGTTTAGGCACAGTGAATACGTACACAAAGTGCAGGTAACGTGTGGGAGGAGGACGAGCCTTACGATAAACACGACGGGTGCACAAGGTTTTAGTTAAAACATTTATGGCGGAGCATTAATTGAAATTATATTTTCCAAAAACACACAAAACAAAAGAACACAAATTGCATAAAGTTACCGTATACATATTTTAACAAACAAGCAACTGTAACATTGAAATGATTCAATATAACAAATCAAAGTTTGCTACTTATATGATGTTGCTTTCAAGCAGCATTTTTACGGTCATGAATTTCATTCTCTGTATGACTAATATCACCGTCTTCTGGGGCCGAAATAACAAAATTTCTGTACATTGGTCCAAGGTATCAGAATGAATTGAACTTTATTTACGTTTTCACTGTGCCTATACGAGAAGCTCTCCTGTAATTTTTCCACTGCTGTGGAGTACAAGTTAGTACATCTGATCGTAAAATGAGCGGGCTAGCGTTCAAATCCTGGTTGGGGCAAGTTACCTGGTTGGAGTTTTTCAATTGCTTTAGGGAAAAAAACCAAATCAATTGAAATATAATTGCTGGCTAACTTACGGCGTTGGACCTCGGACTCATTTGGCCATCATTAATTCACATATCTGTGGAGTTTGGTCAGAACATAACTCCAAAATGGCCACTTCCTGCTATCTACACTTATCGGTAGGCTTTTTAGAAGCTTCCAAAAAGCATGAGCATGTGCATATAATTAAACAGTGTCTTAATCTATGTTATTTTCATTCACATTTGTATGTGAACTAGAATTCTAATTTATAAAGGAAAAGTGAAAATAAAAATGTTTGTACCTCTAAACAGTTCTTTTTGGAGTTATGTTTAGACCAAACACCACAGATATCATCATCATAATCATCATCATCCATACCATAGTCCGTGTTAAGTTCACGGTGCGGAGTGTTATACTTGTACAAGAGCGCGGCAGTTCGGCTAGAAGTATCCCTCAAAGAACAGAGTAATAAGCACAATAAGCCTCAAGCTGAGGAACAGCTGTCAAAAAAGTGACGCTCTCTAGAATCTAAGTTCCCTTCGAGTATCGTCGCTGGGTCATTCCATACAAAATTTTAAGAATACGCCAGTGTTATCATGGATTATTTGGGGCTTTTAATATAAAATTGTAATTATAAAAAATAAATTAAACTGCCAACTATGACCGCCATATCATTAATATTTTAGTCATACGGATGACTGAAAAATGAGTGGCAGTTACATGTTATCCATGATTCAAAATATTCTAGACACTGTCATCGAAACTAAAGAGACGCAATTGTAGCCTAAACCTGAACAATCATATTTTAAAACCTAAGGGCCGTATTCATAGATATTTTTAGCACGGGTTTTCGGTGGATTATCAGCGTTTTTCGTATTCAAAAACCAGTGTTAGCGATAGGATATGATTTGAATTCTGTACTAGTAACCAGTGGATAGCCGGGGCTAGCTTAGTACGCTCGTAGCGCATGCTGCGAAATGTCTATAAATAGCACCCTTAAAGACTAATTCGAATAACATTAAGAGATGCTTATAAAATCACCCCATTGAAATAAATAAATAGTTTTATATTCGATGACTAAGGAATAACAGTTAGGACTGCAAGAGCTCTATGATTATGGAAATACAGACGTGAAACATATAGAACAGCCTATTTCGAAGCCATCTGCGTTATTGTACTTATCAATATTATCCTACAATATATATTAAGCATGATTTTAAGAATATAATATGAATGAGGCATGTAGTGTAATAGAATAAGAACTTATGTTCTGTATTACTTAACCAAGTATAATTGACATGAATATTTTTGCATTTTGTGTACAGATATCGATGATTGGCCAAGAACGTGGTCTCTCCGTGTGACATACGTAACCTCGTGTTTGTTGTCACTGACCCTTTTTATTGCCTACTCTGCGATATTCATGTCTTACTTGACTGTGCGAAGAAATGAGCTACCATTCACAGACTTCCAAGGCTTGTTAGATGATGGAACTTACGAATTCGGCTTGCTACACAACAGTGCACACCAGATGTATTTCAAAGTAAGTGGGAATATAGCTATGTAGCCTACACTAAATTGAATTAAATTTATAATAAAGTGTTATATTCGTTCAGAGGTACTGTGAACTTTTAGTAGAAATGCAATTATTAAGTCAATGGAAATGTGAGACAATCCACAACTGAAAGCAGAATCATTAAACTTAGTAGAATAATCATCAATCCGTGTTTTGCTGTACGTATGGTCTACGTCAAATATTTTTGGATCTGTCTTCGTCACAATCATTCTTCTCCCTCTCCACCTCTACTCATCCCTCCATCCCCAACCCTGCCCGCCTCTCTCTCTCACCCTCCTCCTCTCCCCCTTTCACTCTTTCCCATCCTCTCTTCTTCCCCCCTCACTCTCCTTCCCTCTCCCACCCACACCCTCTCTCCCTCTTAGGAAAATATTAGGGGATGAAGTTATTGAACAGGCATGCCAGAAATGACACACGTTCGCGGTAGAAATGGGTGGGGAAAACCGGGAAACGACGTAACCAAACAGACACTGTACCTGTGCGAAAATATAATTAAATAATGAATGTACTTTATTCACTTGAAAATACGACTATATTTCTGGAACGTACTATACTCACTCACTCAGTACTGTATATTGAGATCGTAAGACGACTTTGACTGCATATACGCGGTCTTGGTTGTGTATGGAGGACGGGTGTAAGTTTACTAGTAGAAAGGGTGGGAGGGAAGTACATTAAAAAAACTCAAGTACAATAAAAATTGAAGTAAAAATAAAATGATGTCCCTATACAAATGAGACAAGTGCACGATGATTGTGTACAAGCAAACAAAACAGTGGTGAATCTTAACTATATTTTCGTAATTATCATTTGCGGACCCATAGGCCTATTTACCTAGAACTTTTTGCTTGTACTATCGTGTACTTTTCACCCTTGCAGTTTGTATTGTTGCTTATGGAACACCTTGTAGAAAGTTATTTAAACGTGGAATGTAGATCTTTAAAAAGAGAAAAACTAATACGGAAAAATAGAGAGATGAAGATAGAAGGCGAGAAGGAGAGAAAACGAGGAACATAAAGACAGGGTAAGATAGAAGTGAATGCAATAATGTAATAAGTAAAACACTGGAGGATTGTCGGGAATTATAGATATGTGAACTGCGCTGTTATCAAGTTTATATTGACTTTATGATAGCGAGATGGAACTAAGAATTCATAACGACATTACCCAGACAATCGTTTTACAGTTTGGGAGAATCTCGATCCTCCTACCGAAATTAGAACTTACACTCGACAGCAGCCTCCGCCTTTAAGTCATGCACTATAATCCAGGGATCACCAGAAATGTCATCGTGGTCACCAGGCTTCGAGACTTTGGACCCGATACAATAAGTTTACTGTGCATGTAGTATAGGTTGTTGACTCGCTGCAGGTAGTGAAAGGTAGAGATGTGTTGAGGTAACAACGTTGCTATTTATAGTAGAGTACGGTAGTATGGGGACGCACACATCCTGAAAGTAAATATACATTACGCAATGGCAATGTCAAAAGAGTGTGAAAAGTATTTATTCTCCTGTCTTTTATAAGCATTTGTGTTCAATTATACACAGTGTTAATGGTGGAAATAAACATGTATCAATTTTAATTTCTTAATTTATCCTATTGGTCATATTTAGGAAGTGCAGTCATAGTACCGAATTGCAATGTACTACAAGATACATTTTCAGTGTCTCAAATCTAAACCTTTTTCAGTTATCTGCCAAACATAGTTTGTACTGTGAAAAGCTGCGCTCTACGTCGCATGACGTGATAGGAGCAAAACGAAAAAACCTAACATTATTGCAGTCTCTAAGAGACAGTCCTATATTCTCGGGTGACTCTATGTCTACTAATTTGCTGTTTATATTACATAATGTTCCATATCCGTTATTTTTACATAAAATTTATTTCCACTTCAGTTTTACACGTTCAGTAACCGGTGTACTTGGTGTCTCATTAATTCTCTGTGTCATTTACTCAATTAATTTGAGGGCTTCCGGTATCTCTTGCTCTGACTTTTCTAACGGTGTAGGCCTAATAGTTTCAGACACAATTTGAAAATAGATTTGTATGAAAACTAAATTATTCGTCAGAACCTTCAAATCCACAGCGTTTTCCTTTGCATATTTTTTGGCATTCATTCTACAGTACCCCCACCCACTGTACCCTTTACCATTAGGCCTATACTTAGTATGCCGTTATGCGGATTTCCCACTGAACTGCTCTATTGGGTCCGAAGTCTCGAAGCCTAGTGATCACTAGTAATAGTAATAGTGACGTCGCAGGGGCAGCGCTGTAAACTGTCTTTGCTTCACCCCCTCCCTTCCATGCAACTCCCCTACAACTACAATTCACAAGCATCTAATAGTGGCTGGTTACCTGATTAGATTTAGATTACTTCTTTCTCAAAACCTTCATCGTCTGTTCGGAAACGTATGTTTCACGAAGAATGAGAGGAACAATATTTGTTGTGCATATGGTGGCAATGTAGACGCCTCTTGTGTTTTATTCTAATAGGCACTTATAAATCGAACATCTAGTGACATTACGACACGTCATAAGGTTTTATCACGAAATCATAGGTAAGCATGAATATTTCCAATGTAATTGTAAACGGAAATGTATGCAGTAGAAAATAAGTATAAAGATAATTTTCTTTTCGTAGGGCTGAACGGGGCGAAGCAATTAAAAGATTAAAAAAGAAAAATAAATTCAAATAATAGTTCCGGTACTAAAATATGATCAAACAAGCTATCAGTCAAAGGGAACTCCATGAAAGTTATATTATTGCTTTAGAAATCGCAAAATCATCGAACTCCTATAATGAAGGACAGTTCATTAAAACATGTCTGAATTAAGTTGTTAACATTATTTGTCCCGAATAATCTGATATTTTCAACAGTATGGAATTATTCATATAGACAATACAAAGGAGGATGAGGGATATTGAAACACTAGCTGAACGAGAAATAAAATAAAAGATTCATAAACAGTGGTCTAATCTCTGGCTTTAGGTGGAAACACAGATATTGATATAGTAGAATTGGTAATGTTCACCCGCGGAGGTACGAAGGAGCTCTCTGTATAAGAATATTTGCTCGATGTCATTGCACTTAAAGAAAATACAAAACGAGAGGAGATTTCCAAGCATGAAGAAAATATATAGAAGAAATGAAACTGAAAATAAAGCAACTTGTATCTGTAATAACATACGGGACTCGAAATAAGACTTTAAAAAAGTTTAATATATGTACTAACGTGTTATTAATACATCTGGAAATAAGTGAGGACATGAAACGTTGCCATGGTATAACACACCAGACTGGCTTAGATTCATTTAGAATGCTCTCCATAGAAAAAATAATAACTTATGTGTAGTCCTATCATAGGTCGCCAGCCGCTACCCTACATAGTTGCTATGTCTGGCTCTATATTCAATACATTTCGGAACACTAAATTGTTTTCTCAACGAAAACTTGTAATATCTAAACAAAGATCGTGACTAGCAGGCGAAAATTTACGAGTTGTATTAAAGGTGGCAATTTGTGATGTATTTTGCTAAGTTGTTGTAGCACAGTAAAAATAAAGGTGAAATGAACTACAGGGACATCATTTTATTTTTACTAGCATTTTTAATATTAACCAAGCTATACCTTTAGAGGACCGGATACACAATTTGCTACACACTTCCACGACTGTAGTTCGATGATACTGGCCTAAAACACAAACAGATTACTTTACTATGTATAGGAGGGAAGAAAAGTAGTTCATCCATTTACGTACACTAGGAAATATCGCGATTTTGAGCTCGTTAATTTTCATTAGGTTTTTGTTTAATCAAAATACAGTACTGTATTAAGAATAAATGTTTTTACTCACGAACTGAGTTATCCATGCGAACGTATTCAGTATATTATACTGTCTATAGCGCATTAGCGTACAAAATAGAGAATGAAGGTAAATTGGAAAATAATCATAATACGTGAAAATGGTGGCCGCTCAGTTCTTCAGTTCTTTTGTGCATATTATCGCACTATAGACTATTGCATCTAATTCCAATTACCAAATTCGTCCTTCATACTAGTAACTCATGTTGAAATAATCCTGTACCTATTCTATAAAAGAGTACCTTACGTACTGTAAATTCAATCTTCACTTCTGCCCGACCCGCACAGATAAAATTACTCAGACATGCTATTTACTGTCCGTCCAAGTGGTTATGTCGCAGGATCGTAGAAAGGGGGGAAATCACGTGACAGTTAATTACTTAACAAGGCCCTTTTATTTAATTGTTTTTAAACAGTTGTATAATATTATGTAAACGTCCAATTCCTAACAGAAATTACTATTTTCAGAAAAGAGCTAAGACAGCCCAGCTTTCACATGGGGAAATCGGGATGCGACTTAGGCAAACGGACAGTACCTGTGCGAAAATGTGATTCAATATTGAAAGTTCTTTCGTCACTGGAAAACGCGAACATATTTCTGGAACGTACTATACTCACTAACTCAGTACTGCTTACTATGTGCGGCCTTGGTTCTGTGTGGAGGACAGTTGGAACTTCATGAGTAGAAGGGGTGGGAGTGGAGTACATTAAAAAACTCAGGTACAATAAAAATTGAAGTAAAAATAAAATGATGTCTCTGTATAATCTACCCATCTATAAATTAATATTGTGTAGTCTACGTCAGATAATTGGGTTGAGAGTCCGCCACTAGGTTTCGAACGGAGTGTTCTCTACTCCCGAATGATATTGCATCTTAAGTATTGCGGCTTGCGTCCAGTGATGTCATAGTGAGTACATATTTGCCGACGGCTGCTATAATCACTCGACCACAACGTGGGCTAGAACTTATGTTAATACAGTTTTTATAGTATGTTTCATATCGCATTAACAACTTTGAAATTAAATATTTCAAATCTTCCTTTTAATAAATAAGTGTTGTTTATGTTACTGGACCATCATCTTGCATGTTTCTGTAAATGTTCACATGTACAACTTAAAATATCGACACAAGCGGAACATATGGGACGTCGGAATATTAAGTTAATGTATTTGTATATAAAAGTTTACTCCCTCTTTCAGAACTCGATGGATCCTACTATTAGAAAAATTTATTTAGAAATGGTAGCAACAAATCTAAATGGACAACCACGTACCTCAATGGATGGTTTGTTACGAACGTGTGAAAACAGTAAATACGCCTTTCTTTATTCAAAATCAATGGTAAGAAGATCGGTAAGAATGTCGCCATGTAATATAGTCCAAATTCCACAAGCATATTACCAGGTGTCATTCTCATTTCCTGTCAAGAAGAGGAGTCCATACAAATCATTTCTAAATCGTATGTAAGTATAATTTTATTTTTGATTTAATTGAGGAAAATGTGTTCAAAATAGTCGTATAGGCCTAGGCTACTAGTTTTAAGTTTTGATGATTACGAAGTAATTGTGATTGTATTCGCACATACAGCTTTTAGTCAAAACGGTTCATAGCTTTGTAATGTCTCACCATTTGTACATCATTTAAAACAAATTTTCTGTTTTGATTATTAAGTTTTATATCTTCTATTCAAAGTGTTTGGTGCATGCCTAGAAGTTCAAGAGACCTGGGTTTGATTCAATGCAATGAATGGAGTGTTTTATCCTTTATAATTTAATTAGGATTGTGTATGTTCTCTCATGTATGTCGTCTTGTATTATCTTAATATTGGTCTTGCGTCATGAGTTTACAACAAAATATTTGCTATGACAGTCTGGTAACATTAATTTACAGCCTTTAGTGAATACCGTATGACTAAGCGTTCTGATTTCGAAAGTAAACGAATTAGGGAGTTTATCAGTTGCGCGCACGGACGTTTTTACCTGAATTTTGTGCATCACTTGTGCCCGATGGTTACTAGTGAGTACTCATCAGTTGCGCCCGGTTATTATATTTCCGCAACATTTTCCTTCCCATTTTATAGAGACGTAGGATTACACTGACAAACAAATGTTTACTTTTTGCCTTGCTCCGAAATAAAAACAGGTGAATATTACTTTAGCGTCAGGCTGAAGAAGGTGCCATCCTTGCACTCGAGAAGCTAATAGTTCAGCCTTAACTTTTGTGAGATTTAGATCCCTTATGAGGTCATTTAACTCCGATTGTGAAATCATATGGGGCTCTTTGGATTCTATAAACTCAGAATCAGAGTCTGAAATGAAGAAAGGACTAGCTTCAAGGGAAGAGTTCGATTCTTCATCCAAGTTCCATTTTTCAGGTGGTTTAGGTATCGGAAGGGAATCGTCGTGCTTAATAGGTCTGACTGAGGGCAAATTTGAATATATGATGGAGTGTTGAATTTTTAGGTAAAGCCTGAAACTTTTGTTAAACAAAAATAACAATCTATGACATAATCTTTTTGTTATCTTCATACAATCGGAATAGCAACTAGCGTCAAAGGATGACAGCCGTTTAAACATCCAGTCAAATAACGAGAACATTTACTACAATATCTATGGAATGCAAAATTTTTGTCTTACTCACCTAATTTGCATTTAAAATACAGTTCGTATGCTTTCTTAATCACAGGTGAAATAGCATTTCTTCGAGATTTAGAGTCGTATTCATAGAGGATACTTTGGACCAAAGTTGACTTTGGAAAGTACAAAGTCACCATTTTCCTATTCACAGTCAACACTTTGACGAAAGTAAACTTCAATGTGACTTTACTGCGAAGTCGCCGAAAATCTAGACTTTAACTTTGACTTTGACTTTGACTTTCGTTCGTGGACAAAAGGAAAATGGCTAATATTTGGAAAATTGTTGAATTTTCCGAGAATATTGAGGACATCCAGGAGGTTATTAAACCTTCTCATGTTCCTTAGCGTATTATTATAGAACATAAATTCAAATCAAGGTGGAGATTTGATGAACAAACAGTATTAAATGTCTTCGTCATGTTTGAACTTTCATTGATGAATGATCAAAAAGGATTATCTGTTCCACCAGTAATTAATACAAATTATTTCATCGCGATTTTACGCTACAGGTACCGGTAAGGATTCATAGCTTAATATTGATTTTGACTATTTAATTCTATAAACGACAGGTTATTCAATTGGCTATGATGTTAATTTATAATCATGCTGTCGTCATAATAATGTTTTCTGCATATTGATTTCAAATGTTTTAAGTAGTTTCTGCAGACATGCAGGAAATAACTAAGCCAACTGACACCAGGATAATAGGTCTCTATCATAGTCTGCCATTGGTGGCATCTTCTTATTTTCTATATCTTCAGAACAAAATTATTTTACAATGAAATAATTTGAGGGCTTAATGTGAAACTGATGTAACTACAATCGATATTTTATTCACAACAAAATTCTTAACAGGCAATACGATTTCAGATGAACTACTGTATACCATCACGTTTTGTAGTTACGAATTGTGTTATATACAAGACTGTTCGAACTGAGTTAAGATTTTTTGTGGCCAAGTAGAAGAACAAATTATTATTGCTTGGTGTAAAGATCTAAAAATGTCAATTTTTGTACTTAAGTTAGTTTCACACAGTTGTATATTCACTACAAACATTACAAAACACGTTCGGAGAATTTATACAACGCTGGCGCGACATTATGTCTATGCTGGCACAAAGACTGATGCTTTAAATTGAAAACTGTCTTATTAATTAATCACTTACGCACTAACACTCTTTATATAAAAACTATGTTACTAATTAATGACTTAAACACTACCACTCTTTACGATCGTATATGTAATAACATAACGCGAGCGTAGACCTCACCTTGAACTGTTATGAAATTCATTGAATAGAAGGGATCAATGAGTAGGTGAGTTTCAAAACTCTCCTTATCCACTCTATGTCATTTTTGGAAAAATGAAAAAAACTCCTAGCATGCATATTAGTTCATAATTTTCAATGAAACTTTTCTCTGGTGTTGATTGGTGTTTGTTATTATTAAAAAACCTCATTTGGCAAATATCTGTCATATAATTCCTTTGAAATTTAATAAAATATTTTGGAGAAGGAGAGTGTTGAAACAAAATAATTGCTTAAGACAGATAAGATTGAATTTTGACTATATTGTGTCTATTAAAGGACAAAGTATTGCTATTACATAATGTGATAGAGAGAGTATTGAATGTTCATCTTGCACCACAACTCTAGAAATATTCTACAACTCTTAAACTACGAGATCTGGCACTTCATCAATATTTCCTTGATCAATGTTTTCATCTTCTTCTGGAACTTCATCACTGTCGTCTTGACCATCAATCAGTGTTTTGTAGTAGACGAGTTCTTCACGTTCTCCCCAGTTGTCTCCGAAATGTTTTTCTAGAAGGTGAGACACATCATTTACCTTGGCACGGTTAACAGGAACGTGGTTTTCACAGGAGTCATACTGCTTAAAGATTTGCCCTTCTTTAATACTGATCCTGGAACTCAAGTGTCGCAACTGTAGTGCACTTCACCTCGCACAATAATGCTCTCCTTGGTGTCCTTTGTTAAGATAATCCTTTTACATAAAGACAACTTAAAGTGCCACTGTCCAGTAGTTTTAACCACTTCATGGTCGGCGGACTTCCAATCATTGACAGCCACTTGTGAACCAAGACTTTTCACTGTCCCAAATTCCTTAAAAATAGCCATGTACTTGACAGGTGTCTCAATTGTATCCTTCCTCCTAATTACTTTTTCGATCCTCCCAAAACCCTGTCGGGTGGTAGGAAAGAATGTCCTACTACAGGAAAAACAAATTCGACCTTCTTTACTGTATTTGACGCTTCTTTTTTAAACCACTTCATCACTACCCCAATCACAGTCGAGTTTTTATTCTGTCCAGGACAGCCATCTGAACAGAGTCGAACGCAATCACAGTTATTTTCAAATTTTCCATTCCTAAGTGTATCAAGTAGAGCAGAAGCGATTTCATTAGAGCCTTTAGTTCTTTCGTTTTCCAGCCAGGCATAGATGGTAACTGTTTCCTTGTTTTGTGGAGATTTTGAGTGCCGACGACAGACCGTAAAATTATATATATATATATATATATATATATATATTATTTTAATGTACCGAAGTACATATGATATTTCCATGCAGATATTCTGCGTCATCATACGATAAAAGAGTAATGGAACGGAGAAAAATTCTCTCCGGCGCCGGGATTTGAACCCGGGTTTTTAGCTCTACGTCCTGATGCTTTATCCACTAAGCCACACCGGATATCACCCCGGCGCCGGACAGAATCGTCTCAGATTAAGCTCCAACTCTTGGGTTCCCTCTAATGGCCGCCCTTTGCACTACGTCATAGATGTCTATGAACGTAGGACCGAAGTCCACACATGTGCTGAGGTGCACTCGTTATGAATGACTAGTTGGCCGGGATCCGACGGAATAAGCACCGTCTTAAATCACTTCTTTCCATTACTCTTTCATCGTATAATAATATAGTTGCCTACTGTAATATGCAGTTTGGTCGGGCACTCGTGGGAGGACCAAGTTTTTTTGGCAATCATAAGAGAATAAAATAACTCTGTCCGATTTGTTTTCCTTGAGTTGGTTGTAAAACGCTTTGGCTTTTAAATTATGAACCCTCAACTGGATAATGAGATCTGATTTTGACTTTGAACCCTTAACGGCTAGCTGAATTTGATTGTTTAGCTGGAGGCATGTACAACACTCGTCAGTAGCCGGTGTCTTGAAACTGATATTGAAGTTATAGAGAAATATTTTTCTAAAGAATTGGTACTTCACTTTGTAGGCTATGTCCTCATTGTGAATTTCGTTGTACCTGCGCCAAAGCATTTTTACATTAAGACCACAGGGAAGGTACTGTCGCTGAGTTTTTTCCCTTGTGTAACTGGATTTCAACAGGCTTCAGACTCTTTATGTACTGAATAACTGATTGCCTTTTAGTCTCAAATCTAGCACCACGCCTGTCTCCTCCTCTGTATTCCATAGGGGAAACTCCAGTTGCAAGGTGTTTTCGGCACAAATTTTGGACACGATAACGTGATATTCTTAAGATAGAAAAAAATGCTTTGGCACATACCTGGTCACATCCATCCAAGGTTTTCACAAAATAAATATTAGCACATGCCTTGCGAGAGCTGCCTGAGATCTTAGCTCGTGATGTTCTCTGTGGTTTGCTTTGAGAAGTATATTTCAAAATGAACATGTCCTGAGCCACTTTTCCTGAGTTTCTATAAAAGGCTTGATGAAAGCGCCTGATGTCTTGTCGTTTAATTTTGGATCATTTGAATGTTTTTTAATCATGTCCACAGTCGGGCATCCTGGGTAGAGACTTCGATTTGTACCTGCTGTAAAAGGAGATGACACTAATTAGATCACTCTGATAGTCTAAGTATGAATATTACCTGTAAAAGACACAAAGCAAATGGGGATCTAGCTAATAAAACCTTACTTAAAAGAAGTATAATACTATTACATTTACAGTTTAGTACTATGAATCACCAATAATAGTTTAATGAACACAAATGAGGAAACTTACCTAGCCTTCTTCTTTTCACAAGCCCATTCTTCCTTATTACGCTTTCTCCTCCTACTTCTTCCATTATCTTCAACTACAATAACACCATCGCTATCCATTCTCAAATAGGTCTTACTAAAATACTCAAAAAATCAGCCTTAAAGCATTCCAGACAAGTATTCACCACCATACGCTGCAAGTAATTGACAACAACTGGCACATAAAACGGCGGCAATCTCGAACATTGTGTTCGGTAAGAAAATCAAAAAAATAAATTTCCCTCTTAAAACTTGTCTAAAGAGGTATCGAATACACGAAAGAAAAATAATTTACTTTAATATTATAAGGAACTGTGTGTTCAAGATAAAGATAGTTCTGAAAAAAAAAGTTTATTTACATTTACACTAACACAGGAAAAGGACAGTTTTGAAACATCACTCTACAGCTGGATAAGGAAAGTTTTGTTACAGAAACCATTTTGGATGAAGACAGTTTTGAAAAAACCTCATATTTTAACACTGAGTTTAACCAAGTAAACGACAGTTTTGGAACATTCCATGGCCATCTCTAGATGCAAGAATCCCAACTGAATCGGAATCCACACTTAACTAATTTTTTCTTAATTTTGGAAAAGGAGAATTTTGAAACTCACCTACTCATCTCTTTATTTAGTAGAAATACAAAAGAACAAGCCAAAAACCATAAGAAACCGGAAATTCATCATAAACTCATAAAATGCATTAAACTTTGTTTTGTTTTACAATCCCCAAGCCGAGCCAGATGTTTCCTGGGAGAACACATATGTAAAAGTCAAGTCATAGTAAATCTGAAAACCCTTACGTGATACGAAGAAAAGAGACACATTGTTTTAAGTCGGAGTAACATTCTTGTTGTTCAGTATTATCTGCACATTATTGGCAGGTATGGTTAAACAATGAGTTTCAATCGTACGATTCAACTGCCTCCGTGGTCGGATGGTCAGCATGCTGCCTTCCAGATCAGGGTGTCTCGGGTTCGATTCCCGGGCTCGGTTCTCGGTTCCCTGGATGTCTAGAGTCTGAAAATTTGTATGAATGTGAGTGTGATTGTGAGTGTGCCGGCTTAATATCAATTAACCAATCATCAAAAATATCAAATACTGTACACCAGAACTGTCGCTGGGCAGTAACCTGAATACACGTTTCAACGTCACATTGTTGACAAGTAGCACAACCATAAAGCATCTAATAGATACTATAGAGTTAGCAACAACGAAGAAAAGGCTCGTACGATGAAGTTGGTACTCGTCAAAGGAATAAAAATGATCGTACCATGAAGTTGGCAGTTATCAAAGGGAATAAAACTCTTATCAAAATTTTGTACTCATATTCTGTTATAATAGTACGAAACACTCTTTAAGAAATAAATTCTACTAATGTATTCATGCTTGTATTTATTAACAAGTTCAATATATCGTTTCCATTTTATATTTTTAGTATTCATCCTGGGAATATTATCGCTGCCATTGATTTTAATATACGTAATAGTTTGTGTGTGAATGATAGCGTCAACGAATTTGTAAATATGTTGATGTGCAGAGTTAAAATTAAGAGGAAATGTCTTATGAAATTCTTCGCATGCATTTGTGGTTTTCTTAGAAGTAATTGTATGCGAAGCCCAAATGTCGGGAGGAAATAATGAATCAGATGCAATGAAATTATTTATTAAATAATCTGTAAAATTTGTCACATTTTCACAGTTTGGTTGAATGCTAATCATATTCTCAACAACAGAACTTACATTTCTTCCAGAGCGAGAAATGCAGGCCAAACATCCAGTGAAGCCATTTACCTATTTCACTGTTATCTTTGTACTCTGAAGAAAGACCCAAATTATGAATTTTCCGCTACCATGCCGGGGTCAAATGAAACCTACAATCTATAAGTATAATATGTCCACACTTTATCTACTGTTTTGTGAATGGATACTTCGAAATCTGCTATGACATGTGCAGGTTGAAACATACAGTTCATATTATCGCAAATCCTGAGCAGAATGCTAGTGGAATATACGACAGACCGGCAAACCCTCTTTCAGGCCTGCCCATAACCATTTTACTTCGTGAGTGGGCTGACGCAAGCTACCGCTCGCCTGCCATCAACTTTCCTCACAAGCAGATAGGCAGTGTCGTTGCACGTGATATCAAACAGTCCTATTAATAACCCGAAAGGACTGTTTTGTTTTGCCGACCTGCGCCAGACTGTGCTGCTTTCAGATGCATAATAAATATCAACCAAGTCATTCAAACTTCACAGGAAGCCTACAGATATAGTAAAACTACTGAAAACTTAATTTGTTTTCTTCTGAAACGTACCATTAATAAGTACAAAGAAAACTATTTCTGGTCAACATAATATCCATTAAATGCCAACAGTTATTATAAATTACTTGCACTTTCCTTCTCATCATACTAATATAAATTTAATGCGAACCTTTCAAACTCTAAGCTTCATAAATAAAAGGAAATATGTCCCTCAGAAGTTAAATAGCAAATCAATATTCTGAAGAACAAAAACATTTTTACATTTTACAGGTCTTCATGAGGCTTTTAATTGTTGATAAGGAAAAAGTTAAAATGGAATATTTTCCTATAATAGTTTTATTCATAATAAGTATCAACAGTCCACATCTATAGAGAAACGATCAGCGCGTCTGGCCGCGAAACCAGGTGGCCCGGGTTCGAATCCCAGACAGGACAAGTTACCTGCTTGAGGTTTTTTCCGGGGTTTTCCCTCAATCCAATACGAGCAAATGCTCTGTAAATTTCGGTGCTGGACCCCGGACTCATTTCACCGGCATTATCACCTTCATTTCATTCAGACGCTAAATAACCTAGATGTTGACAAAGCGTCGTAAAATAACCCAATAAAAATAAAAAAAAGTATCAATATCTTCTTCCTTCCCTTTCCTTCCCCCTTCCCCGCACCGCACCTCCCCTTCACTTCCTCCCTTTCCTCCCCTTCCCCTTCCCATTATCCCACCCCTTTCCCTTTCCTTCCCTCCCCACCCATCCCACCCCTCCCCTACTAGGAAATGCGTAAATTTTATTGATAAAAAACTGATTGGTTTTTAGCAGTGAATCCTGCTTTCATGCAGGATGTGCAGCTTGTCTTAATCACACCTCAGCGAAAAGACTCAACTTACATTTTCGTTAACCTTTTCACGCATTACATCGCATTATTCAGTGCAATAGATTTTTGCTCCCTGGATATCTTAAAGAAATAAATTTTAAGTTGTACTATGACAACAAAGGAGTATAATAATTTATATGAAACGATGTATTTACAATCTATACTGCGCTTAATAATGTCTGACAGAAGTAAATATTACCGACATGGGAGGGGAGAGGGATACTTGCTAATCAACCAATGCCAGAGGTCATATTTCTGGCTTACCTTGAAGTTGGGCGGAGGTAGAATGCTTCAGACTGATCAACTTCAAAATAATCCTGGAATGTGACCTTTGCCATTGGTTGATTTTCAATTATTCCTCTCCCTTCCTTTGCTGGTAATATTTACTTCGCCTGTCAAACATTATGTAACGCAGTATAGTAAGAACAATGCTGCTTCTTAATAATAGACGGAAGGATATAATTAATATTGAACTTACTAAATAAAACTAAAATGTTAGAGCTGAATTTTTTAAATTAACTTTGAAATTACACTTTTTTTTCAAATCCTCTGTAACAGAATTTACTATAGTAGTGACATTTTCTGCAGACTATTCTCTGCATAGTCATCAGTACAAAATCATGCAACGTAGAAATTTGAAATATCTAGCGACATCACTTAATTGAAATGAATTAGAATTAGTTGAAATAAGACATATCGATAATACGAAAAAGTAAGGATATTTAGACGAACAGCCAATTCAAGTAGTATTAAGGGGTTAGACACAGCTTACAGTAGTAAAATGTTTGGAAATATTAAAACATTTTTTTTTCGTCCATTACTGGGTATCTTGTCCAATAATGGGAATTGGTATGTGTAAAACACTGTAATTCTGCTGTATGGAAAAAATATTTTAACAATTTTAAAAACATTATTAACATATTTTTTTAATTGAAACTGGTGGCAGTTCACTATGCAGAAATGAAGTATTTCTCTAATAACTCGTAACATTTTTAACTTCATCATGTTCTCTCTCTCTTATTTCACTGTTGAAACTCATGTTTACAACATCATGCTCTTTCAACCACATTCCTTAATAAATAATATATATTTTTTTTTTTATTTTTTGTTTGGTCAACTATCACTATTCGTTTCTAACACAAAAGAAAAAAGAAATATTTATTAAGTATTATAGTTGAAAGAACATGACATTGTAAACATGTGTTTCAACAATAAAATAAAAGAGAGAGAACCTGAAAAAGTTTACGAGTTATTAGGGAAACGCTTCATCACTGCAAAGTGACCTGCCACAATTTTGAATTTTGAAAAAACAAATGAAAAATATTTTTTTTAAATCGTAAGACTATTTGTTTCATACAGCAGAAGGACAATGTTTTAAAATAATAATTTTCATTATTGTACATGATACAGTAATGGAGGAAACAAATGTTGAATATTTCGACAGTTTTACTGCTGTAAGCTGTACCTAACTCTTAAAGGAGTAAATCTGTTCATCAATGACTTATAGGAAGTTGACAAGTTCTTCTTCAACAACATTTTTAAACAAACGAGCGAAGACACTTTCAAGTTTGGGTTTTACTGATGCAAAGCATGTAAAAATAAATACTCTGATAATGATATTTCAAAATGAATTAGGATGCAATCGTAGAAATTTTCCACTTTTTGTTGTTGTCAATAAAGTTTTTGCAAGCGAATTTCTCAGAATGACTGCTCCCTTACAAATTAAGTACCTAATTCTGATCATTTGTTTTTCAGTCTCCTGGACATGAAAAGTACCGGTGTTCACAAAGCAATTGATGACAGAACCTTTCCACTACCAAATGAAGAGAAAGTCATCGGAGATTATGAACCTGTAACAATGGATGTTGTAATAATTATTTATGTATTGTGGGCAGTTGGATTACTGCTATCTGTCTGTGTCTTACTTCTAGAATTTTTATTTCACAGATCGAAAACTATTTCCTATGAACGAAAATAACAAGGCTATCAATCTTTATATGTGTCCAGCTAATTTACTTAAAAATTCTGGTCCTTCTCAAGGTCGAGAATCTTCCACGTATTATCATTTTAAGTTCTGAGTTTCTCACCTACATATAATATTAATGATATGGAACTTAATACGAGTACCAATACGTGAAAAGTTATGTTTTTTATTCAGAATTTCTCTTACAAAACATACAGAATAGGCCTATATTTTTAACAAGAGAGAGAAAAGAAAGAATAATCCCAGATGTTATAGCTAAGTAGTGGCAATTTCAGTGATCAGTTGAGTTAATATCACTCTAAATCTGGTTATGTTGCAATTTTACTTTAAGTAATCTGACCACATGTATGCGGACCTTATTCACAACGGATAATTGGTACTTACCGGGCACGTACCGATACTGTAAGTCACATATTCTGTCTCGTCGGATTTCTTCTCAGTAGTGTTTTGCTCTTAGTGTGTTCACATGTTCGAACACCTGCCATGTCGGAAAAGTAATCAACGAATTCATTATATTTAATCAAAATGTGGTACAATTTCCAGGGATACATATTTAAACATAAAGATAGTCTATGGAGTTGATTGCGTGAGTCATACAGAAGTTTATGAATAATAAATAAGATGTTTAAAACTGTTGCCGTGAAATTGTTGAGAGCGATGAATATTCTAGGTCTGCAGTACCATAACCACAAAAGACAGTGAATCTTTCTTCTCTGAAAATTAACAAAATACATCATCATGAGTATAAGTATTTTATATGTACAGGGTGTCTCCAAAATACTTTTACAAACCTTGGGGGCATGTTCCTCACACCAAAACAAGAAAAGAGTTCATATAAACATGTGTCCGAAAATCCTTATTTGTTTAGATATAAATGAAAAAAACATAATAATTAAACATCTGTCATATATTGTCAGCTTGGTAGCAAGTGTTGCAACTTTAATCAATTTAGAAATTTATGACAAATGTTTAAAATGTTCTCCTGTAGTAAACAAGTGTCCTTGGCAATACATAGCCATCTACGATACAATGGGTGCATCAGCAGACTCGTATCGATAACATCATTCGATTATCTAACAAAATTAATATTATTATCCGCTACAAACTAAAGTTAATTTGTTGCATTGTACCTCAGAAACGCGTTGAAAGGAAGCTTTTATTGTTATGAGTTTCTAAATAGATTAAAGTTGAAACACTTGCTACCAAACTGACAGTATCTATCAGATGTTTCATTATGTTCTTTCATTAATCATTAAAGAACTAAAGATTTTCGGACTTATGTTTATATGAACTTTTTTTTGTTTTGTTGTGAGGAACATGGCCCCAAGTTTGTCAAAGTATTTCTGAAACACCCTGTACATATTTTTTCTTTTTCATCATAGGCATATATTTGCAGGTTTATAGGTCTATATATAAATATTCTATAGCCTATTTTCTGTTTATCTTTTGAAGAGGTGGAGAAGTTCAAATATCTTGGAGCAACAGTGACAAATATAAATGATATTCGGGAGGAAATTAAACACAGAATAAATATGGGTAATGCCTGTTATTATTCGGTTGAGAAGCTTTTATCATCCAGTCAGGCGTAAAAAAATCTGAAATTTAGAATTTATAAAACAGTTATATTACCGGTTGTTCTTTATGGTTGTGAAACTTCGACTCTCACTTGGAGAGAGGAACATAGGTTAAGGGTGTTTGAAAATAAGGTGCTTAGGAAAATATTTGGGGCTAAAAGGGATGAAGTTACAGGAGAATGGAGAAAGTTACATAACACAGAACTGCACACATTGTATTCTTCACCTGACATAATTAGGAACATTAAATCCAGACGTTTGAGATAGGCAGGGCATGTAGCACGCATGGGCGAATCCAGAAATGCATATAGAGTGTTAGTTGGGAGGCCGGAGGGAAAAAGACCATTAGGGAGGCCGAGACGTAGATGGGAGGATAATATTAAAATGAACTTGAGGGAGATGGGATATGATGATAGAGAATGGATTAATCTTTCTCAGGATAGGGACCAATGGCGGGCTTATGTGAGGGCGGCAATGAACCTCCGGGTTCCTTAAAAACCAGTAAGTAAGTAAGCCTATTTTCTGATCATAAAATGCTACAAATTAAATTAAAATGTGATATGTATGTTTTGCTCCCATCTCCCTTCTAGGCTCTATTATTGATATAAAACTTGCACTGACTTCCTTGACATCTTATATATACATGTATATATAAATATTCATTGTAATTGAATTTGAGTGTTCGTGAAATTAAAAATGTTCTGATCTTTTTAATGTAATGTAATGTAATTTATATCTATCTCGTAAGTACTTAGGTTGGTTTTTAAGGGCTATGTAATGAAAATATATCAAGAACATATGAATCGATGTTTAATTTACCTTTATACAGCTTCAAACTGAATATAAAATGGAGCATCTATAATAAAATATTGGAGTAATATAAAAATAAAGTATAAGGTAAGTGCGCAAAGTAAAGTCATGCTAAGGTTTGCTTCGCTAGCATTTGGTTCTTTCTCAATCTTTTTCAAATGTAACACAATTAGAAATTTATTCATGAGAAAATGGAAAACATATAGCTTTACTTGTAAGTTGTATTATTTGAAATTAAAAATGTCAATAATTTAACAAACGGATAATTGCCCTTATTAGGAACAAGCACAAGAGTTACAAATAAGGCCAGCTCTGAGTTTCCAAATTTTAGAAGTAAACAGAGTTGATAAACTTTTCAATCGATGGATAAAACGACTGAATAAAAATATATTTTATTTAATATAATAAAGAAAACTGTAAGTCACTGAGAAAATAGTATTTACCCTATGAATAACATAAAACGTTTCAAATTATATTAGAACTCAATCATTTCCACATTTTGGACACTCATCAAAATGTACAAATTTCTGTTGCTTTGTGATTCCGACACAATGTCCATGTAAGGTAAAGGTGCCTAATCCGTGATACCCCTAATCCCGTGATAAAATTTCAATTGACTGCAATGGAGTTGTGGTCTCTGACTTTTAAGTTTTCGAAATACCTAACAGATACCACGAGATGTCTTCTTTTCAATTCTATTGAATATCCGCCTTTTGAATGGAAGCAGTCGACTGCAGAAGCTTTTGTTCAGTGAAAGGTGGTTCACCAGTAAGGGTTTTTTTTTTCTTGTGACCGCTCCTGAAGAAACATTTCATATTTGAAGTAAGAATTAATACGGCATTATAAAAATGATATATTACTGTAGATTATAATCAGCTGAATCACTGTGTATGATTATTTTAACATTATGAGACAATAATAATGCTACAGGAGCTTTTGCATTTTCGGATTTATTTTCATATTTCTCCTTCCTGGCTCACTCGACCAGTGATGCCAAGGCTAAATTGTGAAAATTAATGTCTATGAAAGAAAATAGTTCGTAGAAATAATAATAATAGAAATGAGTTATAGAAAATATCAATTATAATTATAACACAATAATAGGGCATACATTTAACTTAATTACTGCTGTTGTTAGGAATATAAATAATGAGAAATAATTGTGTTATAATTCAATTTATTCAAATTCAATGTTGTATTGAATTTAACTTTCAATTTATTTTGTTTATAATATATTAATATGTAACATGTATTCCAGAAGTTACACAAGTATTTTCTATGAAATTTGTCACTTAGGCCCTTTTTCTATGTTGTAATTTCTTGCTTAATCCATATTAAAACAATATACCATTACTTTAAAGTGATTTGCTAAATACAAGTTTCATTTCTGAGCAGTTAATGACGATTATTTTAGTATCACGGAATTAGGATATCACTCACGGAATTAGGAAAGCACAATCACGGCATTTTGATCCATCTGACGGATTTAGGAGCCATTGTATAACAATGAAGAATCATATTATATATCAAACTTGTGAAACTGTTGACACTGAATGTTGTAAAAACTGTAGCTAAAGGTCCAAATAATGTCTTTTAGGTGTTATTTGGAAATTTTTAGTACAAGCTTAGCATAAATTTAACTTTCTTAAATATGTTACGGATTTAGGCAACCTTACCCTACATATATCTGTGACAAGTTCCACAGAAAATCATATCTTTGATTACGTCCTCCTTACAAATAAATCAGTACCAGCTTATATAAATTAATAATTAAGTAAATAATTAAATAAATTGGTAAATAAACAAAGCAAATAAATACAAATAATTAATGCAAAGAATTCAATAAATCGTGTTATCCTGATAACGTTATCGCTTGCACTTAAAAGGGATAGGCTACATACGTTTTGTTTAATTTTGTTACGTAAACAATTATACTTTAAGTTATATTATCAAACTATTTTGAGATCTTGGAAATAGGTAAAGTATAATGTAATAATACACATAACACACTACATTTTATGAAATATATAAGGAGATTTAAAGAAAATCGCACTTCTCGCGCGTGATAGTATCAACACAATCAGGCTCGGCCTCACAGCTCTCTTCCCATATATATCCACTACACCTGACCACAAGCGAGTGATTGATATGCCTTAACATTTAGCAGAGAATACAGATGAGGAAGATGCTACCTTTTATCACCAATATTTGACAGTTCTTTGTAAAACAGTAATTGGCCTTATTGATCTATATGACCTTATTTGGCGGACTTACCTTATAAATGAACTAGTGAAATATGCTTGATTTAAATGTGAATTTCCAGTTGTAAAATAATCAAAATAAATAATTTGAAATGTTAATAAAAGTTACAATTTAAGAGTGCACGCTGTATCATAAATATGGAAGTTTCTATTTTGCTATTTCACATCATCTACTGATAAAATACTGTTCTTTTTACTATGATATACCTTTCAGACGGCTTTTGCCTCTCTTTTTAAGTCACGAATCTTTTCGGTGATACGAGATTTCTGTCAATACGAAATTACGGTCCAACGATACTTGGGTAATGCGACGTTTCGGTATCACGAATATAACGGGGTTCCGATTGTGTTGGCTGTATCCTAGCAGTATCCATATTTCGACTGTATTGTCTATATCCTAGCAATGTACATCATTCTAATCAGGTTTAGAATCACTTTAATTCTCATTTCGTCACTACTTTTACAAAATATTGAGCAGCACATTAATCAATATAATGATCCTTCAGGTACAACTTACTAAGAGATGTTATTTCATCCAGAGACGCTTGGTATCCTATTCTGGAAGTACAAACACCCCACCATCCAGTAAACTACCATACACTTCATCACCAGCCTATCTACTTTAACCTTTTCCACCACCTAACCTAATCGCTTCATTCATTGCACTTCACTATGGCAGCGATATGAATCTGCAAGGTCTCTCAACTGGCAAGTTTTTGGCGCACTATTTAGAAATTTTTAGAGTGTAAATGTGGCACAATACTTCCAGCAATGGGGGCACAATCAAACCAAACGCTGCCAGTATCGAAGCTCAAAATAAGGAAATGTTGTGGAATATCGACTTATCTCTAATAAATTACATTGTACTTTTTCTAATATGTTGGTGCTTTCAATTTTCTGTGCATGAAAGGTTTAAAAATACAACTTTTCTCTTAGTATGTATTCCTTAATAGTGTTTTGGTTGAAAGCCTAAGATTAATTATTTATTACAGTTTGTAGTATTAATATTTAGTAGTATTTATTTATTTAACCTGGTAGAGATAAGGCCGTGAGGCCTTCTCTGTCCCTCTACGAGGAGATTCCAACTGTAATACGAAGAATAAAATTACATTTAGTATTAAATTTACAATTACAATAAAATTACAAGTAAAATTACAATTAGTATTAAATTTACAATTACAATTACAATAAAAAATCAAAGTACAAAAAGATTACCTCACTAATTAAAGCTACATAATTTATCATAGCAAAACAAAGAATATTTTATATTTACTGAATTACAAATTAAATCTAGAATAACAAAATTGTATAGTGATGAAATTACTGGATATTGAAATATTTTGTGATAGATTAAGGAAACTATTTACAAGAAATCAATTACTGACCAAGTGCCTAGTAGTCTACAGTAAGTTTGCGTTTGAATTCAATTTCATTTCAACAGTCCCTGATGCTAGCAGGTAGCGAATTCCAGAGTCTTGGCAGGGCTATTGTGAAAGAGGATGAGTATGAGGAGGTGCGATGGAATGGTATTGTTAGTATTGTTTCATGACGAGAGCGTGTGTTCAGATTATGGTGGGAAGAAAGGTAAGTGAAGCGAGACGACAGGTACGAAGGAATAGAGGAGTTCAAGATTTCGAAGAGAAAGAGGAGTGAATGTAAATTTCTTTTCATATCTAGTTTAAGCCAACCTATTGCTTCCAGGGATGGGGTAATATGATCATATTTACGAACATTGCTTACAAAACGTACACACAAATTATGAGCACGTTGAAGTTTCGTTTTGTTGTCGCTGGAGAGGTCAGTCAGTAAAATGTCAGCATAGTCAAAATAGGGAAATGCAAGTGTCTGCACAAGGGACTTTTTTAAGGAAGAGGGGAGATGAACATTTATCCTTTTTAGCACATGGATAATAGAATATACTTTTCTGCAGGTTTCTGTGATTTGTAGGTCCCAGTTGAGATTATTATCCATGTGAATGCCAAGATTTTTTACTGAAGAACTGAAAGGGATATGCACTGTACTTACTTTAACGGGGGAAATGTCAAGGTGTTTCACAGCGTCGGTTTGCCCTTTGTGTCCTAATATGATTGCTTGTGTCTTTCCAGGATTGATTTTAAGAAGGAGTTTCTTTGTCCATGTCACAATCGAGTCAATGTCTTCGTTCAATTTATCTATAGCGTCATTTACTCGGTCTAAGCGGGAAGAGAAGTAGCATTGAAAGTCGTCAGCATACAAGTGATAGTTACAATGCCTTACAAGAGATGTAATATCATTGACATATATTGTGAAGAACAATGGTCCGAGTACCGAACCCTGTGGTATACCTGATGTTATGTCAAGCTAAGAGGAGCTTCGATTCCCGGATACAACACATTGTTGTCTTTCCCGTAAGTAGGATTCGAACCAACTCACAGCAGTCTCTGACAAATGCAGATTTCTCAATTTAAGTGTGAGCAGATCAAAATTCACAGAGTTAAAAGCTTTCCTAAGGTCAAGAAGTGTTAGTATTGTTACTTTATTAGAGTCGATTGCTTCACGAATGTCTTCGGTCACTTTAAGTAGAGCAGTGCTTGTGTTGTGTCCAGCTCTGAAACCTCACTGATACTTGTCAAATAGTTTGTGTTCGTTCATGTAGTTAGTAATTTGTCTGTGTACAATTCTTTCCAGTGCTTTTGATATGGCTGGTAGGATACTGATTGGTCTATTAGTCGTTCGGGTCGGTGGGAACTTTGACTTTTGGAAGAGGAAGAACGAAAGCTTGCTTCCATATTTTAGGGAAAGTTGAAGTGATTAAGGAACTATTGAATATGTGTGCAATTGTAGGTATTACTATCTCTTGTATTTTGTGTATGAGTAATATACTAATGTTGTCTGGCCCTTGAGCTTTCGTCTTAATGCGTCGGATGGCTTTAGTGACATCAATAGGAGTGACGTCGGTAAAATAGAATTTGTCTCGAGTTGTCTGTTGTAGATAATTTTCTTTATATTCTTTTTCAGTAGTGATTCATTAATTCATAGTGTTCTGCCCAAGGACAAGTCTTTAACTGCAAACCCAGCATTCTCAAATCTTTCCTAGTTTCTGCCATTCTCTTTGTGTCCGTATATGTTCCGTAAACCTTAATGTCGTCTATCATTTTATATGCCCCGAACTGTTCCCCCGTTCACTATTTCTTCTAGTCCATCCTCAATGGTGATTATTGATTATTATTTTTTTCAACTAATGGCAGGTACTTTTAAAAATGTATATTCAGCTTTGATAATGAAAAACAAATAAAGTAGTTTTTATAAATGTTTTTGTCTTGTTACACCATTTGATAGCAAGAGCATCCTATGACTATTTTGAAGCTAATGTTTAGAATTTAAAAAATTGAGAACTATAAATATATAATTGACAAATAATAATAGTCAAAGTCAATTGCTTTATGTTGCTTTTATCCCCCAACTCATGATACGCAACATTATCCTTTAAAAATAGTGCTTAAGGTGCTTTACAGAGAAATGTCCTATCCCACTCACATAGTCTACTGTATCTCAATTACATACTTCTAGTAACATGTAAGAAAATAAACTTGTGATAATCCGATCTCATCCATTAATTTAATTAAAAGGTTTTAAAAAGAAATTTAGAAATCATCTCACAATTCCTGAGCTCACACAAGGGACAAAATGTACTTAAGCATACAATTGTTTAAAAGTTCATTAAAACCATTGATTTTGTTTTGGTAAACGAAACTCCTACAAGTACAGAGCTGCAAATAGATTTTTGGATTAGTGGAAATATAGGATGATCCGTTTGAGTAGGAAAAGAATAAAAACATCGTAAGACATTTACTACTGATCTTTATTTGTTGAAACTTTGTGCTTACAACACTGAAAGATGGGAGATTCCTCAGAGCTCAACATGACCCCCATTACGCACCCTGCACAATTCATAACGGTGATGTAATCCAGCCCATGTCTGTTGTAAGATAAGAGGGGTGATTTGTTGAAAATATTGAGTAATTTTTACTCTCCGATAATCAGTGTTCTTGGGTTTTTGTGACAGACGATGTCTTTAACAAAACCTTACACGAAGAAAAAGTCTGAGGGGAGAGGGGTTAGATCTGGAGAGATTGGGGGCCAAGCCAAGAGATAGCTGCTTCTCGTACTGGGTTTCGCCTGCGACCTCCTGCATGTTTTATTAACAAATAACCTGTTTCTACAAATGTTCCATACCACAACATTATGGAATCATATTAAGGTACATTACGCACACCATACTTACGTTGAAATTCCCTTTGAACTTTTAACACTCTCAAATTTAGCATACCAAAGAACACATTGTGCCCGTTGTTGATATTTTGTAGTAGTCATTTTAATCATCTACGACTTTCGTTTGTCCTTTCAGATTATGCATTGTTGATTGTAATATATGGAAACTTCCATTTTTCAATCATAATATAACCAGCAAAAATTGTTTTCTACTATCATAATAGCTTTATAATAATAAATTAATATTATCCATACCCAAACGGATCATACTGTATACCTAGTTTTAGAGAGAGAGGTAAGTATTACGAAAAAGTAAAGAGTACTAATGAACTTAGTTTCATTTCGAATATAGGTGATGCTTTAGTAAGACTCTATTAAGGAAAGGGAATGTGTTCTCAATGGTTTTCAGTTTAATGTTCAACCAATATATTCATATCCATATTGTCACTGTGCCTCCAAAATTCGCTACATGCATTTAAACAGATATTTTAGGAGAAAGAGAAACAACATCACTTTGAATTTTCTTAATTTTCAACGCCACTTTCGGTATAATTTAATAATTTTTCCTATAATGTTTGAAATTATAGTATTAAAAGTGAAAATGCTTTTTCCTTCTACAGGAAAACCTGTTTAAATGCCCATAGGGGATTTTGGAGGCGAGCGACGATCTTAAACGAAAATGTGGTGTGCTTATTGTGGTTAGGCCTAACCTTATGTCTAAACTGATTAGCCAGTACGCGCTCTTTCGGGGAGTAATATGGAAAATAGCAGAGGAGGAGGTGGTAATATGGAACAGTCTTTTCCCACAACCTCTAATTTGGAAACAATGAAGTTAAAAATGAGATTTGAGGTGATCCCTTATAGGAATATAATTTCTCCTTATGTGTGCAAAGTTATAACATGATTATATCAAAAAATCAGGTGTTATGTTTTAGAGTTCTCATGCCGCGTAATTGGACTTCCAGAAAATAAGATTGCAATATGGGATAGACAAACTGCCCCCGTAAATTCTAAAAATTAAGCCTGGAATCACATAAAATACTTAAGACATGGACACTGGTAACACATGAGACACAGAATTCATACCGAAGACAATGCTTTCATAGTTATGTCAAAAATATGAAGTTCTCCGTTTTCCATAGGTGAAAGATCTAGGTTTGTTCTCGGCAGCTTTTCTGCACGTTTATCAGTACCTTACACACAAATTAGAATGTTCTAAGACTCTAGTTTTGCCCTGAACATCTATGTTGTAATATGAGACAACCCTGTCCCATAACACTACCACTCATGCAATAGCATAAAACCTTGAATAAATTTAATTTACAGTGGCATTTGATTTGCGTGAGGCTGGGCATTGCAAATCTATAGCTCGTACTCTTTTTGCGCAAAAAGAGAATTCCTCTACCTAAATTTGTTCCTGCGTAACATCCGAGAAAATCACCCTTTCAAAATTAGCGTAATGAACATTACTCTCTCTCATGCACAACTCTCATTCGATGGACTTAGTGTATCCCATTGCAGACAAAGACTAACCGAGGAAGAATATATGCCACAGTACGTAACACGTAGCGACACTATTTTCAGAAAAACTGTCATGTCCCATTTTACAATCCCGTCCCATAGTACCACCTCCTCCTCCTGCTCTAGTAATGACAACTGTAATACCGATTGGACTATAGTAATAATAATAATAATAATAATAATAATAATAATAATAATAATAATAATAATAATAATAATAATAATGTTGGTATAACGGATGTTTGTAATATCGATAGGGTTGTATTACATGAGAAGTAGTTCCGATTTTTGCCACAACCGGTCTTGATGTAGCATCAATAATGTGTCGAATAATACATTGAGTTGGAGGTCTGTCTATTTATTTGTCTATGGTTATGACATCCAAATTTAAAACGAAACACGCAACCCGGCAGAACAAGAACACGAATATGTTGATCGAATATACTGTTCCAGACAAGAATAATGTTTACTTTTTTTTTCGTGTGTAACTATTTACCAACAATGAAAGGGAATCAATGGTATTGAGCGACACAAAATAATTTGTGTAACAGTCAGGCGTCCATCCACATTACGTCTTTTAGAATAGAAATTGTTCATTAGTTGGAATCCAGCGCGATTCTCGCGGTGTGTCAGTGTGTTAAAAATTTTCATTACAGAATATCTTAATGTCGCAATAAAATAACAAATATTTCTTGACGAATCACCAGTAGCAAAGCACGTTTTCTCCTATACGACTATTTCAAGCTATGCAATGAGCATGAGCAGGCGCCACTCACAATTATCAGTTTTTACTAAGGCTTACAAAGTTTGAAATAGAAACACTTTTCAAACACAGTGAAAATGAGAGATTGTGCAGCACTTGTATTTCTGTATTTGAGTGCCGTTCCATTAGGGATCGGAAATCAGTTCTCTTTTGATTCGTTTCACGTAATTAAATCTGTGCCAATAAAATATTCATCATGTGTCTACGTTTTATTTACTACAGAACAAAAAGGTAAGGTTTTCCATTTCACATGATATTAAGATTGTAGCAATGAAATGTACAGTCGCTCCAAAAAAATTGAGCGCACTTTTGACATCGCATATCACAGACTCCCGAGCACGTTTTATGCATTTCAGTTTACATGTTAACCGGAATGTTACTTGTATATGCAAGAAAGAGAAAGGACAAGACGGAGAGCTGCGTGGTAGCTACGTGGTTAGCGGTACAGTACTGATTGAAATTGACTGGTGATAGGTTGAAATCCTCCTACAAACTTTTTTCTTTTTTTTTTTTTAATCTAGCTCAGAAAATTTCCTTACGATTCTTGTCACCATTGTATGTGGAATTGGGTTGTGAGCTGGATATATTTCATTAAGTAAATTCGTCGTCTCTCGATGAGGTCGTTGCCTGTCTCCATAGCCAACCATAATATTAGAATTAGAACTCTTAATCCTTTCTCTCAACATCAGATAGGATTATTGAACGCACTAGATGTCAGATTCAATCCCTTAGGTAAGATGTTTCTGTATGAAAAAAAACATGATTCCATGGATATAAAGAAAGTACAGTCAAATCATAGTAAACAGAAGAAGCGTTTTACTCGTATTATTTGTTAGACTTACACTTTTCTGATGTCTTGATTTAGTAACAATAAATTTGTACAGAAGTATGTAGTGTGGGGACTTTTTGAAAAGCTCATAATGAGCATTATTCGAAAATATACAAATATATTGGTATTCCATTTAAAATAAGGGAGTTGGAGTTACATCTGGTTTTACTTTCTTTTAAACCGGAAGTAAAAGAAATCTATAATAAAATAAAATTATCGAGTTCTTAGTATGCAACTATCTCCACGCACAGAGTTTCAAATCACTGAACCACATGCATTAAAAGTTATTTAGGTGGTGCGGGACTTTTAACTAACCCTGTATACACAGGATGATTCACGAAGATTGTGCAATTCTCTCGGATGTGATTTCTGATATCATTCTGATGGAAAAATTGTGTATATACATGTGTCCGATTTTGGATAGTTTCGGATAAAATCACGTTTCTTTCTTCCGTAACACGCATTCTCGTGAACTCTCACTGTTTGGCCGTCTGGAGCTGTATGTGTTACAGTACAGCTGATAGCAGCGACACAAAATCTCGTGACATGAGGGTTAGAGATAACGCAGCACCGGTACAACGTATCTACCCAGCATCCGAACAACGAAAGTCAGAGAATGCAGCGCGCGCAGTTCACAATCGGCGGCTACGTGTATGCTGCAGAAAGTGGGTTCTTTGAAAACCGACTTTAATACAGATTTTTCTGGTGAGTACTAACGTCTACAACCAGTACCATAGTTGTAAATGGTTTAAATGCTTAAACCTTCATAATATCTATGTTTATAACAGGCACCGGTGTGGCTCAGTCGCTTAAGGCGCTTGCCTGAAGTCTGAACTTGCACTCGGGCGCGAGTTCGATCCCCGCTGGGGGTGATTACCTAGTTGGATTTTTCCGAGGTTTTAACCAATTGTATGGTGAATGCCAGGTAATCTTTGGCGAATAATCAGCCTCATGTTGCAAATACCATCTCACTATCACCAATCTCATCGACGCTAAATAACTTCTTACTTGAGACAGCGTCGTTAAATAACCAACTAAGAAAATCTATGTTTATGTTTAATATTCAGGAGGGTGTAACTCAATTAAAAAAAATGACACGTTTATATGACGTTTTTCATCAGAATGATGCCAGATATCACAACCTAGATTATTCCACAATCTTCGTGAATCAATCTGTATTTAGGCAACAGGAGTTTGCATATGATGACTATGGATGAAAGATCATTGAAATTTAAATACGCAATTTTTTTTTTATATTCAAGGAGGAGAGTTTAAACCCGCGAAGTCCTCTTGCGTACGCCCCTGGGTTCACTGTTTTTAAATGTTCTTAAAACATTCCATTAGAACACACAAAAGAAATCTGCTCATTTTTACAGTAAACAGTAACGAATTAAACGTTAATGAATTTTAGCAAAATATTATCCTTAAACACATTAACCGAAAACATCATCTATGAAATGGAAAAGAAAAGTAACGGACTGAAATCGAACTCGCGAACTTTAGATTTGTTACTCTATGCCTTAACTATGTACATCAAAATTACCCATCTGAGAGTAGAGCTGCTGGGTATCATACTACTAAACATTGTCGAATATACCTAATTCAAAGCGATGTGTGTATTTCTTAATATTAGTGATTATGGTGTAATGAGCCAATTTAAAGGTCGATTAATTAAATTCAACCATTTCATTCTCCAGAATAATGTAATAAAGTTAGGGACGGAGGAAATGGCTGTAAATATCACAATATTATTTTCCGCATGGTGTGAACTGATCGAGATGGTATATGCATGCGCAGATGTACCCAAGAGATAGTTTGAAAATATTAAACGCTCAATCATTTTTGGAGCGACTGTACTTAAAATATCCGCTTTTAAACGCGACACTGAATCAAGGTAACCTATATTATCAAATCTATTGTTGTTCAACCAGTGACAGGCAAACAATTCCGTAAGCATTGCTATTCTTGAAATTGAAAAATTAAGAAAGTTGTAAGATTTTTATTCGTGGAATATTACTCGTAAAAATCTGGCATAGTTCTTTAGCACGTACTTAAACATTTATATATATATTCATTTCAATTGAGATAAGTTTGAAGTAGTATAAATTTAATAATTTGATTTTAGACAATGAAACATTTCCTAATGTGCTACTGCATTTACCGTTTCTACAAATTATTATTTTTCAGGAATAAAGCTAGATTGTTCGTGTCATTTCCAAATCTTGTGTCCTTATGAATTCCTGTATTTTTTATTATTATTATTATTATTATTATTATTATTATTATTATTATTATTATTATTATATACGAGTCAATTTCGATAATACAATACCTGTTCAAATATTAGTATCATTCGCATTTCCTGTATTCTTAAGATAAACTCCATTTTAAAACATTAGTGCATGGTTACGACTATTTGAATAAGTATAGGGACAAGAGCTAATATACTACTTTGTATGAGTGCCTCTAAACTTATTGTAAGTGCTGGGTATTGAAATTAAAGTAATAAAATAAGACGCTACATTTACTTTTTTAATACTGTTGTGTAAGCCTATTTTATTTAATACTTACGTAGAATATATATTGATAATTGTGTGAAGTAGGTAACACGGATGGATGGATGGATGGATGGATGGATGGATGGATGGATAAGTGCATTTATTGATGCATAATAATTTATACAAACTCATGTACACAAGATCCTTCGCACGAGCCCGTACGGCCACTCGTGCTGTAACTATGCACAGTTTGAATCTTCAAAGACAACAAAAATAATACTACTAATAATAGAAACCATATAGCAAATACAATAGTAATACAGGTATTAGGAATTATTGTAGTGCTAATTTTTACTGCAATATAGTAGGCCATGAATTATGTAACAAAAGTAACTAGTTTTCTTCTTCCATGGTATGAGTGACGTCAGATTTTGCAGAAAAGCATTTAATGCCAAACATTTACAATTTTTCCAAGCTTGGAGATTCAGAAGAGAAGTTTCACGCCAAAAAGATTTATTACACCTTATCTACTTTTTTGTCAGGATGGCTCTTCGTAATACTTTGTATGAAATGAGCTTCCAGTATTCCTTTAGTGCAATATTTTACTGAAATTCAGTTGACATTGAAAGTTTTAATGGAGTTTGTACCACTTGCATAGTTTTATATAAATAAATATATATGAGTTCAAATCTTCCTGGTTTAAGGGCGTTTGCTTCATTAAGCATTACGGTCAATAGTAATTTTAGTCCAGTATTAGTGATATTTTATTCGTTATGTGCGTTATTCTTTGATTTCCCATTTTTAATGTTTAAAGATAAACTTACGTGATGTAAATGAGACTGAAATGTTGACGTTCCGTTAGGTATAATAAACAGAGGAGCACATGAAGACTCGTTGAGTATTTGTATCACTCTATCAGCCATTCGTGTGGCTGTGAATATCGCATTCGCAGTTATCGACTTCAGCATATTCACAAAATGTGCCTCGACCTCCACCAAATCTGAAAAAACAAAAGTATTGAGTATGCCTATATTGAATTAAAGTACTTGAAGTATGGATTTGTGTTAACAGTTATATGGGGTCTCTTTAGGAGTTAAGGAGGAATAAAAAATTATTATAGTTAATTGGAAAGTGTACTTAATTTGTCGGTCTTTTTGCGGGGCGTCGCGACTACAAGGAGAAACTGATATTATAATGTATAATGAAACAGAACATGCAAATTTTCAACACGTTTACGTATTTGCAGCATCCTAATTTTTATTTTTACATTTAAAAAAAATATCAGTAATATAAATGACTATTTTCTTTAAAAAAATAACATTAGCCTAAATCAAATTTGTATGCATGTATGTATGTATGTATGTATGTATGTATGTATGTATGTATGTATGTATGTATGTATGTGTGTGTGTGTGTCTGTATGTGTGTATGTGTGCATGTATGTATGTATATATGTATGTATGTATGTATGTACGTATGTATTTGTAAGGGCGTCGCATGGGATATGTGACGTGTGTTATGTTGTACAGCCTCAAAATGTTTGGGAAGTCCTGGCATATAAGCTATTGTCTAAATAATGCACAATTATCAGCATAGTATTAGCGAAATTACTCCCAACCGGTAAAAGCGCACTGATTTGGGAACGTAGGTACAGATGTTTCATAAATATTCTTTTACGTGAAGTCAATTACTTGTATACTTAGTTTTTAATTCATGAAGTAAGTATACTTCTACAAGGTGGTTTCATGTTTGTATATTGATTTCATTTAATTTGAGGAATTGAAAGGAAAATAATATTACTTATATAATTGTTCAATTTATTAGAACTCACTAAATTATAAGATATATTTCGATTTCAATGCAGTTAATTTTATAAACATAACAGGTTAGTATCAGTGAAATATTATAAATGTCAATATTGTTCAATATACGAGGGTCATTTAATAATTAATGCACAGGTTGGTAGAACTGTGAAGTGGATGACGCAACGCCAATGAAAATTACGTCAGTTGCTGTTGAAGGGTTGAGGAAGAAGCACTTGTGTTTGTTTCGTCCATAAAGATTCGAACTTTGATCTTCAATCGTCATAGTACCCGAGACACGTGTAGGCTCCATTTCTAGCTCTCGTTACCTAAACACAGAGTATGCTATGAACGAAACAAACACATGTGCTTCTTTCTCAATACTTCAACTGCAACTGACGTAATTTTTGTGAGTGTTGCATCATCCAATTCACAGTTCTGCCATTCTCTGCATTATTTATGAAATGATCCTCGCATGTTCAAAAAATTAAATGAAAGTAGGCCTATTATATGGGTAGTCACATTTTTCAATTTAACCCTTCAGTACTCGCGTGGATTACAATAGTAATCCACTGATATTTAATCCTCTATTACGTCACTGCCTGTAGCACTGCGTAGTTGAGCGTCAATGCAATTTCTCGTCACAGTCTAAGTGAGGCATTACTGGTGTTTAGACGTATTTGTCGCAACCCTTTGGAAAGTTATACGGAGTTTTATAAAGTGATGCACAATTTTTCCGAGTGGATTACCATTGTAATCCACGCGAGTACTGACGTCAGTTTTTTGTTCAGGTAAGTGAAACAGTTTTTAATATGGTTATAAGTGATACAATGCAGTAAGTTTATGAAAAAATGTGTGACATCGTTCCATCCTCTTCGTAGTTTGCTCCAATGGGTACGGAAACTACAAACATTTGCAAATGGCTGGATGAAGATATGGACGATGGCATTGAAAATGAAAGTGATGATGAAAGCAACAGGGGAGATCTTTAGAATGAAGTTCACGATTCTAATTCAGAACAAGATGATGATGATGATGATGATGATGATGATGATGATGATGATGATGATGATGATGAAAGACTAATGTATATAAATGATGGAAACTGCTATACGGGTAGAAAAAAGACGACAATTTGGCAGGAAGAACCAGTAGCTCAACGAGGGAGAAGACGAGCACAAAATATAGTGATTCATTTATCGAGCCCTAAAAGGGCTGCAAGAATTGCACAGACCCACACAGAGAGTTTTGACTGCTTTATTGATCAGACAATAATCAATGTAATTGTAAGGGTACTAATATTTGTACTGCAAAAGTGAAGCGTAATTATGGACGTGACAGAGATTGCAAATTAACAAATGACGTAGAAATTGAGGCACTCTTGGGTATTTTGTATTTTGCTGGAGCCTTGAAATCGGGAAGACTGAACGTAAGAGAACTATGGGATAAAAATGGCACAGAAATAGAGTCAATTTACCTGACAATGACCTACAATAGATTCTAATTTTTGTTACGATGTCTACGCTTTGATAACATTTATGACAAGAGGAAAGGAAAGAAATTTATAAATTGGCTGCTATACGTGAAGTATTAGAGTTATTTGTTCAGAACTCACAAAAGTACTATATTCCAAGCGAATATGTAACTATAGACGAGCAGTTGGTTGCATTCAGAGGACGATGTCCCATGAAGTGTATATACCTACTAAACCAACAAAATGTTGGATCAAAATTTTTGCTAAAGTGGATGTGAAAACATATTACACTCATAACTTGGAAATTTATGCTGGTATTCAACCAGACGGTCCATTTCACCGAAGTACATGTAACAGTGCACATGCAGTGGCGAAGAGGCTGGTTCATCCCATCAAAGGAACAGAAAGAAATGTGACCACCGATAACTGTTTCATGAGCATACCTCTGTGTTTAGATCTTCTAGAAAATGACAAAATTACACTTGTAGGAACCTAGAAAGAAAACAAAAGAGAAATCCCTCCTCATTTCACAACTACTAAGACAGGCAAGTTAACACTACATTGTTTGGATTCAATGAACGCTGCACAATTATTTCGTATGTACCAAAGAAAAAAACACTGTTTCATTATCAACCATGCATTATGATAAGGCAATGGATGAGGAAACGGGAGGAAGCTAGAAACATGGAATAATATCATTCCATAATAGAACTAAATGTGTTGTGGATGTCCTGGACCAGTTATGCTCGGCCTATGATGTAAGCAGAAATTCACGACGCTGGCCTCTATTTTCTTTGACTTACTAAACTTGTAATTTGTTTGAACTGTATGGAAGAAATGCTTAGGCCTACTTAGATAATTGAATCAGATGTAGATTAGGCTATCATGTGCGTTAAATCTGAACTGCAAAAATATAAATGAAAGTGCATCAATATCCTTCTTACAATACACAAAAACATCTGTAAAATATTATATGTGAAGTGTGAATGATTGTTACATCCCTGAATTTTTTCATTTTCACACCCCTGAGTGAGGTATTTAGTTATCAAATATGACGTAACAAAGGTCAGCAGTAGTGAACTTGCGTTTCCTGTGGGAGAGATTACATCAAGAGATCAGGTGACCTTCAAACAGCGAAGGAGCAACAATTCTAGATAACCTACATAATTATGATGATAGTGAACTAACTCATAACTATGGTGCAACAATAAATTATGACTCATAGACACGTCCAGTGTGGAAACATTATGTAAACATGTCACTTGAATGCAATTTGTATTTTATATATTTAATTATTATTATTTATATTTAATACGTTCCATTAAGCGTAACATAACCATTCTCATTATTGTAATAACTGAAAAGAATCAATTTCTTAACATTTAAATCTAATTGCAATGTTTAAACCATGTCTGCAAACAAAAACAAATGTGGATTATCATTGTAATCCAGGTGAGTACTGGTGTTACGAAATTTAACGCGAGTAACGAAGGGTTTTAAAAACTAATTATTTACGGGCATTTACAATTTTTTATGTAGCATTAAATGCTCATTTTTTACGGGAAAGTTTTCGCAACTTTTAATTGTTTAAATTTAGATAAATGAAATCTCTTGTACAAAGTTACTTAGCATATAGCTACCCAGGTGACGGGAGAAAATATTTAAATTGTTGTGTCAAAGTGAGAGTGGGTAGTTTTTTTTTTTTTTTTTTTTTAATTTTGAAGAAGGGGGGGGAAGCACCACCAAAGAACATACCCCCACCACAGACGACAGAAAACCCGAAACTAAAGAAAGAGGAGCTGATGCAGTAGTAGTTCACCACACAAATCAGTGACGAAACGGTATAGTCTGCTTTATGGGGTGTATTACATTTTTAATAACTGTAACACTTATAAAGGTTTTACGTTTTTATGGAGTTTTATATTTTAAGGAAAAAATGTCTTTTCAACAGAATATTTATTCAATAAAATGTAGCGAGCTTTAAATATCGTGGGTCTACTGGTTAGACTCAACTGAAATATCCGAAATTCGTCGAACTCTGTTTCTGGCGTATCCAAGGTAAGCCTAACAGGTTCCCTACCCAGTTGAGTTGTTGGATGCCATGCTAATTTGACACGTTTATACATCTGTGGATGGTTCATTGTGTGATGTGCAATATCATGACAATTTAATACAATTTAAAACAATGTATAATTACTTACGACGAAGAGAACTACATATTTACAAATACTACAAGACGAAATGTCATGCATTATACGAAGTGTTCTGACGACACAATGATCATCAAGGGATTTTTGACCTCCTACATCCCCGGACGTAACTCTCAGTGAATGTAAAAGACATGTTGGTTCAGAAAAGTGTGAATACAATTAATAATTATATATAATAAATAAAATTTTACAGTCATATACACTTTTCAGTTTGTGAGGTCAGATAATCTGTTACATCACAATATTTAATACAAAGTCACTAATATTTTCGACTTTAAAAAGTCATCATCAGGTGCATGAGAAGCAAACAATTTTAAATTAGGTGATAGTTGATCTGACAATTAATAATATTGTGACAGCGACGTGAGATTCGAACTCACGACCAGCGTCCCGCAAGAGAGAAGTTCGCGCGGAGCACTTTGGGATGGCGCGCGGCGGAGAGGGGAAAGGGCCAACGCGGCGAGAGAGTGGAGAGAGAGTGCGCGCGCATCTGGTGCTGGTAGAGAGGAGAGGGCTCTGGATTTTTCTGGAGTGCCATCTCTAGAGACGCGTGGAACTTTCGAGGCTACGTCGCTGTGGTTATAAATTAAGGACGCGAAGGAACGACAGCAGTTTTTCAGTTATTCAGTCAGTGAGAAAGCCAGAGCAAGGAAGCCAGTCTTGTGTACCGGAGTTCGACTCGAGTGTGCGTCCGCAACTGCGTCAGCAGCCGAAGGCCTGAGTTCGAGTGCAGTGGACCGCAGTTGGAGGGACCTGAGTTCGAGTGCAGTGGACAGCAGTTGGAGGGACCCGAGTTCGAGTACAGTGAACGGTCTCTGAAGGTCTGTGGTTCGAGATACTGTGAACTCGAGTGACTGAGATAGAAGAACTGTAACTGAGAACTGATAGTTCTGATTTGTAAATAGTGCTTTGTAAATATTATTTAAGATTAACAGTTCATTGTTGTTCGTACTAGTCCAAGTAAATTGTCATTGTCGTCAGTGGAGTGCTATAACGAATACTGTGTTGAGTGAAAATCCAATTGTTGACGAGAGCGTTTAAGGCGAATTGTAGAAAGGAATTATTGTTGTGACGAATAAATTACATTGTTGTTACTAATAAAATTTACAATATAGTAAGTGATGCACATGCTGGCATTTACAAGTATGTAAGTTTCGTGCCTCTTGAGTAAACTGCACATGGTAAAGCTGAACACTGATGCTAAATTCTCGTATGTATATAAAACAAGGAAAGGCACAGCATGATATTAACCTTATACAATTAAGGCTAAATATTCTCATTAAGTCATATCATTAAAATTAATATTAACTATGTTAAAATGTTATATGTAATATAACAGCATTTGCACAAAAACTTTTTCCATCCCTTTTAAATTTATATATTGCAAATAACATTTTAACATAGTTAATATTAATTTTAATGATATGACTTAATGAGAATATTTAGCCTTAATTGTATAAGGTTAATATCATGCTGTGCCTTTCCTTGTTTTATATACATACGAGAATTTAGCATCAGTGTTCTGCTTTACCATGTATAGTTTACTCAAGAGGCACGAAACTTACATACTTGTAAATGCCAGCATGTGCATCACTTACTATATTATTAATTGTCAGATCAACTATCACCTAATATAAAATTGTTTGCTTCTCATGCACCTGATGATGACTTTTTAAAGTCGAAAATATTAGTGACTTTGTATTAAATATTGTGATGTACCAGATTATCTGACCTCACAAACTGAAAAGTGTATATGACTGAAAATTTTATTTATTATGTATAATTATTAACTAACTCTCAGTGACTACCATGTGTGAACTACCCTTAAACAATAAGTGTAAACTGACCTGAAGGACTGAAACAAAATATTTGTTTAGCAAATTTTGCAATACCGCAAAATCAATTTAACGGAGCTTTTCAAAAAATTCTGAACATTAGTGATACATGTTTAAAGGCGAGGGTGATTATTTCGATTGTCATTAGTAACAGTGAGTATCTTTTAATTAATTATAATAATAAAAGCGTCGTAATTAAATTAATTCAGTAAAATAAGTTCATAGCGTAAACAAATGCAGGGTTGCTATGAAAACATGGACAGCAGATGATTCAAAGTACACAAAATGCTACGAATTAACGCACCAATCCAATATTATAAGAATAATATTCGAGCCGAGCAGCGCTCTCCTAACAGAAAACACTTCCAGATAAGCCTGACTGATGGACAAACATTCTTTCTAGGTTCTCGAAACAGTAGTACTATAATAATAGTAATAGTAATACTAATAATAATAGTAATAATAATAATGGAATAAATGTACGTCGTAATATGAAGATGCGATTAATTGCTATCGAGAGGCAAGAGATTGAGCTCTAATATTCGGAAAAGTTCTTACTACATTTACAATCAGATCTCATGCTTAACTGAAGGAGGTGTGCCTACATAAATTCTTGTAACAAAGACAGTAGAGCAGGTTTAGCGTGGGGGCATGAAAGGGTAATAAAATTGTCAACGAAGAAGGAGAGCGCCTTTGTCCACTGTGCGGAGAAAAGTACTCCTATAGACATATTTTATTGCAATGTGTCGAATTGGAACACATCCGGAGAAAATATCTACCACCTTCGATGCTAAGTCAGAATAGGAGTTCGCTTGGATATCTTAACCTCATGGGGAGTACAGAATACGAACAAAAGACTGGATTGTTCTTCTCGAAGGCGAGACAGATTAGAACTTCAACTGTTAAAGTTTGTGATGCGAACTGACGAAGGGATAATGGTAACTACTCAGTTATACACTTTTATGTCTGTTTAGGCTAGGATATATTATATAATATGTTTTGTTTGTGTTATTTTCATTTTAATCTGTGTGTTCTTTTAGAGAGTGGGGTTGGATCTAATCGTAGGTGAGGAGAGTGAAACCTACAAAGTAGGACTTGCTTTAAGTACATAACACGTACGGTCAGAAGATCCGTGCATTGGATTTAAGAGAAAATTATGATAATATAACATCTGTATGTATAATATTACTCAATAAATCTGTCTGACTCTCTTTATAATATGAATGAATGAGGTAATTGTATACAAAAGGCTATTGGAAAAAACATAAACGCTCTTTCCATTCTCTTGAAGTTTTGCAAAACTGACAAAGTCTTTTAGCTCCGACCTATTCAATTGCTCTACATCTTTAATTCATTAGAACTAATTTCTCAACTTTCAGTTCTCCAGGTCAGAACTGATGTCTCGTGGTAAATGGCTCCTTTTCCTGGACTCCATTGTATCTCTTGAAGAATACTTCTCCAAAATCTATATACCCGTAGATCGTGAATTCCTAGTGACACGTCAAGAAGAGGGCAGTGACATCGACCTGATGCTAATGGAGGTGTACCGACCCTCTTCTGGCTCCTCCTTGCAGGTGCAACCAGTCGCAAACTGGAGCGCAACCCGAGGGATGTCATGGACTTCTGTTTCTTTTTTCAATAGAAGGAGAAATCTGCAGGGTATATCCATTCAAGTGGCTGTATTCATTGATGTAAGTGATACTTTTTTATCATATTTAAATTTTACACTATTATTCTGTAAACATTTAATGTCCTACTGTGCTATCCATCTACTCCAGCGATATCCATCTCCACAGTTTGTGTCATCGCAGCAACTCCAACAGATGATGCGACAGTAGCGCTCCAGCGGTAGGCAACTTAATATATGTAGAGTACATATGATAATATCACAGTCTAGTATATACAGTCACGAAGATCAATACGTAGTAACTATGCATCCATAGATAGTTGCTAACCACTAGGATCGCTACTATCGCCTCATTACAGACAATGCGAAATAGTATCTGCACAGACTATTGTCCCTAGAACCCTCATAAACTCAAGCATCATGACTGTATATATTCGACTGTGATAATATAGTACAAAAATGATATGCGTGTTTGTACGTATTAGACTTAGGGTAAACCATACAGTTATTGGCCACCTTACAGTTATTGGCCACTTGAACTTTGATGTGTTATTATAAGACAGGATGTGCAAATAATTAATTAATATTTTGCCAGGTGGTAGCAGCATGTTTTCTTATTTCGTTGTTACTTTAATTTTCAACAACAGATAGCACTGTGAGATGAAAAAGATATTTCTGCAAAACATACGTTCCCAGACTTTGGTTTCTTGTGAAATTCTTAAGAACTGTGTTGTGGTTGAGTCGTAATAATTACTGTTTCTTTTAACTGGTATTCATTATTATTCCAATTATGAGGTAAGTACATCTCTATTTTGACTTTACACTTATAAAACGTAATAAAATACAATCCCTAAATTTTGAAAATTTACTGGCTAATAACTGTTTAATAATAACGCATTTTTCAGTTATTGGCCACCCCGGCCAATAACTGTAATTTTATAATAATTTTAAAATTCAATTATTTTCCTTCATTTAACTTATTATATGCCACTATTTCACTAGTATTTTTATTTTCAGTCCATTAAATATGTGCATAGTTATTAGCCACGTGGCCAATAACTGTCTTACTGGGTGGCCAATAACTATTGTTATTTATTTTATACCCTGGTTAGATTACTTTTAAGATTCCAAAATGGGCTGACTATAAGCCAGAGGCGATGAAGGCAACAGTTATTGGCAACAGTAAACTCACTGGACTTCACTTAGAGTCATTGTTAAAAAGTATGGTGTTCCTAAGGCAACCCTAAAAATCAAAATAAAGAATGCTAAAAAGGAAAGGTGATTTGAATCTAAAGCTTAGGAGGAAATCGATAATGAGTGTTCTGAAAAATGTCATTTCATATCGAACACTGGATGCAGACAAGTCTACAGGGTTGTTTCCGATCTCTGAAATGAATTTGAATGACATCATGTGCGTTAGGAGTCACATGACAGGTGAATTGTGGCGCAAGATGACAAGCCAGTAGTGAGTGATCTCACAGCCAGAGTGCAGGGCGACTCTCAGCAGAAATTCCCAAGAAAATCGAGCCTTTTTGAGAGGGGTACATAACAACTCTTTGTGATGCAAAGTACAGGTAAGTGAAAATAAAAGAAGCCTGCAATAAACGAGGTTTCGTTATTTCCAAGAAAGGCATCTTCTGTATACTTAATAATATTGATAAAGTTCGAATGGAATTAATTTGTATCATCTCGTGGGGTGCGGCGACTTGTGACAGGGGGGGGGGTGGATTTGCTTGCTTTTTCCACTCTGGAATTAATCCCATCCGAGCTTTGCCAGTCTTATTAAGTACACATAAGATGTCTTTCTTGGAAATAATGAAACCACGTTTTTTACAGGCTCCTATGATTTTCATGTAACTGTACTTGACATCGGAAAGAGTTGTTATGTACACCTCCCAGAAAGGATAAATTTTCTTGGGCGTTGCTACTGTAATACTCCATGCACTCTGATTATGAAATCACTCACTACTGGTCTGTCACCTCTCGCCGCAATTTAGTTGTCGATGTGATTCCTGACTCACATGACGTCATTCAAATTCGTTATCAGAGATCGGAAACAACCCTTGTACTCAACAAGAAGTTTTGCCTGACAATATTGACAATTACGACTATTATAAAATGCAAGAGATGAACCCCGGAATGTGACTCTCCATGACAATTTTTATATTGCATTTTTGTTGGCTGTTTAACAACGGTGTATCAACTACTAGGTTATTCAGCGTCGATGTAATTGGTGATAGCGAGATGATATTTCTCGAGATGAGGCCGAGGATTCGCCATAGTTTACCTCACATTTTCCTTACAGTTGGAGAAAACCTCGGAAAAATTCAACCAAATGATAATTTCAAGCGGGAACGAACCCACGCTAGGGCACAAGTCTGGATCGGCAGGCAAGTGCCTCAGCCGACTGAACTAAGCCAGTGGCCGACTCCCCATGACAATACAGTACTTCAACAAGTGTGAATGCAGGTTGCAGTAGTCAACATTCTGGTTGTGGTAACATATGTAAGTGAGAGCCATCGGCATAGCTCGGTCAGTTAAGGCGCTTGCCTGCCGATCTGGAGTTGCGTTCGAGCGCGGGTTAGATTCCTGGTTGGGTTCTTTCCGAGGTTTTCCCCAACCGTAAGGAAAATGTCAGGTAATCTATGGCGAATCCTCGGCCTCATCTCGAGAAATATCATCTCGCTATCACCAATCCCATCGACGCTAAATAACTTCGTAGTTGATAGAGCGTCGTTAAATAACCAAGTAAAAAGAACATAAGTAAGAAAATATCTTCCATCCTCAAAAGAATCAAGAATACATCAATCGGCAAGTTTCTGGTGTGGCCAGAGACACCTAAAAGAGAAGGCAAACATGATATAGAAAGATTGCCGTTTTCGATAATATCACAGAGCTACCAGGATATTCACAGAAAGAAGAGCGAACGGAAAGTTGTCCAAGAAAAGAAAAAAAAAGAAAGAGAAAACGTAAAGTTGCGACAGAAAAAAGAAAACGAACACTCTTCAGAGAACTGCAAAATGAATGAAGTCCAATTTGTGACATTTGCAAGAAGCTTCCAGTGAAATTTGATGTGAATATTGTAAAAACGTATGTTATATAAATTATAATTCACGTAAACACAGACAACACATTCCTGATGGTGATATCTCCCTATGTCACTCATTTTTATAAAGGAGAAGATTCACATAACAGTATGGATCTTAAGGGTAGTTCGGAGGATGGTGATTACCTTGAAAAATTTGATAAACTAGGAACATATAAATAAGGGTATACAGTAAAGAGACATGTGGATTTATATTTTACATAAAAGTGGTATTAGGGCAGTGCAATGCATGTGTAAATAACTAATAGAAATGATAGCAACAGTTTAAAATAATATTTGCAGCCAAAACAAAAATAAATGTCTATTAGAGATGATAATTGTGAAGTGGCCAATAACTATGCAATTGGTGGCCAATAACTGTCAAGAAGTGGCCAATAACTATAATTTCACACATATTAATTTTAATTGGTCACTAGTATCACACAGTATTCTTGATTCCATTTTTGTAACAGTGATTCGAATAAAGAAATAATTGACAATTACAGATGCACAAACAGTTCCTTCTTACAATATAATGCATTGAAATCCTCGACGTTCAAACATAAAATTTTCCTTAAGTGGCCAATAACTGTATGGTTTACCCTATATGCGTATGGAAGTTTAAATCTATTATCATTCAACTGCAACATGAATGCGTTTGTTTTTATAACAATAGCATTAACAAATTTTGAATTATTACAATCATATTATTGTTTTAATTTTTTCGTTGCCTATAATCAAATTATTAAATATATATTACTTCAAACTTAATGGATTTGAAAAGAGTACAAGTCTAAGTCCATTCTAAAGAAATGTAGCAGGTTTATACAATTAAATTTCCACCTACAAAATAAATAAATATGACAATGGTGATTAAGGCAGTTACGAATCATGAATCATGCATGGTAATTATATAAATTTACTGTCCGGAATTTGTGGAAATTGTAGGCAGTTTAAATAAATATAAACGTAAAATAGCTAAACAAACAAACAAACCAAGTAAATAAATAAAACTAACAAATAAATAAATAATTTATTGAAGTGAAACTTTTTAGGATGATTACAAGTCCAACGCTATTGAAATTCTATTACACGTTTTAAGAATAATTGGCGTGTTGCTGCAATAGGAGTGTGTACGTTGCTGTGATATCGCGTAAATAAACTTATTGTTTGGGTTTTCCACCAATTTACACAAATAGTAGCAGCGGGGCTGCTGCTGGGCAGTGCGTCTTCTGTAACGTAAAGTGCTGTGACGTTTTAAAGTCAAAACGAGTGACTGAAATAAATTATATTGTTGAGAAGCATTTTTGCTTAAAAATTGAGTCGAAATAACATTTTAGTAAGCAACGATAGCGTGGTATGAAAAGAAAGCGTGCAAATAAACAGTTGAAAATTCAGCCAAAGACGAAAAAGTGTAGATTAGAACAAGTGCGAGAATGCATGACAAGAAAAACTTCATAATAGTACCTCTCTTCAGCAGTTCAGTCATAAAGAGTAAACGATCTACTGGATGTTCCTATATCGCCAACAATTAACGAAACATCATCGAATGCAATGAAAGGTTGAATATTTAAGGAAAGGTTGAAAAGATTAGACTGAAAATGTAATTGTAGGTGCAGTGTAATTATCTAAGTTGTGGTAGTAGTAGTAATAAGGTTTAAGAAGGGCGCGTCAGCTACTATAGCTATTTGCGCCCTTACCTAAAATTCTTAATATAACAAAGACATAAATAATATAATAATCAGAGTGCTAAAAGAACTAAAAAGCGTTGTCACGATAAAACGAGGCACACAAATGCAGTATACATAAGGTGATTCCTCAGAATCATAAAAGTGAGCAATTCTACCACACTAGGTGGTATTCAAAACGAACAAATAAAACAATAAAACTAAGGCCACCAGAGATAACTTGTGAATCATATTTTAAAACCATAAATTTCATAAAATATTCGGATGTATAAAGTCCGAAATGTCAACAAAATAAAATCAAATATAAAACAACAAATGTAACCTCCGGATATAAAGGGTCCGGAGGATAAGTAAAACGGATCAATAAAAAACTAAATCACCTTATCCAAACCTGTATTTGATAAAAATCTCAGAACTGCATTTGTACAATTAAAATCATTTCCAAGAGCGTCACTAATGTCGGCCGAATTCCATATTGCCTCCGTGCATAGTCATATTTCCTGCAACTCAATAAAAAGTGTTCGACCGTAAGTGGAATATGGCACATATCACACTACGGCTGAGGTTCGCCACGTAGGAGATGGCCGTGTGTCAGATAACAATGCCCAATCCTCAACCGGGTGAGTAAAACCTCCTCATGTCGCGACGTTCTTGTAGACGAATCCCAAACTCGAACAGTATTCTATATATTTCGTAATTTGTTTCCCTCTTGTGCAGATCATTCCCCTTCCCATTGCCACCATATTTTATATTTTAAGTAGTTTCGAATGTCCTGCCACCTCTCGCGCCAATATACCAGAGAGCCATTCAGTGCACCAGCCCTGGCTGCAGCATCCGCGACCTTATTTCCTGGAATCCCTACATGACCAGGAATCCACACTACTCCAAACTCATAATCAGAGCAAAGGAGAGTATGAAACAGCTGCTGAGTTCTTAAGACAAGCGGATCATCACAATTAAAAGACTGCAAGGACTGGATGGCACTTAAAGGGTCGGAACAGCTAAGGAATCTGCCCCGAGGTTGCCTAATAAATAACAATAAAGCTCTGTAAAAAGCATAGAGTTCAGCAGTAAAAACACTAGTATATTAGCTTAATCTGTATTTAAATATCTCTCCATTTATAACGAAGGAACAACCAACAACCAACACAATCATTTATCCGGGATCCGTCAGTAAAAACTAACGAATAATTTGGATATCGGGATAAAAGTTCACTAAAACGAAGTCTGTAAACAAAAGCTGGTGTAAAATTCTTAAAACAGCGGCTCAGACTTACATCAAACATGGGATGTCGCATAATCCACGGTAGAGTGGTGGTGTACTCCAGTGTGCGAACTGATGGTAGATGTATATCCAGTTCAGACAGCAGTTCACGAAACCTACTGGACGAAGTCTCCGTGGATTTTCACTGTATCGGCCGTAAAGAGACGAATGATGGAAAGAGTCGTAAGAATTGTGCTCAGGCTGCGAGCGGAGCTTAACAGCATATGAGCACAACAACACATTAAGTCGCCGATACAGTGATGGTTCTCCTGCTTCACAATAAAGACTCGCTATCCGACTAGTTCGGAAGGCCCCTGTAGCGAGTCGTATCCCATGGTGATGGATAGTATCTAAAAGACGTAATTTAGATTCATTTGCTGAGCCATAAATAAAACAGCCATAATCCAGCTTTGATCGTATAAGAGCTCGGTAAAGACGTAAAAGCACTGTACGGTTTGCACCCCAGCGAACCCCTGAAAAAAGGCGTAAAATGTTTAAGGATTTCTCGCAATGCCTTCTCAAATCACGTATATGCGCCTCCCACGTTAATTTATAATCAAAGATAAGGCTAAAAAATTTCGCAGTGTCTGTATATTGCAACTCCACTCCATTAAGACGCAGTTCAGGATGTGGATGTAGTCCACGTTGGTTGTAAAAGTGGACACACTGCGTCTTCTGAGTGGAGAATTTAAAGCCATTGCGAACAGCCCACTCTGATAGTACATTGATGACCAGTTGCAACTGTCGACCGATGGATGGAAGATATCGGGAGCTGTAATATAGACAGAAGTCATCAACGTGCAAGAGAGAAGATACTCGGCCACCCACACAGTGGGCAATTCCATTGATCGCAATGCAGAAAAGAAGAACACTTAATACAGACCCCTGCGGAACGCCATTTTCTTGGAGATGTTCGTTAGAAAGTGTGGTGCCTACTCGAACTCCGAAATACCGCTCTGCCATGAACTTCGCAATAAATGTTGGTAGACTGCTACGAAAACCCCAATCATGCAGAGTTTGTAGAATGCCATACCGCCATGTGGTATCGTAAGCCTTTTCTAGATCAAAGAAGACCGCCACAAGATGTTCCTTCTTGAGGAAATAATCTCTAATGGCGCTCTCTAGACGAACAAGATGGCCTGCGGCTGATCTGTGCTTACGAAAACCACATAGGATATTAGATAATCGGTTTTCCGATTCGAGTACCCACATCAGGCGTTTGTTTATCATCTTTTCCATAACTTTGCATAAGCAGCTCGTAAGACAAATTGGCCTATAACTGCCAGGTAAAGAAGGATCCTTTCCTGGTTTCTGGACTGGGATTACAATGGCGGAACGTCAAGCAGATGGAAATACACCCTCAGTCCAGATCTTGTTGTACATTGCCAGAAGATAGGATTTCCAGCTGTTGGAAGATGGCGAAGCATACGGTTATGGAGGTTATCTGGGCCAGGGGAGGTGTCAGGGGATGCATCCAGTGCCTCCTCCAGCTCCTCGGATGTGAACGGTGCATTGTATTGTTCAGTGTTATTAGATGTAAAGTTCAGAGTTAGTTTCTCCGCAGTATTCTTAATTTTAAAAAATTCCGGGTCATAATTGTTTGAGCTGCTTATCTGTGCAAATGAGTGAGCGAATATCTCTGCAATTTCTATGTGACTGGTGGTCGTTACGCCGTTGTTCAGAAGACCCGGAATTACAGATTTACGTTTCCCCATTATCCGACGGACTTTGTCCCACACGATGTTAGCTGGGACGTCCTTTTTCAATGAATTGACGTAATTTGTCCAGGACGTCTTCTTAGCATCGCACACAGTGCGACGAACTTTGGCTCGAAGACGTTTAAACTGGACAAAGTTTTCTTGGGTCGGATGGCGCTCAAATTGGCGTAAAGCACGTTTGCGGTCTCGGATTGCATTTCTACAGGCGTCCGTCCACCAAGGGACAGGGAACCGTTTGGCCTGGAGGACGACCGGGGGATAGATAATTCCGCAGACTTAATAACCACATTTGAAAAGTACTCTACGACGGAGTCCACACTTTCATATCCAATATCATCGAATGATACGGACTCCGAAAATCCGACCCAATCCGCCTTTTTAATAACCCAGTTTGAAGAGCGAGTTTCCGCAGGACGTAAAGCGGACATACGCATTCGAATGGGGTAGTGGTCACTACCATGAAGGTCATGAGTAACTGACCATTCGAAATGCGTGGACAAAACTGGGCTACTAATGGAGATGTCTATAATGGAGAAAGTACCGTAATCCGAGGATAATTGTGTTGCTTCTCCGGAATTTAGGGTAATCAGATTAAGGCGGGTAAATACCTCTGATATTTTATTTCCTCTGTCATCAGAATTAGAGCCCCAAGAGTGGTGAGATGCATTAAAATCTCCGGCTAACAAATATGGAGCAGGTACCTGCGATAGAATGTGTTCCACGTCATTAATTGTGTAATGTATATCAGGGGGCATATAGACACAAACTATTGATTTTATTTATTTTATTTATTTTATTGGGTTATTTTACGACGCTGTATCAACATCTAGGTTCTTTAGCGTGTGAATTAAATGAAGGTGATAATGCCGGTGAAATGAGTCCGGGATCCAGCACCGAAAGTTACCCAGCATTTGCTCGTATTGGGTTGAGGGAAAACCCCGGAAAAAACCTCAACCAGGTAACTTGCCCCGACCGGGATTCGAACTCGAGCCACCTGGTTTCGCGGCCAGACGCTCTGACCGTTACTCCACAAACTATAGAGAACTGGACGCTAGATAAAGATATTCTAGCTGCTATAAATTGATGAGGAGTGTTAATATTGATGATGGAGGAAAAGATACTTTGACGGAGTAGGATGGCACAAACTCCATTGGCCCGAATACCGGCAAGATGATCGTACCGGTAAATATTGTATCCTGAAATATTCAGGGAATGTTCGGGTCGGAGGTGTGTCTCCTGTAGACATAAAATAGCAGGGTTCTCATGAGAGATCAATTGTTGGAGTTCTGTATATCTGCTGCGTACACCGTTCACATTCCACTGTACAATATCTCTCACTTGCAGATCGTCGCACTACTGATCGTGATCTTGATCGAGGACGTGATCGAGAGCGTGATCTCGATCCGCCACCCGAACTAGGAGCGCGGCGTTCCGATATACTACCAGGCCTAGAATCTTTCTCTGCTGTCACGGCAGCGATCTTTCTAGGTACATAAGGCCTGATATCCAGCCCACACGAGTCGTCTGACTCAGCAGTCTGTGTCACAGAGTCAACGTATATCTGGGTCGCGGTCTCAATTCGCGAGAGGTGGCGTCTGCGTGAATGCATCAATTCTCTCTGTTGCCTTTTGCAATACTGAGGAATAAGATTTTCCTGTGGCCTATTTTTGTTGGTCTAGAATACGCTTACGCGCCTCGAAAAAAAGTAATATTTTCTCGGACTCGGAGCTCTTGGATATTCTTCTCTGCCAAATACGTCGGGCAATTTTTGGAATTAGAAGCGTGGTCCCCAGAACAATTCACACAGTGCTCGGCGCCGGCACATGGGGATTCCCCATGGTCAGCACCGCCGCACTTTGCACATATGATGTTGTTTGTGCAATGTTTTTGCGTATGTCCGAACCGTTGGCACATAAAGCACAGCATTGGATTCGGTACATACGCACGCACACGGACACGCTCGTAACCAACAAAGATATATTCTGGCAAGAGAGACGTTTCAAACTTCAGAAAGACTGTGCTCAGGGGTTCAGTCCGTCCGTCCCGCTTACGCAGTAAACGGTAAGCCTTGGACACGAACTGTTCCGCCAGCTCTAATTGGATTTCTTCATCGGACATACCATTTAGAGAATCCGTATGCACAACTCCTCGCGTGGTGTTCAACGAGGAATGTCGCTCTACTCTGATTGAGTACGATCCCAGCAACTTCGCTCTCAACAGTGTTTCACTGTGTTTTGCAGATGCAGTCTCAACAAGGAGACTGCCATTCCTGAGTCGAGTTGCATTTCTGATCTTGCCTACGAGTCCGTCGAGCGCGCGTCTCACGTAAAATGGACTAATGTTTTTCATTGTTTTTTCCGTCCCATCCAACTTGATACTAATAAACTTTGGAGGCGGCACTTTAACTGTTACCTTATCAGGGTCCAATTCCATTGCAGTGTTCGTCTTATTAACTTCAGTTGTGCTGTCTTTTACTATTTTCATTTTCTTTTGTTGCTGTTTTTCTGGAGGGGAAGAGGAGCGCGAAGAGGCCATTTTTAACTGCCCCCCCTACGGAACTATCGGCGTCAGCCTGCCACCAGGGGGGCGGAAGATAAAGACACCTAAGAATTCTTCGCGGTCTGTCCCGGCAGTGGGGACCCCCCACAGCCCGATCCCAAGCTACCCACTTCACGCAAATTACCCTTCAAACTGGTCATTACACACCTAATGGCAAGTCTTACACCAGAGTCGTGTCGCAGTTTTATTGTTCCTACCACGGGAATAACCGCCCGTGGCTCCCCACTCTACACTGAACACAACCGCCAGACTACTTCGGCTAACTCCGACCTACCCTCCCAAAGCCGGAGCAATCCGAGATCGCACGCAGCTTCATGGGACTTGTGGTTGATCACACTGCGACACCATACGTCAGCGGTAACACGTCGGAGCGATATATCCGCCCCGGCGAGCAGAGTCGGTCACCGGGACGTTTAAGCCGCTCCGGGCCCCTATTGGGGCTTTACGTGAGTGTACACGACTACTGGTGAGGGCTCCGCACCTAGAGTTGCATATAGGGGCAGTATGAAGGGTCCACTATTGCTTCGTTGCTGGGCGCCCTGTCGGGCCACACAAGTCGGAAGTCGCGCTCGAAACCGTGGGACAGGACCACAGAGATAGGAAAGACCCCCGCTGGTGAGACGGGAGTTATAAACCTATGAAACTTAACCTAATAATATATATAAGAATTAGAAGGGGAAAAAGAATGGAGCCTCATCAGGCATTGTTAACAAATCCCGTCATGGTGGCGGACGTGGCAAGAACAAAAAATCGGGGATGGAGAGGTGAAAATGGCTGTGATGATGTGGTGGGCGTTCCGCATCCAATGGCGGCCGGCGGAGAGAAATAGTGATGAAAAAGAGGAGAGAACGAAGAGAAGTGGTTGGTGTTATGACGAAAAATGGCCGAAAAGAAAAGCACGAGAACCACCATGGCACCCCACGGTCACCACTTGGAGGATCCCACCTCCACCGTTCTATGTTGTGTCAAGTAGTTTAGTTGACATTTAATTAAATGACATGATATGTAATTAAGTTGATATGTAATTAATTTAGGTGACATGTAATTATTTAAGCTGATAATAGTTGGGTTTAGTAGAAGTACTTATAATTTACGGTTACTTTTTACTCATTGTAGGCGTTATTAGAGCATAGTTTTTATTTATAGTCCTAGATTTATTGCATCCATTTAATTATAGTTAGAAATAGATTTACGTTAATTGTAAAGTTTTATTAATATTTATTGTATATTATATATCACTGTGAGCCGTACACGACATCGTAGTTGTCCACCTAGTCCGTCACTTCGCCCGACAGAGTGCTATCAGACGATATGTCATAGATAGCGCTACTATTTCTTTCATTTTCTTACCCAAATTTTCCTATTGGCCGGTTCGTTACGTCAGACGAAGAGAGAGGGAAAGCGAGGTTACTTGGCTACGCGCAGTTATATGTACCATTACTCAGAGGCCGGAGCCCGTGTCGACAACTTCATTCAGGCAATCGACGTGCACTCAGGAAATAGAGCTCGAATTGTGTTCTACACTTGTAACTTAAGCTCATCGTGTTAGATTGTTTGCGAATAGTGTATCATTATATTTAACTTGAGAATTTATGGATTATATGAAAGCTTGTTTGAAATATATCTTGGGATTTAGTGCGGCAATAAATTGTACCAGATTTGTTATTATTGGAGTAGGCAAATTTGGGTTGTGATATTATTGTTATTTTTGGTTGTTTGTGTTTGAGATATTGTGGTGGATCGTGTATGGAAATCACTCGCTGATGATACGTCTTGGGTTAAGTAATTGGGATTACGTGAAGTGATGTAATTGTGATATGTGAGGTTGTATTGTTTTGGGGGATTACGTGATGAGATATAACTTTGCTATGTGAGGTAGTATTGAAGTTCTAAGACGGTTTGGGTGATAGCGTGGTGTTTACGATCTCTTGGTTTACATCGTATAGACGGTGTAATGAACTAGAATAGTATGGGCCTCGTTATGTATTCTAGTACTTGCTACTCCATTTTGGTTATTATTGTTTTCCACGCTGGTATTCAGGAATCGAGTGCATTGAGTTTCAGTTGCTATTCAAGCGATTATTTGTATTTGAAATTATCGTCGGTTACTTATCATCTATCGTATCTTTCTCTCTCTCTCTCTCTCTCTTGGGCATTATTTGATTGTAAAGTACAGAGATTATTGTTAGTGCTATCTGCACAGTTTATGTGAGATATATGTGGAATTGGTAATTTATATAGTGATCAGTCGAGCGACAGTTTATATTGGGTAAATTCTTTGTGATATACTGAGTTCATGTGAAGGTTGAATTTGGTTAATCAGATTTTATGTTATCTGTAATTGAATGGGACATGTGTTATGAGTTAGCATACTGACTGGGCGTTCATGTTGAGGTTTATATCTTCTTGGCCATACATGTATGTATATATATATATATATATATATATATATATATATATATATATTGAGAGAATGTTTCAACGAATAAATGGTTAATAGGTCAGCAATTGATTATTGAGAAATGGGTGTATCAGACTGTAATACGAATTGTAAGTATGTTCGCCCAGTGTAGTTAAAGTCTCCACCATTCAGTCATTGGTTTACTGGTTATTCAGATTAACTTGTAATATTTTCATTCACTTAATTTCATACCTACATGTTATTTCAGTTATCATTCATGTATATTGTTATCCATTATTTGTTAATTATATCTGTTATACAAATTCACAGTATTTATTTCTAAATAGTCTTCCACTGCGCACATCCAATCATCCAACGTACCATACATCGGGCGAATAACAGCCGCTATAAGATGGAGTAGAGGAGGAGAGGATGATCGTACACCGTACACCACAACTGTCACCGGTTGTATACCCAATTGTAGCGTTTAATAAATACATACATACATTATCCAACTAATGTCAGAGATTTAAAATTCAATCGTAGAGGTCTAAAGCCTCTAAATTAAATAAAAGTGCTTACCATATATTTAGAAAGAAATTTACAAACAATAAATTTGATTGTGTGTGCTTCATTTTACATATATTATTACAGATACCATAAACCAGGGGTCGTCAGCAAGGAGCACGCTGGGGATAGTCTCCCTTACCCGCGGAAAACGCAGTGCACTAGGGTGCACTCCGTTGCTGATAGAGGATATGCTCTCTCTCTCTCTCTCTCCCTCTCTCCCTGTTGCACGACAGTGCACACGGGACAGCACCGCGTACCCTTTGCACATTTCAGCGAGTGCTGACGACTAGAGACAGGCAAACTTTCGATCAGGGTTGCCCATAACTGTTTACGTCCGTGAGCGGGCTTACGCTTCGTATCGTTCGCCCGCCTACTACCTTCCCTCTCAAACAGGCAGGCAGTGTGGTTGCACGTGACTCCCAAACAGTCCTAATAGTGACCCGAAAGGACTGTTGAGTTCCGCCGACCTGAGCCAGACTGCTGCTTTTATTTTCATGATAAATACGAACCAAGTCATTCAAACCTGACAAGAAGCCTACAGATATAGACAAACTACTGCAAACTTAATTTGTTGTCTTCTGTAACGTACCGTTAATAAAGACAAAGAAAACTATTTCTCGTCAACATAATATCCTTTAAATACCAACAGTTATTATAAATTACTGGCACTTTCCTCTCCATCGTAGTAATATACATTTAATGCAAACATTTCAAACTTTCAGCTTCATAAATAAAAAGAAATCTATCCTTCAGAAGTTAATATCAAATAAATATTCTGAAGAAGGGAAAAACTTTAATACATTTTACAGGTATTCATGAGGTTTTTAATTGTTGATAACGAAAAAGTTAAAATGAAATATTTTTCTCTCTCCTCTCCTCTCCTCTCCTCTCCTCTCCTCTCCTCTCCTCTCCTCTCCTCTCCTCTCCTCTCCTCTCCTCTCCTCTTCCCTTCCCTTCTCAACTAGTCACAAGTTACAAAATGTTACTATTTTGTTGAGTCAGATACACTTTGCAGGAATATGAAATGTATTATATTGTCTTATTACTTTGTGAATTCTGTAGCGCAATAAATCGTAAAACTGTGTTTCTTTAATCAAGAAATATCTGCCGTGTTGCACCATAAAATAAATATTTTTTGAAGTGACTAAATAGCCAACGAACTTAGGTTTCAAACTAGTACTGTTTCATCTTAACCAGCGCAGACTGGCTTCCGTGAATGCAAGTCATTCTACCTTATAATGCGAGCAAACAGGCAGGCTTTCGTGTGTCCCGCCTGGACTGAACCTATAAAACCCGGGCTCAATGGGTTCAGGCTAAAAGTTAACTTGCTTTATAGCGTCACCGGATTCCACGCCTGACAGCAAGCGGGTACGGGCGTGAGTCTTGTCTGATTTGCCGGTCTCTACTGACGACCACTGCCATAAACCAATAGTTTGGGATTTAAGTTCTGAAAATTATTTAGTATAAATGTGTTCAATTTAACTCCAATTTATAGTCTCTCATTGCAGGATAATTTAGAAAGATTATGCAATTTATAGTTTAAAAAGGTTCACTCTTTCCTCGCGGAAAGTACACACACACACACGCGCACACGCACGCACACGCACATACACACACACACACACACATATATATATATATATATATATATATATATATATATATATATACACATATATACAGGGGTATCAAAAGTCCGGTAACACTTTCAGTATTTTATTACACAAAACTACTAATGATAGTACTTCAAACACACATCAGTTTAAAGTCAAACTCTCAAAGTTCTGTTTGCACCTTACAGATATTCAATGTGTGAACCACGAGTGACTCGGCAGATGTCCAAACGATAATCAAACTCTTCCCATACCCTTTTCAACATATTCTCTGTGACCGTGGCGGCAGCTTCTAGAATTCTGGTTTTTAGTTCCTCTAAATCACGTGCCAAAGGCGGTACAAACGTTCGGTCCGTTAGTTACCCCCATAGAAAAAAGTCACATGCAGTCTTATCGGTTGACCTTGGTGGCCATGTCATGAAACATCTGTCCCTTACTCCAGCACGTCCTATCCAACGATCAGACATCTCCGTATTCAGCTAAGGACGAACTGCATTGTGGAAATGTGGCGGAGCTCCATCTTGCTGAAAAATGAAATCGTCATCGAGATTTTGTCTAAGTTGAGGCACCAACCATTGCTCCAACATATCCAGATATGAAAGTCCAGTCACAGCAGCCTCAATGAAGAAGAAAGGTCCGTATAGTTTTCGTTGTGACAACGCGCAGAAAACATTCACCTTTGGTGAATCATGCTCATGTTCAATGATTCTGTGAGGTTTCTGTGTACCCCAAACAACGACAGTTGTGCTTGTGCTGGACATGTTGGAGCAATAGTTTGGTGCCTCAACTTAGACAAGATCTCGATGACGATTTCATCTTTCAGCAAGATGGGGCTCCGCCACATTTGCACAATGCAGTTCGTGATTACCTGAATACGGAGATGTCTGATCGTTGGCTAGGACGTGCTGGAGTAAGGCACAGATGTTTCATGACATGGCCACCAAGGTCACCCGATATGACTGCATGTGACTTTTTTTCTATAGGATACCTAAAGGACCGTGTTTGTATCGCCATTGCCATGAGATTTAGAGGAACTAAAAACCAGAATTCAAGAAGCTGCCGCCACGGTCACAAAGGATATGTTGAAAAGTGTTCGGGAAGAGTTTGATTATCGTTTGGAGATCTGCCGAGTCACTCGTGGTTCACACATTGAAACTCTGTAAGGTGTAAACAGAACTTTGAGAGTTTGACTTTAAACTGACGTGTGTTTGAAAGTACTATCATTTGTAGTTTTTGTGTAATAAAATAATGAAAGTGTTACCGGAATTTTGACATGCCCTGTATATTTACATATATGTACATATATACATACATATATGTACATATATGTACATACATACATAAATGTACATACATACATAAATGTACATACATACATACATACATATATGCACATATATATATATATATATATATATATATATATATATATATATATATATATATATTTGTAATTGTAAATAACTACCAAATAATTTATGAATGTCCATTGCGAATCAATATGATTGAGTGCAATATAGTTAATTTTTTTCAATCTTCACGATTTCTCTGTGTTTGTACTGTTTCTGAATTTTCATATAAAATAATATAATACAATTTGTCACATGAATAACGCACACGAACGAGTGTACTGATATTTTCTCCTTGGATGTAATTTTCTCGGTATATGCAAATAAAAATGTATTTATTCTTATTTAGTCACCTACTTATTAGACACCATGTGTATATCTAAAAATGTGCATTATTTTCCTCAATAATTTCTCGTCTAACACTTATTTTTCAGCCACCCTATCTTTTTAAACGGCCGAACGTGGATCCAGAAGTAATATCTTTTTACGGATATTTATCGACATTCTGGGACTTGTTTCAAGGAAAATTGAACTTTATGTAAGTATGCAATAATCAGTTTCAGTACTATTCATTCATTCATTCATTCATTCATTCATTCATTCATTCAATAATAGTGTTCTGCCCAAGGCCAGGTCTTTCACTGCAAACCCAGCATTCACAAGTCTTTCCTATTTTCTGCCTTCCTCTTTGTCTCCGCATATGATCCATACATCTTAATGTGTCTCTCGTCTGATATCTTCTTCTGCCCCGAACTCTTATCCCGTTCACTATTCTTTCCACTACATCCTTCAGCAAGCACTTTCTCCTCAAATGGAGACCCATTCAATTTCCTTTCCTATTCCTGATCAGTTCCAGCATCATTCCTTCTTCACCCACTCTTTCCAACACAGTTTCGTTTCTTATTCTGTCCGCCCATTTCACAGGCTTCAGCCTTCTCCACATCCATATTTAAAATGCTTATCATACTGTCCATGTTTCTGCCCCCCACAATGCTACACTTCACACATAGCACTTCACTAGTCTCTTCCTTAGTTCTTTCTCCAGGGTCCGCAGAAAACATTACTTTTTCTATTAATAGATTCCTTTGCCATTGTTTTTCTCCTTTTGTCTCCTTGCCAGAAGCACGTGTTCTTGCTTATACTGTAGCACATCCCAAGTATATGAAGCTGTCCACTTGCATACTACGCCATTTAGAATTCGCAAGTTTACCTTCTTTACGGTTCTTCCTATGACCACTGTCTTCGTCTTATATGGCATATATCTTCATTCCATATTGCTCACATTTGTCATTTAGCTCCAGTAGCAAATCCCTTAGTATCATCTCTTCTTCTGCTACCAACGCCATGTCATCAGCAAATTGTATGCACTTTATTTTTCTTCCACCTACTACCATTTCTTCCATATTCTAAAAACCATTCTTCACTAAATTCTCCAAGTAGATGTTGAACAGGGTAGAAGAAAAGGGCATCCTTGACGTACTCCTCTCCCTATTTCACTTCCTTCAGACATTTCGTCTCCTATCCTGATTTCGATTTGTTACTGAACAACCTTCTCTTCTGCCAGTCCACACCAATTTCCATTAGGATCCCCATTAGTTTATTCCAATTCACTCTGTCAAACGCCTTTTCTAGGTCCACAAATACAATATACACTGCTTTATTCTTCCCTAAGTATTTTTCGCCGATTGTTCGTAGCAGTCCAACTTGTACCTTTTCTCTTCCTGAAGCCAAACTGTTCTTCCAACTGTTCCTCCATCTTAGAATATAAACGCCGTTTCAGTATTCGCAGGATAATCATCGCCGAGTGTGATATCAGACTGATAGTCCTGAACTCCTTACATTTCTTGGCTTTTTTTTTTTTTTTTTTGGCGTATTGGTAGCAACACTGTCTCCGTAAAATCTTCAGGTCGTCGCCTTTCTCATGTAATTTCTTTGCATAATGATAGAATTTTCTTCTTGTCTTCACTCAAGTATTTCACTAATTCAATGGGAATTTCATCAACTCAGGCTGCTTCCCCATTCTTCATTTCCCTAAGTGCTAGTTCAAATTCTTTCCTCAAAATTGAAAATTCTTTTTCGTCTTTGCCGGCTGCTTCGTCTTCTATAGCCAAGTCATCCGAACGATTCCCTGTCTCATATAACTCTTCTACATATTTCGTCCATCTGTTCAGTATTCTGGTTTGTCAGTTATTTCATTTCCGATTTCGTCCTTTATCAATCACATTGATTTCCTGTTCTTATTTGTGAAGTCGAGACTTTTTACTTCGCAATACATTTCCGTAAATTATATCTTCTTTTCCTCTCTAGATCCTGTTTTCCTTTACATTTCTATTTCATCTAGTCTTCCTTCGCCTTATCAGTCCCTCTTGTAGTTCGTTGTTAAGTTTCCTGTAGTACCTTCCTTCTTCTGTGTTGATGTTTTTCCATGTAAGCGGGATTAAAATATTTCCATTTTCACGCCTGAACTGATGTTTCATTCTATTGTATTTCAGATTGGAACCTGTGTTTACTGAATCATATGGATCCGTACAAAGCAATGGTACCTGGAGCGGAGTAATGGGATTGGTTGCATCTCATGGTGCGGAAGTTGGTATGAATGGTTTATTCGTCTTAAAGACTCGACAAGAAGTGGTTGATTTCACGCATCCTTCTATTGTGACGAAGTACGAATAAATTATTTATAAATGTAGGGTACTTAATTTAGTTCTAGTTCACATATAATTTCAGGTTATTCCATGTACAGTATACAGATTTTTTCTACAGATAGATTTGGAGAAAATTTGTAAGATTCATTTACCTCACACAAGACAGTCAGGGGGTGGAATTCTGGTGATAAGAGACTAACTAGCATGAAATCGTTACCTTACGCGATTTTCGTTTACCTATTTACACATTAAATGCCTTCTCTATTTTCCTAGAATTTAAAATTTTGATTCAATAAATACATTGCATGGTTTACGTAGCTTTTGCCTAAGATATTTCTTCGTGTAATCTGCTCTTCTCTAATATTACTTTTTCAATATATGAACACAGGTAGGCATTTAAAAGTGATAAGTAAGGTTCGGATAAAGTAGCTCTATCAAGATAGAGCTGTGTCCCGCGCCGTGGCGTCGCGGTCTAAGGTATCCTGCCTAGGACTCGCGCTGGTTCGAGTCCTCATGGGGAAAGAAATTTTCTCATGAAATTTCGTCCAGTGTATAGGACCGGTGCCCACCCAGCATCGTGATGCACTTGGGGAGCTACGATAGGTAGCGAAAATCCGGTTTCGCAAACCAGCTATAAGGGCTGAGGGGATCATCGTGCTAACAACACGATATCTCCATACTGGTTGGATGATCATCCACCTCTGCTTCGGCATGTGGAAGAGAGGCCAGCAGCCGGCTGGTGGGTCTTGACCCTTCATGAGCTATAGCGCCATGGATTTACTTCTTTACTTTTTATCAAGGTAGGCTGTATAGCTGTAGGGTCTTTTCTTGCTTCAGAACACTTCTCCGTTTCACTAGCTAAGGCTGGTATTCATAGTCAACACTTTCGATTGAAGTGTCCTTTGGAAGACGCAAAGTATCACTTTTCTGTTGCACAGTCGACACTTTGGTGCAAAGGAACACTTTTAATGAAAGTGTACTTCCGACCAGGGCCGTAGAGAGCCGAAATGGCCCCCCTGGCTAAGATTCTACGGGCCTCCCTTTCAAAGAATATACGAGTGTTGAGAACACTCATATTTGAAGCAGCATAACATAGTCTCTTCCACCAGAAAAACCTGAAACCTGCAAGAGAACATAATACTGAACGTGCAACTTGCTGAAGATACGGCAGGTTCTCTTGGTACGCTTTCTCCATTTTTCAAGGTGCATTGCAGAACACAATGAGAAAATAAATTACACACCCATGTCACATGGAAACTCTTTGGGGAGTGATTTAGGCCCACGAAGAACTACCAATTCTTGAATGAACCCAGTAGAAAGCTGCAAATTTTCTAGTGTTCCGATATCAAAATCAAAAGGTCTAGAGGTTGCTTCCCATGATGTTATTGGTCATGGTGAGAGTGGGGCAAGGAAAATCTGATCGTCTTGTATTTATTGATTCGGAATGTTCATTAGATCCTCATTTTACTTCGTCTTCATCTTGAATATCTTTTCTTTGACCCAAAGATTCGCTTTCACTTCCTCCTCCTGTTCACATATTCTAACTTTCTTCAACACAAAACCAAAGCTTCCAAATGTTATCTGTCCTTTCTTAGGTAATTCCTCCTTCGTCTCCTTCTCCTTTCTTTTCTGAGCACCAGATTTATGATTATAACTCAGCCACCGGCGTAGCTCAGTCGGCTAAGGCGCTTGCCTGCCAAGTCGGAGTTCTTCTCTGGCGTGGTTCGATTCCCGCTTGGGCTGATTATCTAGTTGGATTTTATCCGAGGTTTTCCCCAACCATAAGGCAAATATCAGGTAATCTATGGCGAATCCTCGACATCATCGCGCCAAATATCAACTCACTATCACCAATTTCATCGACTCTAAATAACCTCGTAGTTGATACAGCGTCGTTAAATAACCAAGTAAAGAAAATTATAACTCATGATCTGCAAACAAAATTGATTAAAACATTCACATACACGGTTGTCAGCTTCCGAACAAGCCAACCAAACGACTGTTAGTCTGTGTGTGGCGTGGAACAAGCGTAGGCCTATACCACAGTCTAGTATATACAGTCGCGAAGCTCAATACGTAGTAAATATGCAAAAATTAGATAGTTGCCCACCATTGGGATCGCTAATATCGGCTCATTACAGGCAATGCAAAATAGTACCATCACAGTCTATTGTTTCTAGCACCCTCAAAACTCAAGCTTCGTGACTGTATTTAGTAGACTGTGCCTATACTATCTATCGTAGTAGAAAACTGTTTTCCCGGTAAATGCCACGCCCAATGCAACGATTTTACTATGATCCGGTGTGTAAAAGGTCGCAAAAATTAAATAATAATATTACTTTCAGTTTTACATTTTAAATTATCTATATACAAGAAAGAATCATAAAGTAACCTTAATAACAGTTTTATTAGTTGAATATATACAATAAAACTACAAATACTTCATCACTTTTTAACGTAGTAGGTATAACAGAAACGCTTGCATTGAAGGTACTGGGGACTATATTGAAAAGTGATGAAGTGTTTGTAGTCTTATTGTACATATTCAAGTAATAAAACAATTATTAAGGTTACTTTTTGACTCTCCCTCGTAGTACTATCAGCACGTTATCCGGGCCCCCTGAAAGCCCCGGGCCCCCCAGGATACAGCCATGCCTTCCATACCCTCTCACCGCGCCTGCTTCCGACCACACTTTGAGCCGAAAATGTCACTTTGTAGAAAAATGGCGCACGTCTTGGAAGTTGTGGAACTATTTATTAGAACGTGCGGAAGAGGTGGCACAATTAGTGGACAATGTACGAAAACGCTACATTAGGGATAGGCCTAAAGACAATCCTGTGAAATTTTATAATGCTATAGAATTAAAAATACGGTTCCGATTTGATAAAGAAACTGTTATTGAGATTGCTCATCTTTTCGATGGCCGGTTGACCAGAACGAATAATAGAGATTTGCCAGTGCCTCCAATAATACAGTTATTGACTGCATTAAAATTCTAATATCTATAATATTATAGTTTAGGTATTTCTGTAGTAACATTCGTATATTTATAACCTCAATTCGATGAAGTGATATGTAGTATATAACCTACTTTTTATTACTGAAACGAATTTTTTTACTTAAATATTATTTAACTTCTATCTAATGTAGGCGTAACTATCTTAAAAATTGGCATTGAGAGATTTCACGTGAGTGCTTTCTAAGCAGATTCCTTAATTATATTGAGTTTAAAATGATTTTGATTTTTGTTGACTACCTGTATTTTGAGATAAGATTTATCTTGATGTTGATATAATCATTACTGTTTTGATAAGATATATTTTCATGCCGGTAAAAAATACAACTGATATGGCTGCTTGTGCTGAGATATTGTCTCTAGTTAATGTGCAGTCATAACCTCACCATGAAAAGGGATCTCATACCGTTATGCCTAGGCCTATTTTGTTTTGCATTGTAGAACGACTTGGCATTCAAAATATTCCTGAAGGGCAAGTAATAATGGACAAGAGAGAGAGATAATATTAATGGCAATAGTAATGTATATATTTCATTCTTAAGACCTCTATTCACTATTCACGAAAAAGACAAAAATAAAAATAAAGGGAATAAAACGATATATCAATGAAGCAGACACGTATAAAATCTAAACTAACGATATAAATGAAAAAAAAAAATATATATATATATATATATATATATATATATATATATATATATATATATACATATATATGTACAGCTGTCAAAAGAAAAAGTGGCCGCTCTCCTGAAACAAAGTTCCCTTCGGGTATCTTCTCTACAATTCGGAGACAGGCGATGTTACATGTTGTTGGACCACGTTGCCTGATATTTACAGTTATAACTGAAGTATACTTTATGTTATTCGATAGCGTAATGGTAGCGTTCAGGCCTCTTATTCATGAGGTCCTGCGTACGAGTACAACCTCGTGCTTTTTATGTTCTTTTTTGTTCTGTTTTTGAGAGAGACAAACTAGACATAATGGCTCCTTTCCCTTTTACGATTATTTTAGTAATTAACATCAGGTCCATTAATATATTATGCCATGACTTTAACATTATCATTATGATATTGTGGCTGCAAATGGAAAGAAAAAATATTTTATTCTCAATAAAATATCTTTCTTGGCATAAACAAAACTAATTTACAGGCGTCGGCCTTAAAGCATTCAAACAATTAAGCGTTCAAAAAACAAAACAAAAAGCCACAATTCAATATTTAGTCTACCTTCCTCTTATCTCGATCATCTTGCAGTCGAGTGGGCATGGAATTGACTAGTCTTTGCAAATAGCGACTGTTCTTAGACACGATATTCCAGGCATTCTGAACATACATACATAAGTGTTCTGTCCATGGGCAGGTCTTTCATTGCAAACCCAGCAATCTCTAATCTTTCCTATTTTCTGCCTTCCTCTTAGTCTCCGCATGTGATCCACATATCCTAATGTCGTCTATTATTCTTTTCAACCAGAGACCCAACCAATTCCTTTTTCTCTTTCTAATCAGTTTCAGCATCATTCTTTCTTCACTCACTTTTCCAAACACAATTTTATTTCTTATTCTGTCTGTCCACTTCACACGCACCGTTCTTCTCCACATCCACATTTCAAATGCTTCAATTCGTTTCTCTTCATTTCGTCGTAATGTCCATGTTTCTTCCCCATACAATGCCACACTCCACACAAAGCACTCACTAGTCTCTTCCTTAGTTCTTTTTCCAGAGGTCCGCAGAAGATCTTCTTCTATTAAAAGCTTCCTTTGTTCATGTTTGCAGTTTTTTTTGGGAAGGATAGGTCTAAATGCGGTAACATCCCGCTGCTTTCCGCACACCACTATCTTTTTCGCATCTTATTAAATTCCAGGGGGCCCAAGCCTGGAGATGAGGAGAGTGGATTTGACTAATTGAGCCCTCCGGACTTCACCGAAAGTCACGGCAAGGATTAAATATTAATTCTATCAGGATGTTTGACCCGATCAGAGACCGGGAAATCTCAATTAGCCTTTGCCCCCCGCATCCTGGACTAGCTTCTACGAATCATCAGAAAATCTTAGAGTGTGATTGGACCAATTTTTCCGAAAATGTTTCCACACTTTTGCCCTCGTAGCTCACCGGACGAACGTCGGAATTTAGATGTCAACGTGTCAGGTTCAATTCCTCGTTACTCTTTTTCGTTTTATTGTGGTTCAAGATAGTATAATGTAATAATACAAAAAGAAAAACTAATACCAGTATTATGCAACTGGATTTTTCCAAACCTAATATTAAATTTATGTTATTTATATCGCTAAAGAACGATTACAATAAAAATAACTTGAATATTATTTATACAGTATCACTAAAGAACGATAACATAATATAAATGATAAATATCGGTTTGTTTAATTAATATAAGATATTATATAATACGTATTAAATTATCTAAATAAAATAACCTATTTTACAAAGAAAGACGGTTATTTGTGTTATAATAATTACTTAAATAAAATACAGATTATTTATATTGCGAAAGATCAATAACAATATAAATAACTTGAATATTATTTTATAATGCTAATGAAGGAAAACAGAACATAATTGATAACTTGAATATTATTTATATCGCTAAAGAACGATAACAATATAAAAAACGTGAATAATATTCATATCGGAATTTCACAGATTTATTACAGATGTATTTAAGAAATTGTAGAAGAATAGTAATTAGTAACAGTGTCCTATTTATTCTTCTTGGAGCCAAATTTGTAACTTTTAAAAGTGTGGTTACTATGTTGAAGTGTATGTGTTGCAACAGATGCTTGATTTGTTATGTATGTGAGTCAGTTATGGGATGCTTGATGTCGTCGCAATGTCGTAATTATAGTCTGATTGTGTTCGTGTGACTATTGTGTATTAATTTATGATGTTTGGTACGGAAAGCTGCATATTTGTGTTATAGAAGTGTTATGATCATGTTTTAAAATTTGTTTTAAAATTTTACATATTAAAATGAAATTAGCATGTACAATAGCGCCTTTTTAGTGACCCTGATATTCATAACAATTTTTACAAGGTATTACGCCAGTGTTATGTATGTGTGTTGTTAATGTTTTTGTATGTTTCAAATTGATAACTGATATTTGTTTTGCAATCGCAATGCCTAATTTACGGATTGTTTATGTTTTGTTTACATCGCGTAAGCTAATTTAATTTTCTTTTCCATTTCTCTTTATGCTTATCTTTTTTGTGTATAAAACTATACATACATATGTATAACAGGGCTAAACCCCACTGGAGATGCAATAATAATAATAATAATAATAATAATAATAATAATAATAATAATATTAACAATAATAATAATAATAATATTAACAATAATAATAATAATAATAATAATAATAATATTAACAATAACAATAATAATAATAATAATAATAATTATTATTATTATTATTATTATTATTATTCATATCGTTACAAAACGATAACAGAATACATATGATGACTTGAATTTTATTCATATCTCTAAAGAACGATAACAAAATATAAATAACGTGATACCATAAAGAACGATAACTGGATATAAATGATAATTTGAATATCATTTACATCGCTAAAGAACGATTAAAAAATAAAATGAAAACTTGAAGAAGGCCCGAACCCACAACCTTTGAATCATTAAATAAGCACTCTACCGCTGGTCTACTAGGAGCATATATGGAACACTTTCATAGTTCCGGAACTGCTTGTACAAGCACATGCATCGTGTAACATCGCCGCGACCCGAAGTGAACTTTGAAAATATTCGCTGTTCACGAGTGCGGCCACTTTTTTTTTTTGACAACTGTACACACACACATATATATATATATATATATATATATATATATATATATATATATATATATATATAAAACTTAACCTACTCAGTCCTACTTAACCTAACTATATAAAACCAATAAAATATATGCACAAAAATCTAACCTAGCTGTGTAAACTAGTGGAACGGATACATACAAAACCTTACTTAACAATATAAATCAATGAAAAAGATATGCACAAAAGCTAATCTAACTATATAAATCAATGGATAAGCCATGTACTGTACAAAACCTAACCTAATTTCACCAGCAGTATCACTACCTATTTAATAAAATATTATATATCTGAACTGAGTGAAGTAATCTAAACTATCGGCAACAAAAACTAGAAACTGAAATAAAACTACTTTATATATATATATATATATATATATATATATATATATATTCTTTCTCGAGCGATCAATTAGGCTCCCAACTCATATCACAAGCTAAGTAATCTGTGGGTTATGCTACGTTTACACGGCGACATTTTAGAGAAGAGAGCTAGAGATTATAGCTGAGTATCACTGTGTAAACGGTTGTGAGAGCAGGTATCACGTTGACTCTAATATCTAAATAGAGAGTCTAAATAGAGTGGCCTTGAAAACTGCTCTCGCTGTGTAAACACCCTTAACAGAGAACTCGCATATACTGTCAGTTCTCATTATAGCTACTCTTAATTAGTCAGCTAAGTTGAACTTTTTCATTAACTCTCGCGACTGTTGCGTACGAGATTATACAAGCTTGCGCATAACTCTTGAAATAACGGTCTAAAGTAATAATCATGCTACGTTTGCACGGCGACAGTTCAGAGCGAAGTTCTGAAGAAGCAGGAGAGCTCTCTAACGGAGTGTTTACACGGTGACAGAATATAGCTTCTCTAAACCCATTAGCGAGCTCTCATGAGATTTATATAATTCTAAACTCTAAGTTACTCTCCGGACCGTTTACATGGTGCAGACAGTTTAGAGTGAGAGAAAGTGTTGAGAGAGAGCATTTAGAGAAGAATAGGCTGGTCAGTGCATTTTTATGACATCCTCACCCATCTACCTTGTGAGCATTGTGTCAGCAGTTGTGTAACCTGACCACGCATAGCACTTGCGTTGCTAATATTGTTGAATGAGTCATTATTTATTTATTCGTATAGAATACTATAATTACACGAAGGACGGAGTTGATAGTCTTGATAAAAAATGTGCAAATTATAACTCAAGTCGGCACACATGTAATTTACATTCTATGAATCAGAGGTGCATGAAAATAGTACCAATGGTAAGAGAAACTCAAAAAGTTTAGTTGTGTCAACATTGTTTACCTACTTGATAACACGCCTCATAATAGTGCATATAAACAAATTTGTTCATTGTTGAGCCGAAATGGCTATTATAGACGACAGAAGAGCTTAATTTTCATGTGAACCAGTCGGTTATTAATGTGCAAAAGCATTACCGAACAAAGTTTGGTGGAGATTCACCCAGTGGGCCTAAAATCCCTTAATGGTACACTGATTTAAAGGCACGATTCTTCGCAAGCGGTTGCGACTCCATCCATACCTACTACAGTTGCTGCAAGCCCTAATACCAGAGGACAAAGTGCTACGAAGAAATTTTTGCACAAGTATGTAGACTTTAATTTAAAACGATGATGAATTTATTCGTTCCGTGGTGTTTTCTGACGACGCCACTTTTCAACTTTCTGGTAAGGTGAAGAGAGGTAACCTCAGAATCTGAAGATCGGAAAATCCGCGTACCTACGTGGAACTTGACTATAGGCTTGATGTGTACCGTGTTACTAAGGGGGGGGGGGCACATTGAACATCTTTAAATCAAGAAACTAAACGTTTGGAGTTTCTCTTTTTCGTTGGTACCATTTTCATGCACCTCAGATTCATAGCAAGTAAATTACATGTGTTCGAAACCGGAAAGGTCTTTTGTAGGAACCCTGTATAAAGACAATTTTCAGGCTTCCTGATAAAAGAAAGGCAACGGATATAGCTGAAGACGTGGTTCTTGAGGAGAAGAAAACGAAGAAGAAGAAGAAGAAGATGTGCTTTGTGCCCCCCAAAAATTAAAGAGGGAAAAAAAATATTCTTCCTGCAAGGACCGAAATCCAATTTACCTCCAATGTTAAAAAAAGTGTGCATAATTTGCAATGAAAATGACTGATTACGTTTAAGCTCCTCAAAAGAGACCGAGTGTTCAAAGAGAAAAAAACAATTTTTCACATAACATTGTTCATCTTCTTTCATTATAATATTGTGTTTATAATGGTTCTACTATTACAGTGTAATAGTTGTGCCTATTTCGTTTTGTTAAATTATAACTATATTCTTCTTAACAGATACTGGTACAGACCCCACTGTACCAGTTATGTGATTTGTTTTTAATGTATTAGGTGAGCATTATTATTATTAATATGATGCATTATCAGTAGTAGTAAAGGAATATAGAAGATATTCCACATCAAATGAATGGTGATAATTGCACAGTAATAATAATAATAATAATAATAATAATAATAATAATAATAATAATAATAATAATAAAGGTAAAGGTATCCCCGTAACATGCCATGAAGGCACTTGGGGGCATGGAGGTAGAGCCCCATGCTTTCCATGACCTCGGCACTAGAATGAGGTGGTGTGGTCGGCACCACGCTCTAACCGCCTTTTACCCCCGGGAAAGACCCGGTACTCAATTTTATAGGAGGCTGAGTGAACCTCGGGCCCGTTCTGAAAGTTTGGCAACGAGACAAAATCCTGTCACCACCTGAGATCGAACCCCGGACCTTCCAGTCCGTAGCCAGCTGCTCTACCAACTGAGCTACCCGGCCGCCAATAATAATAATAATAATAATAATAATAATAATAATAATAATAATAAAATACTGATATTATTATTATTATTATTATTATTATTATTATTATTATTATTATTATTATTATTATTACAGTTCGCACTTACTGGAGGATATGGACCTTTCGCTGTACCTCCTCCAGCAAATAAATAAGTAAGAATAAAACCCACAAAATTATTAACAACTAAAACAATGGACCTTGCTAAAATTACGGCCAAATTACAATAAATTAACAAAACTAATAGCCAAATTCAAACGCCTCAACAGTCTCAGCTAATTTTGACAATGCCTGATTTCTCAAGGTCCTTATTCTTGTTAAACACATTCCACAAACAACTTTCCAATTCATATGCTTCAATCAATCTTCGTGTCTCCGACACTCCATTGTTTTTGGCCCTCATTTACACTGCTTCAGTCGCGAGAGTTTATGAAAAAGTTCAATTAAGTTGAATAATTTAGAGTAGCTATAATGAGAGTTGAGAGCATATGCGAGTTTTTTGTCCGGGGTGTTTACACGGGGAGAGCAGTTTTCAAGGCCGCTCTATTTAGTCTCTCTAATATCTAATTAGAGTCAACGAGATACCTACTCTCATAACCGTTTACACGGTGATATAGCTCGAACGGAACCTGGTGAAGCTTGACCTTGATGGAGAAACCAGTTCTACGGGCTGTTGAGAGTGGGGGGGGGGGTGACGCTTGTTCAGTCTCGCTTGCATCTCCTCACATAACATGGGTCGGTAGTCGATCCCACAACACAATACTGTTCCCTCCCTCCAAGTTTCACCAGGTTCCGCACGAGCTATACTCAGCTATAATCTCTAGCCCTCTCTTCTCTAAACTATCGCCGGGTAAATGTAGAGACGCAATTCCGCCGCTCAGAGCGCTGTTCGGTTCTAGATATTTGTAGCAGAACACTTATTGACATTGACATTTGGGGCATTTAAAGGACCCATCGTTGCGTATTAAATGCTTCGTACAATATTTTATGGTCAATAGACGTAAGTTTAAAACTTCTACCTATCAATTATATTAAAATAAATGGTTGTCATTTTTGATATGAAAAGATGTTACATATTGTAAACTGAGGCACTACCTTCCTGTTGTTCAATTCATACACCATACCTTTTCGAACATAATGAAAGAAACTTTATACAGTTTACATGAACAATGTAGTCTACCATTTTCATATGTTTATTTATTATTATTATTATTATTATTATTATTATTATTATTATTATTATTATTATTAATTTATTCTGTTAAGAACAATAAAATAATGTGTTTAGGGTATAAACCTGTTGCTAGGAAGCGTAATGTGTCCAACAGCATTTCCTTTGTACTAATGACAATCCTCATAGTTGTGTCTTTTTTGCCAATTACAGGTCATATGTGTAAGCTCCATGCGTGTTCCGGCGAGATATCCAGGGTTTTTCCCACGTAGATCTATTTCTCCTCTGCCTTCTTCAATTCAGAAGAAATGCACACTACAGCGGCCGAAAAACGCTGTTTCTGCCATAGTTGTAAACGCACTGACCAGAATGTTCTTTTCTATATGCTCGTAACACTTTCCCTCATTCTGAAGTGTCTGCACCATGTAAACGGTCCGGAGAGTAACATTAGAGTTTAGAGTTACACCAATTTCATGAGAGCTCGCTAATGGGTTTAGAGAAGCTATATTCTGTCACCGTGTAAACACTCCGTTAGAGAGCTCTCCTGATACTTTAGATCTTCTCTCGCTCTAAACTGTCGCCGTGTAAACCTAGCATTATACATTAATTAGTTATCGTTTGTTCACTTGTTTTGAAAGGCATTGTGGGACTTCTGTTACCAACCAAATTGTAACTCTACACTTTGCTGGCGTAAAGTGACACTTTGTAAAGTGCACTTCTTCAATCGTGTAGGAATACCACCAAGTGTCACCAAAGAGTTTGTAATACTTACTAGAGACACATACCCGTGAGTGGCAGGCAAGAAAAATGTCACAAATTGAATCGGCTAGCATCCGCCATTAAAGGCGGTGATAGACACTGTATTAAACATCTTTCACAAAGGATGAATCGTGACGAATTAAACATTAATGGCAGAGGAGCGCTATATTTATTAAAGTATTATAATGATTCATCTTTGGCGATATTCCAAAAAATAAATTAAATGACCCATATACACTGGGGATAAGTTTGTGAAATACTGAATAATGGCAATGTCAACATTAATTTTCAGCATTACTAGTATTGTTTTAAGGACATAATAATGGATATTTACTGTAATATTTAAAATGATCTATATTTCAGTCTTTTCATGCAAAGGAAGAGGCAGGTATATGGCGCTTAGAAAATATTTAGTGGTGAAATATGGTATCATAAAAATTCTGGAAACTGATTTAAAATATAATGTGAATAAATTTTATAATAAAACAATCTATTCATTGTGTAGTTGATGACCACAAAGTTAGAAGTCAGTACAGACATTTTAATACAATTAGTAGCGGTAATAGAAGGCCTAGAAGTAGTGGTAATAGTAGGCCTAGTAGTAGTGGTAATAGTAGGAGTAGTAGTAGTGGTAATAGTAGGAGTAGTAGAAGTGGTAGTAATAGGTGTAGTAGTAGTGGTAATAGTAGGTCTAGTAGTAGTGGTAATAGTAGGAGTAGTAGTAGTGGTAATAGTAGGTGTAGTAGTAGTGGTAGTAGTAGGCCTAGTAGTAGTGGTAATGGCAGGAGTAGTAGTAGTGGTAACAGTAGGCCTAGTAGTGGTAATAGTAGGCCTAGTAGTGGTAATAGTAGGTGTAGTAGTAGTGGTAATAGGAGTAGCAGTAGTGGTAATAGTAGGAGTAGTACTAGTGGTAATAGTAGGCCTAGTAGTGGTAGTAGTAGGCCTAGTAGTAGTGGTAATAGTAGAAGTAGTAGTATTGGTAATAGTAGGCGTAGTAGTAGTGGTAATAGTAGGAGTAGTAGTAGTGGTAATAGTAGGCGTATTAGTAGTGGTAATACGTGTAGTAGTAGTGGTAATAGTAGGCCTAGTAGTAGTGTTAATAGTAGGCCTAGTAGTATTGGTAATAGTAAGCGTAGTAGTAGTGGTAATAGTAGGAGTAGTACTAGTGGTAATAGTAGGCCTAGTAGTGGTAGTAGTAGGCCTAGTAGTAGTGGTAATAGTAGAAGTAGTAGTATTGGTAATAGTAGGCGTAGTAGTAGTGGTAATAGTAGGAGTAGTAGTAGTAGTGGTAATAGTAGGCGTATTAGTAGTGGTAATACGTGTAGTAGTAGTGGTAATAGTAGGCCTAGTGGTAGTGGTAATAGTAGTTGTAGTGGTAGTAGTAGTACTAGTTTTTGTGGTAATAGTAGGTCTAGATTTTGCGGCAATAGTAAGCCTAGTAGTAGTGGCAATAGTAGGCCTAGTAGTAGTAATAATAATAGGCCTAGTAGTAGTGGTAATAGTAGGCCTAATATTAGTGGTAGTAATAGGCCTAGTTTTTGTGGTTAGGCCTAGTAGTAGTGGTAATATTAGGCCTAGTATTAGTGGTAACATTATGCCTAGTTTTTGTGGTAATAGTAGGCTAGTAGTAGTAGTAATAATAGGCCTAGTAGTAGTGGTAATAGTAGACCTAGTTTTGGTGGTATTAGTAGGCCTAGCAGTAGTGAGACCTAGTTAGTAGTAGTGGTGGTCATAGACCCACTAGTAGTGGTAATAATAGGCCTAGCTAGGCCATCAGGTATATTTTTCACTAATTTCTTTCCATTTAATACAAACAAAAAGTAGAAGTACATGCTGTACAATACGGAAATTACATGATTAATTAATTTATTATGAAACAAAACTTTTAGACAAATATAGTCTGAGGATTTTCTTATACACTCTGCTATTATAATCCACTGTAATATGATGGCAGCTAACCCTTACATACATTGTTGAAACCAACCTTTTAAACCTGATTGTGTGTCTGGAAAAACTTTATCCGAGAAATGGTCCGACATTCTGTAAACACATTCAAAGGAGGAACTGCATTTGGAACATTCTTCCAAATATTAATATATGCATGCTTTCCTGAGCATCCTACAATAGTAGCTATATTCGAACAATTATTTGTGGCGCAGTATTTCACCATTTTCTTATTATTTCCCTTCAAGTGTACTTATATTTATTCGTACTCCACAATAAGCATTAACTGCTCGCACTCCCGGCGAAGCATCAACTCCCTTTAATGGCGGCCGAACAGCGGTTCAATTTTGTACGCGAAACTAGCGCCGTTGGTGTCTCTAGTTATATATTACAAACTTTTGAGTGTCACTTTGCAAAGTGGTGATATAAAGTGCCGAATATGAATACCTGCCTAAAATTCTGCCTGCTGGGAAAAGCACTCCCCATCCCCTAGCTATAACATCAGTGAACTGGCTGTGGGACACGGACAACTATTTAATGTTTGTAAACAAAACGCACGGACCAAAGATGCTTATCCTGATACAGCTACTTTATCCGAACCATAGTGATAAGTGTTAAAAATTTGATAGAGGTTTATTATCAAATTTTAAAAAAGGCTCCCTCCTCAATTTTTAAAATTTCAACATACCCTTGTCTTGTCGTTGAATAGAGAATAGGATATTTGACTGCTATGATTCTCTATGAAAACCTAGTTATACAGTGTATTGAAGAAAAGGTTCCAATATTTAGAGTGGATGTAGTATGAATCAAAACAAGAAATAAAAGTCCTACAAATATGGAGCCAAAATTAATATCTTCTGAGAAATGAGCAAATGTTTACCGTTACTGTAAGAGCAGCATATCTTCTACTGTGAGCTCTTTGGCAAGAAACAAATTGAGGAAACAGAATTAACAGTTTGTCACTACATAATACGCAGCATATCTTTGTTTTGTGTGTATCAAAAGGACGCTTAACAAGACGGCAGTACGTTAGAGTTCCTTGATTCGGGCCACACTATTGTCACAGGAAGTGGCATGTGATCTTGCTTGCCCCTTAAGTCTTGCGTCACATTTCGTATAGATCACATAAGGTGCTCAATTCCGATATTGATCGCATAGAGCAGTCTTGCGATGGTGACTAGAAATTTCAAGCGAGAGCTCATTTATACGTAAGGAATCGCGCACTCTTTGAAATTAGTTTTAATACGTTGATAAGAAAGTCCTGATAACGAACCCAGTTAATCACTGTGGTAGCACGTATGGCCCTATAAATCTATCACCAAAAACGCCTGCCCATAAGTAGATTCAGAATCGGTGCTGATGCCTTGTTTCCTGAACTGCATGGGCATTTTCATCAGTCCACACATGCTGATTACCAAAATTCACAACACCATCTCTGCTGAACCCTGGTCATATCCGCAACCAGACTTGTTTCAGTATTCTTTGCGACGTATGATCCTTTCATGCCAGGGGTGTCAACTACGGTATTATTAATGGTAGTAATCTGCTGTACTGTAGGGCAGAGGTATGCATTGCCATAAATAGACGTAACATTGAGCACCTCCTTTGAACAAGTGTTCAGATCTCAGAAAGTATGTGTTGTAGGACCTATGTCTATTAGACATTATTTTCTTGTTTTGATATATACTATCACCTCCTAAAATATTGGATACATTTTTAACTACCTGTATATTTATGGTCATTCAGAAAATCTGGGATTACTCAAGTCCTCATAAACATTATGTGGTGGACAAAATCCAATTGCATTTTCGTAACTAGCACTTCAGACTTATCTTAACTGTAAGACTGCTCTATTTCAATATTTTTGCAGGACCTTTGTGATTATCAAAGAACCGGAAATGCCTTATAATTCCATCCGCCAAGTTATGCAACAGTTCAGTACTCGTTTGTGGATAGCTGTGGGTGTCAGCATTCTTATTATTTCAACACTGGTATCGACAACTAAGTTCATCAGTTCCGGATTAAATTACTTTGGTATATCTGACTCAACTACCCAAGTCATTTGCATCTTTATTCGAGGAAGTAAGTATTGGTCAGTAGAAATGCAAAAACATCAGACATTAAGATTTGATTATCCAATCGGCCTGTTCAGTAATGTACAAAAATAAGGTAATTGCATAACTACATTTTGCATCTAAATGGTTATAAATAAATTTAACGTACAGTAGAGCGTCTCGTTTAGGCACAGTGAAAACGTAAACAAAGTGCAGGTAACGTGTGGGGGTAAGACGAGCCGTACGATAAACACGAGGGATGCACAAGGTTTTAGTTACAACATTTTATGGTGGAGCATTAATTGAAATTATATTTTCCAAAAACACACAAAACAAAAGAACACAAATTGTATAACTTTACCCTAGACATATTTGAACAAACAAGCAACTGTAAAGTTGAAATGATTCAATATAACAAATCAAATTTTGCTACTTATATGACGTTGCTTTCAAGCAGCGATTTTGCGGTCATAAATTTCATTCCCTGTATGATTAATATCACCTTCTTCTGTGGCCGAACTAACAAAACTACAGTACATTGGTCTGAAGTGACAACACTATTTCCTAAACATAATTATCCCTACTCAAGGTATCAGAATGAATTGAACTTTGTTTACGTTTTCAGTGTGCCTAAATGACACGCTCTACTGTAATTATTTCCGCCCCTGTGGACTACAAGTAAGTACTGATCGTAAAATGAGCGGGCTAGCGTTCAAATCCTGGTTGGGGCAAGTTACCTGGTTGGGGTTTTTCCGGAGTTTCCCCCCCCCCCAACCAAACTGAAATATAATTACTGGCTAACTTCTGGTGTTGGACCTCGAACTCATTTGGCCGTCATTAATTCACATATCTGTGGAGTCAGTCATCAACGAGTTTTAGCCGAGTAAGGACGTGTGCTGAAGGAGCGGAGTCTGAACAGCGTATAGAGGCATTGACCTACGAACGAGTGATAGAGCGGAAGGGTCATTAGAAAATGGAAAAAGTGCTACAACGAGAAGTGATAAAGAAGGGGAGAAATGAAGCTAGGAATGGAGGACTACAAATGCAGAACAGTACAGGAAACTCGAATAATCAAGTGGATATAACATCAGGAAGCTTGACGTGCAGAATAAATAACATCTGTGCGAAGATTGATTATCTGGTACGGGATAATGAGCAAATGAAAGAGAAAATCAAATATTATGAAGATAAGCAAAGAAAGAAGAATTTAATATTCTTCGCGGTGGAAGAAGAGGGTCATGAATATGGAATGGATACATATGAGACTGTATGCAACGTGTGCGATAAGATTTTTGGTATCGATGTGAGAGTGGGCCACATTGAACAGACTTATAGAATGGGGAAAGGAAGATTTAGACCTATTTTAATTTCTTTCGTAAGCATGAGAACAAGAGAAATTATCTTAAGGAACTTAAGAAAATTAAGAATGACGAAAATAAGGGTTGAAAAAGACGTAAACTATGAAACAAGAAGAAGACGCAAAGCGCTGATACCGTTCATGATAGCTGCTAGAAATAAGGGAAATTTTGCTAAGATATATGAAGATAAACTGAAAGTCAACGGGAGATACTATGACCTGGAGTTTTGTGAGAAGAATATAAATCATCCGGAATTTGGATTAAATAACGTGGTAGAGAAACATCAGAGGCAGACTGACAAATACGCGCAGCGGGAATCGAAAGCAGGAGTAGAGAAGGAAATCAAGCGAACAGTTCAACTGGCTTCGGAAGAAAACATTGGAGCTAATGTAGAATACGAGAAGCATGCGGCGAAAAATGATGAATTAGGAGTCGAAGCAAGAAGGCGTCACACGCAGAAAGAAGACATTGAACCAGGGAGCAAAAAACGGATCACCAAGCTAACAGACAGGAAGAAGTACACTTCTATGAAGAGTGGCATAAAGGCTACAGCGGCAAAGAAATGTGCGAATGAGAAGATAAAGAAAGGTTTAAGTTGTGTAATGATGAATGAGTCTAGTGAAGAAGAGGGAGCTACTGATGGTTATGAATCGTGTGAGCGGATAATAGAGGTAAGAAGAAGGAAAGAGAAGGAGAGGAGTCCAGGGTTGGGAATAATAGGAGAATCATCGAAGGGGAATATGGAGAGTATAAGGAAAGGAGTCTTTGCGAGTGCAGATAAAAGGGGAAGTTACGAAAGGGACTGCGGGGAAGAGAAGAAAGAAGTCGAGTATATAACTGACAACGAGTGCGCAGAGGGTCAAAGATCAACAATCGTGGAGATGTTTGAGAGAGAACTAAATAAGATACGCGAGAAAGTAGACGAAACTTATATAAAATGCAGCGAGTTATGTGATATTTAAGGACAACTGTCAACGAGAGCGCAGAGGGTCAAGTTCAGAAATCGTGGAGGTTTTGGAGAGGGAACTAAAAAAAAAAGATGTACGAGAAAATAGGTGAAACTATATAAAAATTCAGCGAGTCATGTGATAGTAAAGAAACAAGGAAGTGCAAACTAAGACGTGTGAAGTGTAAAAGTGAATCAGAGGAAAGATCTGCTTAGTCTGAGGCATAGATAAATTGAAAATCAATGATAAAGTGTACGTTCTCGAATACTGTGGAAAGAATTGTGACAAACCAGAGTTTCGGACCGAAATCTAGCAAAGCCAGGTGAATCAAGGCGCATTGAAACGGAGGTTCAATGGACGCGAAAATATACGTACGTCAAGGCAGCACGCTAGAAGAATGGAAAAATGCATACGACACAAAACTTCAATATTAATGAAACGAGAGATGGACAATGACGATACCTGACGTCTACTTCGAGTACGAAACAGCTGACCAGAATAAACCAAGGAGGAAAACATAACGTGAGGCAGATATAAAACACTGCGGACGAAGGATTAGGGAAACAACTGGTAGTGTCTGAGGTCAGGAGCATAGACAAGACTAATGGAGGAAATGCAAGAGAAGACATGAGAAGAACGAGTGTAGGAATGAAGCGACTACCAGATATTAGTGATTGTGAGGACTGAATAGATAGGGCGTTGGAGAGGTTATAGCGAAGAAGAAGAGTGCTAAAAAGTGAGTGCAGAAAAGTTAGGGGTGGCAAAAGTGTAAGAAAAGGAGCAGAGAAGAAAGTGTTAGTGTAAGAAAATAGGGTAAGAGTGTAATAAGATAAACTATCAAACAATGAATACAATGATATCTGAACAAATGTGAAGTGGAATGAGAGAGAAATTGGAAGTGTAATTTAAGTGAATTAGATATTTGATGTTTTTCAATGTTTTGGATTGGGAGTAGTAGCAGGGGTACTATAACTGTAGGAGTATTATCGAAATAAATATATGGATAGGGGTAATAAAATAGGAAATTTAGGAATGGAAGGGAAACAGTCTAGGTAGGAGGGAGAGAATAGAAGAGGATAGAGGGGGGAAGGACATATAGCAATTCAGTCATAATAGAACATTAGAAAGCAATCAAGAAATTCTCGGCAAATAATATCTTAATAGAAAAGAGTTATATGTATTAAAGGGATGGTGGATCGAGAAACAGAAATGTGAAGGTCCACCATAACTGTGAATTGTAAAGTTGAATGACAAATAAATATCAATATCAATATCAATATCAATATCAATATCTGTGGAGTTTGGTCAGAACGTATCTCCAAAATGGCCATTTCCTGCTATGTACACTTATCGGTAGGCTTTTTAGAAGCTTTCAAAAAGTATCAGCATGTGCATATAATTAAAATCTATGTTATTTTCATTCACATTTGTATGTAAACTAGAATTCTAATTTATAAAGGAAAAGTGAAAATACATATGTTTGTATCTCAAAACAGTTCTTTTTGGAGTTAGGCCTATGTTTTGACGAAATACCACAGATATCATAATCATCATCATCATCATCCAATACCATAGTCCGTGGTAAGTTCACGGTGCAGAGACTTGTACAAGAGCGCGGTTGTTGGGCTAGAAGTATGTCTATCCCTCAAAGAACAGAGTAATAAGCACAATAAGCCTCAAGCTGAGGAATAGCTGTCAAAAAAAAAAAAAAAAAACGTGACGCTCTCTAGAACCTAAGTTCTCTTCGAATATCGTCGCTGGGTCATTCCATACAAGATTTTAAGAATATTCCAGTATTATCATGGCTTTTTAGGGCTTTTAATATAATATATGGTACTTATCAATATTGTCTTACAATATATTTAAGCATGATTATAAGAGTATAATATGAATAGGTATGTAGTGTAATAGAATAAGAACTTATGTTAATTAAAGTATTGTGACAGCGACGTGAGAATCGAACTCACGACCAGCGTCCCGCAAGAAAGCAGATCGCACAGGCTCCACGGAACATTGAGTGACGTCGCGCGGTGGAGAGAAGAGAGAGGGTGTATTACGTCAACGCGACGAGGCTGCGCGCGCAGCTGCTACTTAACGCAGTGAATGTGGAACGACCTTCCCGACTATTCCAGAAATCCGTCGAAGTGGAAGACTCGCGGATTTTCGAGGCTACGTCGCTGTGGTTATAAATTACGGTCGCGAAGGAACGACAGCAGAGTTTTCAGTTATTCAGTCAGTGAGTAAGCCAGAGCAAGCAAGCCAGTCAAGCCAACCGGAGTTCGACTCGAGTGTTCGTCAGCATCTGCGTCAGCATCCGAAGGCCTGAGTTCGAGTGCAGTGGAACGCAGTTGGAGGGACCTGAGTTCGAGTGCAGTGGACCGCAGTTGGAGGGACCCGAGTTCGAGTACAGTGAACTGTCTCTGAAGGTCTGTGGTTCGAGATACTGTGAACTCGAGTGACTGAGATAGAAGAACTGTGAACTGAGAACTGATAGTTCTGATTTGTAAATAGTGCTTTGTAAATATTAGTTAAGATTAACAGTTCATTGTTGTGCGTAATAGTCCAAGTAAATTGTCATTGTCGTCGGTGGAGTGCTATAACGAATACTGTGTTGAGTGAAGATCCAATTGTTGACGAGAGCGTTTAAGGTGAATTGTAGAAAGGAATTATGTTGTGACGAATAAATTACATTGTTGTTACTAATAAAAATCACAGTATAATTGACGTGAACATTTTTATATTTTTTTGTACAGATATCGATGTCTGGCCAAGAACGTGGTCACTTCGTGTGACATACGTAACCTCGTGTTTGTTGTCACTGATCCTCTTCATTGCCTACTCTGCGATATTCATGTCTTACTTGACTGTGCGAAGAAATGAACTACCATTCACAGACTTCCAAGGCTTGTTAGATGATGGAACTTACGAATTCGGCTTGCTATACAACAGTGCAGACGAAATGTATTTCAAAGTAAGTTGCAATATATGTAGCCTACACTAAATTGAATTCAATTTATAATAATGTGTTATTTTCGCTCAGAGGTACTGTGAACTTTTAGTAGAAATGCAATTATTAAGTCAATGGAAATGTGCGACAATCCACAACTGATTAATAATTAAACTTAGTAGAATAAACATCAATCCGTGTTTTGCTGTACGTAAGGGATACGTAAAATATATTTGGATCTCTCTCCGTCACAATCATCCTTCTCCCTGTCCACCTCTACTCATCCCTCCATCCCCCTCCCTGCCCACCTCTTTCTCTCCATCCCACTCTCCTCCCCTCCCCATTTCCCTCTTTCCCATCACCTTTTCTTCCCCCTCTCTCTCTCCTTCCCTCTTACACCCATCCCCTATCACCCTCTTAGGAAAATATTAGGGGCCAAGAGGGATGAAGTTATAGCACAGGCATGCCAGAATTGACACACTGAATGTGCAGTGTACGTTCGCGGTATCATCGGTCTGTGCAGATTGCGTCATTCACGCGTTGATCTTACCAGTTCTTACCTGGAGGAGTGTACAAGAATCTATTCTGTGCTTCTAGTGTTAGAATAAATTGGCATTTGAACATTATAAAACATTTAGCAGAAGGACAAAAACACAATTATTGTCAGTGTCTATATTTGACAATTGCGACACAAGTAACATTAGGCTTACTGAGTTATATTTCACAAAGTAGTGGTTCGTAAAGCATCACTTACTAACATGATTTTAATACAGTATTTGAAGAAAAATGTAAAGAGTGCAGTAATTTCGAAACAAAAAAAAAACCAACACAGAATTTCATTTTACATAGTAGGCACTAATTATTTTAAAATGATAATCTTTCCGTTTTCGTCAAGCTTTACGTTTTCGTAACCAAATGTCAAAGAAAATATTTTACTCCCAATTACATGCAGTAGGATATTGTGTGTGAGGTTTTTACAATGAAATCATTTCCTTACTGTCTGTCTTTCTCTTTCTTTCTTTCTCTCTTTCTTTCTTTCTTTCTTTCTTTCTTTCTTTCTTTCTTTCCTGTAGTTTAACCTCTCCCGTTTAGGTTCATTTAAACGACCCACGCCACACGGGCCTTACAGGGCCGCGACCTGTCGGGAGAGGAATTAATCTATGGATCACATACATACTATTTGACCACACAAGAACATGGAGGGCCTCCCCGGACGAGGGATCAGCTCAGTGCCAGGGCCACCTCCGATACAACACAAACATTTAAGACATTACACAGCTTTCACTCATACATATGAAAGAATTAAGGGAAGGATCGCCGTCCATGGCCGGACTTTTAGGAGGTACAGTCCCGGCATTTGCCTGGAAATAACTGAGGAAACCATGAAAACCCTGGGATCGAACCCCGGACTTCCCGAATTCAAGGCCAGCCCTCCACCACTCCGCTAGCCCGCTCGGTTACTGTATATCAATATAAATTAACATTACTAAACATTATATAAATTAAGCTTAGAATATAAATTTACATATAGTTTATTTGGGAAATGTTAAGAGCAAATATCAGCAAGTTGGGAGCGTTACAGTAGGCCTACTGAAAGAAGTTAAAAACGTAGTTCACAAGCTGTGAAGCGACGACTTTCTCTTCATATCAGGTTGACGTGAGATGGAAAAATTGTCTTTTTTTTTTTTTCAGAAAAATTTTCCGCCTTGCAAATAGATGTTTTCTTCGCTCTCTTACTGCCTCAAGAGCCTCGTATGTATTCCTCACTCACTATTCTCATCACTTATCAGCTTATGAAATACAAATCGTAAGTCATCTAACCTTTGATGACTTTGTTAGTGCAGACTCCAAACCAACGCCATTGTCAAGTTCGTTTTGCCGTCAGATTACTGATTAAGAAATAAGCACTGGCGAATATCATATTTTGAGAACTTTACTAATCTGATATAAACCAACACAAAACTCTTAGCTAGAAATGGGCTGATGAAAGTCTTTCATTTTAAAATAATTATTGTTGGCTGAGGAAAATATTATAACAATTATGTTATATGATTTGTGGTTTCTTTTCTTCATTATATTTGTGGACTACTCACTTTACTTTTCGTAACGCATTCACAGTCACAACTCAATCAGCACCAGTAATAAAACAGTGTTACTGAAACAAAAGCTGATCTGATACTACAGGTACTGTATAGCCCTGTCGCGCTCCCCTCCAAGCCGATTCACTCCTATAGGTAGGGGAATAGAAAATGCACAGAGACAACTGCACAATGTGCAGGGTTTTGGCATGCCTGTTATAGGAGAATGGACAAAGTTATACAACGCAGAACTGCACGCAATGCATTGTGCACCTAATATAATTAGAAACATTTAATCCAGACGTTTGAGATGGGCAGGGCATGTAACACGCATGGGCAATTCAAAAAATGCATACAGAGTGTCAGTTGGAAGACCTGAGGGAAAAAGACTTTTGGGGAGGCCAAGATAAATATGGGAGGATAATATTAAAATGGATTTGAGTGGGTGGAATATGATGGTAGGGAGTGGTTTAATCTTGCTCAGAATAGGGACTGATGGCGGGCTTATGTAAGGGCCTTAATGAACCTCCGGGTTCCTTAAAAATCACATATAAATAAGTAATGCTCTAACATTAACATCCTTTTTGTTTTTCTATTCATACTGCGCAATACATAACCTTCCCTTTCAGTGAAATGAACACATTATTTCCTCGGCATTCGCGTTTCATATACAGAATGTTTCAAAAGGTCACCGAGAAATTAAGCAGTATATAGAGGTATCAAAATATAGACACTTTCGAATAGAAACCAAAGTTTTCCGAAACAAACCCGAGTCAGCAAAAACCTTAACGATAATCACCTACATCCGTATCATCCACAGAAGGTACAAACAGTACATATTGTGCAGTGAATGTATGGGCAGGTAATATCGGTGAACAGGCGATGAGTTCATATTTCTTGACATCACGTTTGAAGGGACAGAATTGAAGACTACCCCGGGAAAAGGATATAACATCACATTGAAATATGTGTTTTAGGTGAACAAATTAATTTTGATGCATTCATTTATAACAATGAATTATTGCATTCAATAGTTGAATAAATTTGTATCCTTGATTAGGCGAATGCTTCTGTTAGTAAATGTAGTCGTAATGAAATATACCGTTGAAATTATGTTTCTTTCTCCTGAGATATTAATTACAGTTGTTGGTTACACCCTTGCTCCGGGAGGTCTTTAATTATAGAATATTCTTGGAACAAGTTATTCCAGAAATGTTCAGTGGCGGTTCCTCGGGGGAGGGAAGGGAGGAACGTCCTCCTCACATTTTCTTCTTTTGAAAGTAAATACCAAATAAAATATGTGCCTTGAAATTCGAGGGAGATTCGATAATTTTTAAGTTCACAGCTATAAGAAAAACTCGGTTGATCGAGTTTTAAACGACGCGCTCATGTGCTGTAGGAAACTGTAAGAAAGATGCGAGATTGTCTGTGTGGAGGAAAGGCACTCCATTCCTCCTTTACTGCAGTTAACACACATAGACAACAGCGCACTAGCGGCCAGAGAAAGAAGCAGAGTTTTAAAGCAAGTAAATGAACGGAGAGGGAGAAGATCCTCCTCTGAATCAGTCATGGGGGGGGGAAATAGAAACAGACTGGTCGTGCAGCAAGCTCGCTACCGCTGCCACCTAACGATGTTGCATTCAACCGGACTATAACACATCTAGGAGGAGATATAACAAAAACAGTTTTAACGCAACGCTATGAAAGACACCATGTAAACTTTTCTTAAATTATAAATCAAAAATATTATACATTGCACTTGATATGGGCTACTATTCAAGGTTTGAAACTTTCGTAGATATTTGAAAGTTAAAGCCGGGTTTATGTAAAACAAAGAGGAAGTAGTTCTGCGTAGTTGGCCCCTGAAATTCACTTCTATTCATTGTTTACTAGACAGGGCAACAGCCAAGTTGTCAGTTTTGTACAGATATATTTGAAACTGAAAGTAGGTACTCCAAACAACATCATTTTTAACATAAAAAATTAATCGGCCACCGGCAGCATTGAACAATAATTATAATATCACTTTACAAAAACTGACATTCTTCAAAAGCATGTGATACTGAACTTGTAAAATGTACATGTGGCAACACAGACCACGTGGGTGGGTGCAGTGTTCTCGCTTTCCTCAGATTATTTCCCAACCCCATTTCCATTTCCGTAAAACGGTTCCGGTTACGAGTTAGTAGCTAGTCTCTTCCAACACGTGGGATGCTGTAGTGTGCTCGAAAAATGCTACGAGGTTGTGAATTTCTTTGTAATTGTTAATTTGCGCAATTATTCAACAATGAATGGAAGTGAAAACATAATATATTTTGGAAATTTAGGAAACTCAGTTTACAGGAACAGATTATTGCTATACAGAAGGGAAAGGCCAACTCCAACACTACCTTGTCTTACATGTATGCATGTAGGCTAATTTGTAGCATGTTTCATTCAAGAAGGTGTCATTTCGTGCTGTTAACTTCTTTCCTCCTCTTAAGAAATATGCAGGAGCCGCTACTGTTAAAAAACAACATTTACGTGAGCGAAAACGTGAACATATAAATACGACTTTAAGTGGATCAGGTAACTTCTAATATCAAATTAAAATTACGAAAGGATACAATCCACGTTGTAACTAGAGGGCTGGAAAATGTGCGTTACTATGTCATACAGGTTAGTTTGGTTGAAGTATGGATGACGTCACAGGTACAAGCGCAGTAACATAAATGCACTACGAGAAGGCGGCAGTACAAGTAGGGACCAACAAATGACCTTCAATGTCAACTTCTAGTCTTATGGGGAAGGAAGCCAGGTGTTTACAATATTGTTTATTGCCTTTGTGCAGGTGGTAGTGTAGTGTAAAAGTGATTTAAAATACCCAAGTCGAAGGATTTGGAATTAAACAGTCTAAGAATTAAATACGGAATATAGATTTTAACTTCGCAAGGAGAAAATATTTTCTGTGCAATACGCAGTTCTTAAATTAAAATACGTAGGCAATATTACATAGAGCGCATTGTAACATAAAGAAACATACCGAAAACGTACAAGGTCTTCGACATCAAATAATGAAAAACATACACGATCTGAATTTAATGTTGATTTATGTAATATTATGATTTCTGCAAATATTCCGTTCAAGAAACTTGTAATCAACATTTTAGAGTTGAAAAGGTGCAAGAAAAATTCCATAAACTCTGCAAAAAAAAAAAATACTAGTTATACAGTTATGTGTAACATTTTGAGTGAGGGGAAAAACGAGGATATTATGGGGCTTTTTTCATTTGCACCTCTAACATCTTGTGACACGGAAAGAAGCTTTTCGATGTTGAAAAACTGTTTGAGTGATAGACGTCGAACTTCCTCTTTCGATAATTTACGAATGTATATTGTGGTTCAGTATAATGCATCCTTTAATCTTTCAGGCGGTGGCGGTTAACATTTGAGGTAAGTTTTTAAATCATAACTATAGGCTACTGCAACTTCATTCCAATATTTATAGATCAGTTGAAAGGAGTGATGGGGTTCTCATTACCAGACTGTACTCTCTTGCCGCTGTATATGTGAGTGAATGATAACACTATGGTCTGTTGATACTGAACTTAAAGCATAACTCACATTTTTCCGTCCTTTATTTATAACTTTCGTGTCAATATTTTAGGCACTCTCACCACCAGTACAACTGTGTCTGAAGAATAATTTAGTAGGCCTATACAGGGTGTAAGGGGTGTAAGTGCCATTATTATAACTGATGATTATTCGTGTCATAAGGAAGAAAAAATGTCCTTCCAATCTTTTTCTAATTGCAATATTTAACCAATTATTAAAGTTTACAATATTAGACGTTTTGCAACGCTGCTGTTTAGGGGAAGGAGGAGGTTTAGAAGTACACAGTACAGCTCAAGCGGGGAGGAGGGGTTTTAGAAGTACACAGTACAGCTCGAGGGGGAGGAAAGGTTTAGAAGTATTACAGCTCAAGCGGGTACAGACATACCGATACAAAACAGATGCTCTGTTCTAATGCAGGAGCGGACCATGACAATACTGTAGTTGATATGAAACGAGCAGCAAATACAGACTTTCAATCTCATTAATAGAACATTATGATAAATTTAAATTTTATGTAAGAATATTGGTCCATTCTTATAGTAGGTCTAAAAATAAACAGTAGTGGTTTTCTACACAATATCATAGAAACTTTTTTCTAATGCAAGATTTTAAATCTCTTCCGCTTCCGTAAAGCAATATTCTTTTTAAACAAATTTCTGTTGTGTGATTTTCGAAACGGGGTAAGAGATTCTAATTTCTAATAATCGTTGCGAAATTGATACAAAAAGTTCGCCGGTTAAGTAACTTTTTTGAGGAAATCGTTGACGGTACATCCTTCTTGCCTCACTTGAATTACGACGACTGTCTCCATAACTTAATAACATATGGTGTCTACACCTGTGGAGTAACGGTCATTGCGTCTGGCCGCGAAACCAGATGGCCCGGGTTCGATTCCCGGTCGGGGCAAGTTACCTGGTTGAGGTTTTTCCGGGGTTTTCCCTCAACCCAATATAAGCAAATGCTGGGTAACTTTCGGTGCTGCACCCCGGACTCATTTCACCGGCATTATCACCTTCATCTCATTCAGTCGCTAAATAACCGTAAAATAACCTACTAAAAAAATAACATGATATTCCTAAACTGTGAATAGCATTGTAAGTTGGTTATCGAATAACCTGTACTGAACTGCCATCCGTTCAGCAATAGAATTATGGACAGGGAGCTTGATCCCTGCTGACTCGTGCTTATGTCTGTGCAGAGTACAGCCTGCTGAACATGTTGCCACGTCTCTCACGCCAGAATATTAACAAATTTAATCATGCATTTTTATTTAATTTCACGAAAACTTCATAGAACACACAAATATTTATTGATACTAATATTAACTCTTCGCTAGATATACTTACTGATGTAATTGTTTTCGTAATTTTACTAACGATATAAGCAGTAAAACGCAAATAAAATAAGAAAATAAATATTTTTTTCTGGGAAAATTATCAAGTTTTGACCCTATGTTTTAGGGACTTTTTTGATCCTGTAGACCGTCCTCGACGACTGTGAAAAGGACGGCACTTATACCCCTTACAACCTGTATAGTGCTGCACAAATATAATTTTTAATTTTATTACTTCTTGCATGACATACAAGACTCGTTTCGTATTTAAAGATATGGATCCTGTTTAACGTAAAATTACGCTCTACTGCATATTAAAGCTGTCCTCTTTTCAAATGTTTCCAGTTATTACAAGAAATATGCGACCAATAAATTCAGGAAAACCTAATAATTATTATTTCCATAATATTGGTGTTTTTACGTACCGGTAATTAAGAACTGTAACATCTCCTGAAGTGTGAGGTTGAGGCAATTGCTGTAACGTTAGTTACTCAGTAAACTGAAAAAGGGTTTGTTCTAGTTTACGAGGTATTTATTGACTCAGTAATTTCCTAGAAGACGGCGGTCTTTCGCATATTCCTTTGCTGTTGTTATATTCACAGTTAGTTCTTTCATATATAAAATGCATGTCCGCATATTCTTCGTTGCTGGAAAGTTTTTCCATTTTTCACTACAGCAAAATAAATTCTTCAGACTAGGGACACGCCTGCTATTCCGTTTCAGTTTCAGGCCAGTTCACAGTATGCAATTTTCCCAGTCTAGGTAGACAAAAATCAAATTTCGACTTCTTTATGTAGGCATAGGTGGATATGAATAATGTTCTTTAACATTTGAAGAACGCTGTGAGAAATAGCTTTCACTGTTTTATCAGCGGCAAGCTATATTTAGAAGGGTATGAAGTAGAGATGAACAAAGATCGAACAAGCGAGACTGACAGCGCCCGCAAATCCGAAAACCCGCACGACAATATTGTATTCGCGTCCTTGATGTAAATACCGGTTGTGAGACTTCCGAGACTCGAGATTGATCACTCCCGAAGTTCGGAATTCAAGCAGCCTTGAATCGCCACAGTTCTTTATATCTGAAATTTCATCTACTTTGGCAACTGTTATACAGGGACATAATTTTATTTTTACTTCAATTTTTATTGTACCTGAGTTTTTGAATGTACTTCACTCCCACCCTCTCTACTAGTAAATTCCAACCGTCCTCCACACAGAACCAAGGCCTCGTATGCAGTCAAAGTCACCTTACGTTCATAGTAAACAGTACTGAGTTAGTGGGTATAGTACGTTCCAGAAATACCCTATGTTCGCGTTTTCCAATGACGAAAGAGCTTTCAATATAAAAAAAATGGCTTACTTAATGACGCTCGCAAATGTCGAAACTGCTGAGGTTATATCAGAGTCGCCGGTGTGCCGGAATTTTGTCCCGCAGGAATTCTTTTACATGCCACTAAATCTAGTGAGATGAGCCTGTCACATTTAAAGCTCACTTAAATGCCATCGACCTGAGTCGGAATCGAACTCGCAACCTCGCGAGCACAGAAGGCCATCGCTAT